>NC_079564.1:11723089-12032343 GCF_015846415.1 Triplophysa dalaica | reverse complement strand
CTAAGGGATCGCCAAGCCACCCTGCGGAGAAAGCTCATTTCGGCCGCCTGTATCTGGGATCTTGTCCTTTCGGTCATGACCCACAGCTCATGGCCATAGGTGAGAGTAGGAACGTAGATTAACCGGTAAATCGAACCTTCTTCACCACGACAGACCGGTACAGCGACCGCATTACTGCAGAAGCTGCACCGATCCGTCTGTCAATCTTCCGTTCCATCCTTCCATCCTTCCCTCACTCGTGAACAAGGCATCAAAATAATAAATAAATGAACCTTATAAATATATAAATAAGCCTCTTTTTTAAACCACAGGTTTTGTCTTCCATGTCATAATAGTTTGTGGTTTACCCTGTAGCAGTTAACTAGGTGTACTGAACACCCTGGAGGTGTTTTGGTTTTGAGTCTTGTTCCATCTTTTGGATGTGTTGTTAGCCACTTTCGTTTTTCTTGCATTTCAAGATGAAGAGAAAGAGCTGGGGTGGACTTGACCTGACATTAATGCTTTGTCAAAGAAACCGGTCAGTTCTGTGAATCAAACCACATTCGCCTTTGCCAAATATTCCCCATGGATAAACAGAGGATCAATACAGGATGTTGCTGAATCAAAAAGATGAGTCTTCTATGCCCAGCAAATGAGCATTCATGTCGACTAACATATCATTTTTGGCATGAAATGAAAGTCCATATTTGTTTTCCTAAAATATCTTCTAAATCTTTTTGTAGTGCATTTCATTTTAGGGTGTGTAATATGGAAACAATCAGTATGGAAAAACACTCATTCTGTCAAAGTCTCCAAATCGATCCCTGTCTCTCATGAACTGGACTGGAGCCATAGCGGCTGAATGATTAATCGATTCATGCTGAGTGTCACTTCTTTCTCCTGCACTTTGTCCATCACAGAGTCTTTCTGAAAGGTGCCCTTGTGTTCTGTCCACAGGTGTTTGGCTGAGCCAGGCCGGTCAAATAGCCCAACAGACGGTGACCCGTTTGGAAGGCAGCTCAGGTGGCAGTCGATCTCTTACCAGCGTCTGTATATATGCCAAGCTAAAAATAGAACGCTAGTGTAGGTTTTGGTTTTTTGGGTCAAACTAGGACACAATGTTACACTGACCAAAAAATGATGGCAATGGCAGTTCTCTATTGGTTATGACGACAGTAAACACTTGAATAAGTCAACCTATATGTCTTTCTCTCTTTCATAGAATACAAAAGAAGATATTTTGAAGAATGTTATTAAACTGAACCTCATTCGCTTGCATTGGTTTTGTGTCTATACAATAGAAGTGAACAGGTGGAGGGCTGTTCGGTTACCAAAATTCTTCAAATTATCTTAAACAAATTCACACAGGGTTGAAAAGACAAGACGAGTGAATGATGACAGCATTTTCATTTTTGTGTGAATTATCAGACTTCTGCATTTCAGATCATTTTAGAAGAAGAGCCAAAAAGTCTGCAGGCAAAAATCGAAATTATAGAACTATTTAGTATTAACTCAAACATTTCTCATATCCCAGATTTACCCAAAACCAGATTATTGTACCTTTACAGTGCGATTACATTAACTTTGAACCTCCATACTCTATATTAAGACTGATACTAAAGGAAACAAATGAGGAAATCCTTCAGATCTCTCGAGGTATGATAGAGCAGGTTCTATGAATCTGAGTTGTCATAAAAGGTGAAGTTAGTATTTGCCCACTATGTAATTACCAAAAATACATCTGACTTCCATTGGTCAACCAAACAGACCCAAAGCATGCTATTGGATTATTTTGGAGGTATGTGCTGGATGCAATATTTTGAGAGCCAGTGTGTTTATGCTTCAAGGAAATCAAAAATCATAATGATTTGGGGCCTCATTCCTCAACAGTCCGTACACACAAATGTGTGTATTGATTACGTAAGAAAAGTTTCACACAAACTGTAGGACCTTGAACTTATATGTAGAATACTCAATTAATAAATTCATAGTTCAAGCTAGACATTTGTCTAATTGGTGTTAGAAGCTACAAAAGACAGATGGGAAATCATTTGAAATGTAGTTAAAGTATCACGGCTGATCTCACTTTGCTGGATGATTTGGCAAACCTTTTATTGAAAGCACAATGTAACAGACAAACTCAACAGAAGAATGTTTAAAAAGTTAAAAAAAGACAAAACATTCAAACAAACTGAAAATTAAAAAAAGAGATAAGCATATTAATCATTTTAAAAAATGTATATAAATGAAACATTTTAACTTCGTATTGCATTTCTATTTCGACATCGCTTTACCAAATCATAATAGCATTGCAATTTCACCAAAAAAGAACTGCAAATTCTGTTTCTTTTCTGAACATTTTAATTTATGCTAAATAATTATGAAATTAACAATAAAAACCAAATGGAGCAAAAAATGCATTGCGCAAATACAGCGTTTTAATATGGCGATGTGATCTGAATAGTGAGACCATAAATAAAGCGTTTTCAAAGGCCGCTGTGATCTGTTGAGTGAAAGCACAGAGTACATTCATGTGATTTATAAAGGGAGGATTTGGAAGAATGCTTATAACATATAGATTTTGGCCCCCATTGACTTCCATTGAATGAAAAAATACCATGGTAGTCAAAAGTGCCCCAGAACTGTTTGCTGTCCTACATTCTTCAAAATATCTTATTTTGTGAACTCAACAAGAAATAAGATTAAGTACTTTGTCCTATGATGAAAATGGGGGGCAAAGTCTGTCTGGTTATGAGCATTCTTCCAAATATCTATCTCTGTGTTCATCAGCAAAAAGAAATGTATACAGATTTGGAGCAACTCGATGGTGAGTAAAGGATGATAGAATTTACATTTTTGTCTGAAGTATCCCTTTAAACTGGGGAACAATAATGTATTTTAACAGTAAAAGAAAAAAGTCACTTTACAGAAGCATTTTGGCCATGATTGCCTCTTCTGCCTGCTGAAATAATGAACCAACCTGCATGAATGAACAATAGCTGTTAGTCTAATAACAACAGTTGTTGTTTTTTTAAGTGTGGAATGAGAAAAACAATTTAAGCATAAGTGGAAAAAGCAGGGTCATCACCAGCAGCAAACAAAACTAAATAATTTTTGTCAGTTTTAGGGCACTGAACAGCATTTTACTTGTTTGTGTGCAGTCTGTATCTGTTGACTTGCATGTGTTTAATGGCAAATATGTTCACCTTTCAAAACATTACTTGCTAATCTGGCATACATATTTCCATACTTCTTGTTTCATTATGAGATTATGTCCTATACGATACTTCAGTACTTCAGTACCTACTGAGCTAAAGAAATATTGGGGTGGATGTGTTGGACTGTAAAAATGTCTTAAAGTCCCAGTAAAATAAAAAATCACAATGCCTATTTTTTCATGAAATATTGCAGCGTTTACAGTTTATCAATATGGGTCAACCTCTTTTTTAAACTCGTGTGACCTCATAATGTTCAGTTAAAATCTGAAAATGCACTTCCGCCCTCTAATGACTCTTCATCTCAAATGTCAATTTTTCTCATTCAAAATTCCATTTCACCCAGAAATGCGTCAAAATATGAAAGTAAAAAGAATCGTAACTTTGAGTTCACGGGGAGTTTGATTTGATTCTTTCTGTGACAATTTTTTTCTTTGCAGGGGCACCAGTAATAGTGAATGCAAAATTGGGCCCGATAAAGATCTGAGAAATAGCAAAATAAAAAATGGGCCCCTGACATATTTTTTATGCCCTTGAGTGTTATAAATATTTGGGAGCCTTTGTCATGTAGAGTAAAAAAGCGACATCAATTATTTTATTTTTATACAATAAAGCAACACCAACCCATTTTCATGCCACAACTGTAGTATTATTCAACAACAACAAAAACTGATTAAGAATTGAACAGAATCCCAGTAGGGTTTTATCCCCATGATACTTGCTACTCAAGAATGTCTTTATGTATCTCAACAAAATGAATCGATCTGAAGCAAGGAAGAGCTCGCAGATAAACAAATGGATATGTGGTCTCAGTATTGATGTGCTCTCCCACAGTCTGTGCCATGTGTCCCTTTTGTAATTATAAAAGAGATTCGCTTTGCTAAGAAGTTAAAGGCTAAAAACTGAAGCTCTGCTTTCAAGTCTTGAGTTCATATGACTCATCAATGACATTTAGAGGCCAAAATGCCACATATATTTCCATTCTTTCAGCCTTAAATGTGCATTCTCTTACTCAACAGTTTTATACTATATGTTTCTCACTATTCCTATATATTGATTTTCAAATGGAGGACACAATCCCTGTGACAAATGAAGATTTTCCAGAGCTGGTAAATGTAGGTTCTATAAAATGAATTTTGAATCTGACTCCATTTATTTTTCGACTCAAAGGGAGAAAATATTTAACATTTTGATTGTTTTACCTAGATCAAAATAGATGACGATCAAATCAAATGAAGAGTGAAGGCTTTTGTTAAAGTCTCAATCTTCTTAGTTTTCCAATTATGAAAAGACATCTCAACATTGTCTCAAACTGTGTTAAAATGTGTCAAAATTACCATTCTTGCAGGCCTTAGGTAAATATTTCAACATCAATATTGTCTTCTACAGGCTGGGAGTAATAAAGGCACTTCTGTTGTAAAAGATTTTAATTGTCAGTAAAACTGTGACAGCAAGCGTTTGCATTATAACCTATACAGCTTGAAAAGAAGAACTTGTTATCTGTGCAGTATTCTGGTCTGAAAAAATACAGAGCATCTTTTCTGTTATTTTGACTTGTTTCTTCAGTTCTCATTTTGTACAAATAAATGTAAATAGAAAGAAGATTTGTATTTGAAATTTGGTGGAAATATTGTTCACAAAATTAAATTTCATTATATCTAAACACATAGGCAAAATATTATAAATAGTATTTTTAGCAGAGCTATCTGAATTACTGGTAGACGTTGGAGAATCTATGTTTAAGCACAACTATATATTTGATCTCAAAGTACTAAAGAGTTACATTTTGGGGTAAAGGAAAGACTGAAATATCACAATTGAAATACCTTATATTATATTGACTCGTACATACCTGATACAAATAAAAAAAATCGAAACCACACCGCTGCTAAAAGGCCAATTATTATAAACTTCTTTGTCATGAAATCTGTCATTTTGAAGAAGCTGACAAT
The DNA here is from genome assembly GCF_015846415.1 of Triplophysa dalaica. Classification (NCBI taxonomy): domain Eukaryota; kingdom Metazoa; phylum Chordata; class Actinopteri; order Cypriniformes; family Nemacheilidae; genus Triplophysa; species Triplophysa dalaica. Next base: position 12,027,197 of record NC_079564.1, on the reverse strand, counting down.
AAATTCAAACTTATTCATAATTACTCATAATATTCCAAATCCAGCTATCCTACCTCAACTGGACTTTGCATGTGCAATATCACTAATATGCATGTACTGTACATTTACATGTTTACACTACATACTCTATACTGTACGAACAACCCAGAGTGTGGGACCACCAGATTTTTGGAGGGGTTTAAGGGGAGAGGATGACCAGAACCGCTGCTGAATATGCACACTTGCACTAGCATTCATACATTTTATGTTTGTATTATGTCCTTCTGTGGTTTTACAAATTTTATTGTAAACAGGCATCTAACATGTATTTTTGAGCAGATATACAGTATAAGGGGAGTGAATTCTCTTTTCTCACTCTATATTTATATTATAGTGTCTTATCATTTTTAAGGAAGATCAACCTTCAGTTGTGCAATGAGACTAAACTGTCCTTATCTCTATGTGCAACCTCCCAAAATAATATTGCAACACTTTACCTCAATGCAAATCCAACAGAAAATTCCTAGCATACAGTAGACTCTCAATACCCTATATATATGTATTGTGATCCTTCGTAGGATCTTTGCCATGATTGCCAGTAAGTGATATGTACAGACAGCAGTTAGCAAACACCATTTGTGTGATTTTCTCTTCATCTGACAAAGGTGGTAGACCAAGTTCCTGCGTTCAGATTCTGTGCAACAGCCTTCAATTCATTCTATATGGGTAGTGGAGAAAAGGTCATTTGTTATTACGAAAGGTAAACAGTGGTGAACGGATTTAATTCTGGCGAGAGAAGACGATAATAACGTTAATAATTAGGGCTGATTCGAGAGTTCATTGCCTACCCATTCCACTAATCCATTTAATGAACCTCAAACACACCATAAACTAAATTACAGCCCAGGTGCAGGTTTTAATGGGTCGTAAAGCAGCAATTCAATGTGAGGGAATTTGATTTTTCTCTGGAAATCACAAAAAATACATTCATGTAGAAAGATTGTTAAGAAGTATTTCCGTTGTTGACTCTGCTACAAAGAATCCCCAGTTCTCCAAAGAATCAGTGCGAGGTTAGATTCTTCATATGACACGCTGTCTATGTTTTTACGGATGTAGTTGTTTTCACAGGAGTTTGGGAGTTGAAAAAATAATTGCACCCATAAAGACAGCAGTGCCTTCAGCTGTGGGAGGCCAGACTTCAGGTGAAAAATCCTTTTGGGTAACTGTCACTTCCTCAGAGAGATTGGAAAGATGGAAAAGAAAGGCAGAACTAGAACGAAAACAAGAAATGCGCCAATGCTCTCCGGATGGCCTCTGCAAAAAAAGGTAGAACAAGAAGGCGGAACATATGGTTTAGCAGATGCGAGCCCCAAGGTGACATTGGTGGAGTGAAAATTTCAGGGCCCGAGGTGCTTTCAACATTTCTAATTATGAAGTGATAGTTGGCTTTTCAGCATGCTGGTTTATACATTAAGACTCAAGCACAGTACACCCTTAAGCATCCTGTGAGCATGTCAACAATACCAGACCTCTTATGTCATATACAGCAGGTACTGCTGATTGTAATTATACAAACCACGTTCTGGCTATACTCAGATGCTTATAGAAATTGTTTTCCTCTAAAATCATTCACTGTGGAAAGTAGAAAACATTCTGCGGGGCTTTAATTGTTGTATAGGTCTAACTCATGACAGTTAGTGATGTTCTGTGAGGGTTAGCGTGGAGAGCTGATCAATACTTCAGCTTCACTGTAATATGGCTGACATTCAGACTTCTCGTTCAATTGTTCGTTTTGACAGCGGTATCTCACTTTTGTATATTGGCATTTGAAGTCAAACTGTAGTAGTCACTGACTGTGCATTTCCATTATATGCGTAATATAGTGTATTGGTGTCACCACATTGTGTGTAATACTTCTAAGACATCCCAAAAACACGGGAAGCATTCTTGAGTTGACTAACATATTGGCCAGCAAACTTGATGTTTTGCTGTTTATTCAAATATATTGTTAACAATATTTTAATGACTTTTAAACATGTTGCATAGTTGCACTTTAAGTTCAGCTTTGGGAGGAATTTACAGAGGCTTGGCTAAAAAATAACACAAGGCGTTTGAAATCTTATCGAGTCAAAGTCTACAGGATATCAGGTAAAAGGTATCACTACATGAGAGAATCAACAAATATTAAAGGGGTCATATGGAGCGATTACATGTTTTTGTGTGTTTGGTGTGTTAAGTTACCCATGCATGTATTACAAATGTAATGCACAGTATGTGGATAATACAGTGTTTTTAAACCTCATATAATGTATACACATTGCAGAACATCTAAAACATAATATTCGTTTTAGCCAAGTCACATGATCCCTTTAATAAAAAACTTAATCTCACGGCAGTTCGTGAGACAGTCACGATATTTAGAATCGAATAATTCTTGTTTATGGACACGAATTCCTCACTTTTTTTCGTGTCAGTCAGCACAACCTTTTTCGTGTCACTTAGCACACCTTTTTTTGTGTCAATCAGCACAACCTTCAATAAACAGAGAATGTACATATGATTTATAGACTGACGTCCCAGGACATTGTACATATTTTATGAAGTGGCTGTAAGAAACCCCTTACCCCACTCAAATCCCTAAAATTACAGGAGCAAAGGCTTATTTTGCTAAAACTGAAGCATTTTACGATGTGGCAAAGCAACGATAAAGCCCCACCCAAACTCCGCCCCTAAACCTAATGATACAGTGCAGTCAAATCATGACAAATGTACAAATTAGATTATGCAATTATACATATGAGAGAGATACATTGTATTGAAATAAATAGGATTGTCTAGCCGAGTGACACAAAAAATGGGAAATTTGTGCCCATGGGCACGGATTAAGAGATTCAATTTTGTGACGATCTCACAAATTCCCGTCAGACTGTCGTAATAACTAATAAATTGAAGTATGCAGCTGGAATGTCAAATATATAGACTTTTTGTATTTAATATCTATTCCTCACTTTTGTTAACCATAAAACATCATTTAAACGATACATGAAATAGCGCATCACATTTTCGATGTTACATTTAGCCACTCATGTCTGAATTGTCTCTGTGGAGATTTGTGTTGAGGAAAACAAAGCACCTCTACACTGGTTTGGTAAAAATACCTCTGCAGAGGATTCTCATTTTTTGTTTTATACCAGACACTTCCTATCTCCGTATTTGTTCCACAGCTGTAACGTAGAAACACAGAGAATATGAGAAACATCGTCTTTAAACTTAAATAATCAGACAAGGCTTATCAGACCTGTCAGGCTGTTACTTTGTCTGCAAAGTTTCAGAAGTCACGGTTAGAATATATAGTGCCATGGAGCGGGTTTCCAAGCTGATCTGATTCAGGAAATTAAATCAACAAAGAGAAAGTAATGGAACAGAAAAGTGTTTCAAAGGAAAGGCAACGTTGTAGATAATTACAATGCAGACAGAATTGTCTTTGTGAATTTGTTTGCATGCCCAACTTGACAATGTAAAAAAAAAAATTCAATCTTTTGTATTTGGAGTCTATATTCACAATTTGCAATTATTTTTGTAAACATATTTTTTCCAATTATTTGCATATATGAAAAACCAATTGCAAAATACATTCTTTATTCTATTCCGTTGAGTGGACCTTGCACACTCCCTCATTCCATAGAAATCAAGAGGGAAGGATTATCCTAAATCCCAAACGAAATGCTTTGTAAATCTATTATCTTAACACAGCATATCGGTAAATCTATTCGGGATCCCTTATTGAATCTGCAAGTCCCATACGCACAATGTGTCTGCCAACAGTGAAAACAAGGCCATTTAAAATAAAGATGTTTTGAGTTATATATTTCATCCACTCAAGAAAACTTCAAGGGGCAGTTTCCCGGACAGGGATTAATAGGCGCCTAGTCATGGACTAAAATAAATGTTAAAGCTTTCCAAACTGAATCCAACTTTCACTGACATATTTTAAAACACACCAGTGCCATTGTGTTGTTTCAAAATGCACAGTCACGTTGTTTTGTAGGGCGTGAATGTAAACTAGTTAAATGGATTTATTTAACTAAGGCCTAGTTCTGGTTTTAGCTTATCCTTTACCAGGAAACCACCCCAAGGGTTTTGGAGAAAGTCAATATTTCTGGTTGTAAGGAAGACAACGAGGACTGTATGATTACGCTTCTGTTTATTTCTGCCTACTGAGATGGCTTCATTCTCACACAAGATGACTCCGGATACATCCTGCTTGGGTTTAGTGGTCTCCTGTGCCAGAGCCAATAAGAGAAAGTGTACCATCCCGGCAGCTCCTCTCGGCTGATGTGGGCTATCGGTTGACAGCATTGACCTTAATCACAGGCAGAATGAATGAGTTTACATTTCCACAGCAACCTGGCCAAGGATCTGTCATTAGACATGTAACACCGTCCGACACGGTGTGTCTATGTGCCAGCACTAAAACTCTCTTCACACACCAGGTCTTGCTTGACCTGTTCTAGCCCACGAAGGTGACAATGAGGGGAACGTGAGGACGTAAAGCTGGAAGCAGGTTTAAGTGGGCTGGCGTGTGACATTTGAGTTACATTTTATGACTGACTGAACTCACATTTGTATTTTACGGTTCTTTCTCAATGTATTGACATACTGTATTCGACCTCACATGGATAATTGCCTTTAACATTACGTGGAGTGCTTCCTTTTTTGTCAATTTAACATTCAATATGTTTCGCAATCCTTTTTCTATATCCAATATGCTTCTGTCATGGTGTTTTGGTTTCATTTTGGATTTGCATTCGTTGTCTAGGATAGACCGGGGATGGAATTTAATAAAAAATGAATTGCGAATGAATTAAGAATTTATTTTCACACCTTGTTTGCTTGTTTTTGCACCCACTAAAGGAATCATCTAAATCAGCCAACGGCCCAAAAACGCCCACAACATTAGTTCAGATTATAACTTCTGTGTTATTTCATTTACAAATCATGCCATGATCAACAGGATATCACTTTTAAAAAAATTAGTAGCCTAATATTTTCCACAGGTGGTAACTGCACAACATTAACCAAGCCAGACAAAGCCTGCATTTCTTGAATAATGTGCATTCTACAATAATCCACAGCACGCAGTGCCATTTAGCGCTTTATCAGAACACTTGGAGCCATTTTAAGGTGCATGTGGTCTATAAGACTCAGAAAAAAGCCCCCATTGTGAATCCCCTCACCCCTCGTTCTACTAAAGTCACGAAACGCATTGCCCACAAACACCAATAAGCAGCTCAAAAATGCATCAATTTGTGTTCTACTTAGTATGACAGATTCAAAACAGGTTTAGGAAGATGTGCAGCTCAACAGTAAAAGTCACCTACACTTTTATCATAAGTTTACTTCAGCGCTGAAGCCATGGGTGACTGAACTCCTTTGTGAGTAAATAGCTAAAGGGGACTTTTAGTGCTGTCAGAAGGATTACGGAAGGTAACCTGAATAAATCAAATCTTAAAAGGAATATGGCAGGAACAAACTTCACTCTCACCAGAATGCCACTGTCACTTAAGCCTTCTCAGCACAAAAAAACAAGCGGTCTAAAAATATGAGACCGATGTTGAAAATGCATTGATCTAATCTAATGTAATGCAGAATCATTCATTATGATTTACTGAATCAGCAATTTACAATATTATGCAAGATGTTAAAGGGAACCATTTTTTTCCCATTTATGTCATTTAGGACCATTATGACTTCTTTCCTCTGCAGAACACAAAAGAAGATGTTCAGTGGTGGCCAAACAGCACTGTCCCCCATTGACTGTTTGAGGTTAAAATATTCCTTAAAGCTGCATTAAAATTTGGTAATATAACTGTTTCTGTTATTTTTTTGTAACTTATCATTCCTATATGCTTATTGATGAATATGGTGTTAAGTTAAGGATACAGTTTTGAACATCGACTATTTCTCTTCTTGTTACAGATTGCATCTAATAAAAAAGTTGAATATGATTTCTATCTTCTATTGCTGTATGGACAACATGTACTCAATATGGCATGGATTCCACATGTTTTTTGAAAACCTGATGATCCATGTTATCCCAGTTTGATCTGTGAACGTTCCAAAGAGCATTCTACGTGCTTCAGTGGAATCGTTGACCTTTTTGAGTGAACATGTGAATGCCAGAATTTCACTTACTGTACATGTTAATGGAAACCTAGCTCAGAAACTTTGATATTACCTTCTTTTAATATTATCAAAATTCTAAAAACTGCTTTAAAAAAAGGGGAATTGACAATTTGCTTTCAGATATTTTAATATGAGATCAGTTTCATTTCACTACATACTGTACATAGAAATAGTTCATAATCATGTAGGTCCATTCCTCCCCTGTGTAGTTAAAGGACCTGCTTCATTGCAAGTCCACCTCCAGTGAATTTTCTTAAGGTATGAGTATATGGAAATGGCAGAGGAGTCCCTCAAATAAAGGTCAGTGATTGCAGTGATCCATCATCCTGTCCCGGGTTCTAATGCTGTCTGAGTATCTACAGGGGTTTTGTTATCAATGTATTTTGCCTTTTGTGGCACATCTAATGACAAACCTTATTATAGTTTGGACTGTAATCTGTTATATATAGTAGGGCAGTGCACGAGCCAAAGTAGAGATCCAAAGGTCAGGTATCCGACAGGAATGGAGTCTTTGATTCTGGGTTCTGCACCTGTGCACCAGTTTATTATGTTAAGGAAACGTTCAGTATAGGAGAGGCAGAACACAGACATTGCTCAATTCCCCATAAACTTAATTTTGCCTGTCATTGTTTTTATACTCCAACTTCTCTGCTTCTTACTGTTTTTATATTGAGATGCAACACAATGAGTCATGTTTAAAGCTGGAGTATGCTTTTTTTTTATTAAAATGATTTATTTTATCTAAGAGTATCATGCAAAATTTGTAACTTGATAACTGAGAAGTTTTCTTGAGTGGATGTAATAACTCATTTATAAAAAATGTTTTAATATAAAACATATTTATTTTAAATGACCTTGTTTTTACTATTGGCAGACACATTGTGCGTATGGGACTTGCAGATTCAACAAGGGATTCCGAACAGATTTACATAAATGCTGTTAAAATAATCAATTTACAAAAATCTAGAGAGCAAAAAAAACGTAATTTTACATAAATATAGATATATTAAATAGATATTCAAATCGATATATTTATATATATATGTACATATTTTTCATGTATAATGTCTAAAAAAACCTGTAATTTACGAACATCTTTTTTTATTAATAGATTTTTCATGTATTTATAAGAAAACAGAAAAAACATGTAATTTTACAGATATTTCTGGTGACTCATTTTTTTTAAATACGGTCAAAAAATGTAAAATTACAGACAAATACAAAAAATTTAGAGTAAAATCTTATAATAATATTTCCGATTTTTTACTGGATTCTTTACAGTAAAGGTTTTGCACACAGTTCAAGCTCAAGTTGATTTTTGTCATCACGTCTGCTAATGTTGAAATCCCTCACGCCATGGCAGCAAGCAAGTGACCGAGCCCTCATTTGCATCAACACTTCCCCACGTTCTATTAAATCCCAACAATGTAAATCCAAGGAGACAAAATTATCTCTGTGTTTGCCTTTAGTCCTTCACCTCGGCAAATCTCAACGTCCTTGCAAACAGCAAGAACTCACCTCCATCTAAACCAAACAAAGGACCTCCAATGATTTGTCATCTGAATGAATCGGGATTTGATTCTTGTGGGATGTCGCAAACACATAAATAGTCGTACCGGTTGATCAAAGTTTTACCAGCAAAAGCGATTGATAACAGACACCTTACAGAATAAGTACCAGTGTGGATACAATATCAATGTAATTGGGTTACACTGCATGAGCCATTAAAAAAGAATTAAGCCAAACCAAATTAGAAATAATTGTCATGCAAATATGCCAGGACCCATTGTTCTCAGACAAAACATGTGTTTAATCTAATTAAAGCCAACTGTAGCTTGTTGCCATGTTGTGGCTGTTCTGAAACGAGTCAAAGAAAGAAAGAGATCACGGAGGGTGAATTTCCCTCTCCGGCTATTATCAGTCACTTGAATAGGTACAGCTGGGCTCAAAAGACACATAGGCATTCAGAATAAGAGTACAGACCCGCACCCTTGGGTTTCTCGATGCGTAAATCAATACTTTCCCAAAAACCCAGCTCGCTGGAGAAAGCCAGAAAACAAATGCTGTTTTCTCCAGTATGGAATATCAAGTGTTTCAGGGGAAGCTGATACAATTTGAAGTTGTTCTTGTTGGAGAGGCCTTTCAAATATTCCGTTCTTGAGAGAATCCAGAAGGAGAAATGAAATTGAAACTGCGGCCCGTAATCAAATCACACCAAACGTATGCCAGTTGAAAAGCAAAGGGACATCAACACAAATGTGAGCTCTGGGCAGAAACTCAGAACCCGGCATCCACCGTGTTTGTTATTCTGTCCTGTGCGATATTTATTGGTGATTTTCTAAATAAATGCAAACAAAACATTAATATTTCTTCCACATTAATAGTCTTGTGGTCAGTGTTAGAGTACTACTTATTACTTCATTACTTATTTCTACATAGTTACTTCAAGTGTTACCATCATATGTTATACCTGGAAGTTGAAAACATCAGATTAAACCTGAATTTATAGACCTGACTGACGTCAAATTCAAGTAACCATACATAGGCACACGTGACATAAAACCACTTTAGTTTCGTAAACATGAGGTAGTTCAAGGGAAATACTCTCGAGTTTTGTTTAAACCAAAGGCCTCAAGCAAGCCTGTAGTCATTCATAACAGCCGTGAAAATGTTTTACAAACTCTGCCTTTTGTCTGTATGCTCCTAGCATTCTCTCGTGTTTGCTCATCAGCATTAAAGTGGAGACATTAGGTATTACTAATGACTGTGATAAGTTTGCATTGGTTAATTGGATTTTTGAAGTATGCATTGTTTGCACAATCAGCCCTAATGCTGCAATAAGTCATTATAGAGAGACAGCTTTGCAATTACGCTCTATGACCACAAGAGTTTATTCAAGCTAGACCGGCTCATTTGCCGGGAGTGTAACACAAATGGACAGTCTTGTAGGAGCTGTGATTTCATCACATCTGAAAAGATTTACAACATCTTTATATTCTCCAAATGACTTGCTGTGCTGCTCAGTGTATTCTATGAACGTCAGAGAATAGCCTAAAGCCGTAATTTCCCCACTTCATGACTTATGAAACAGAAACGTCTTAAATTCATCAACTCGCTCTAATTACGAGCTGCTCATTACAAGGATTTTCATATTTACTCTTTGAAGGAGGTCGCTGGGGAACAGCTCACTTTAAATGATGGAGACCAGAGTATTTCTGTTTTAGTAGTCCAAGAATTATGCTAATCGAGCAATGTTATAGAATTCACATACAGAATTCTAATTCCTCAATCGGGGTCTGCATCATACAACTTGTTTGTGAGAAATGTTTGGAATTTTGGCATCAAGGATTATGGTGATTTAGGAAACCAATCAACATATGTAAAATGAATGTGATTCAAAAGAATTTTAATGATTGTCACTTAACTTAATGTGTTGATAGTTAATATGAACTAAAATGTTGTGGAGATCTATTTATGATTCAATCTATACAGCAAAACAGAATAAATCCCATTAAATGAAAAAAAGCTTGAACAGAAATTTTGAGGAAAAAATGATGTTACTACGTGAATTTTACTATTATTATTTTTAATTAAAAAAAAAATCATAAGTAAATATGAGCAAATTCTTGCTTGGTTGAATAAATAAATGAAAATAGACATATGTGACCCTGGACAGCAAGACTGGTCTTATGGGTCAATTTTTATCACATGAAAGCTGAATAGTTAAGCTTTTTATGGATGTATGGGTTGTTAGGATAAGACAATATCTGGCGATATACCAGTTTAAAACTCTGGAATCTGAGGGCGCAAAAAAATATAAAGAGAGAAAAAATAACCTTTGAAGTTGTTAATTATAGGTGCTGTAGCAGGCCATCCACTCGTAAAAGCATTTTTTTTATAAATTTTAAAAATGTCTCCATGATCTTTATTTAATAGCCTATGATGTTTGTTATAAAAGAAAAATCGATAAATTTGACCCATAGAATGTATTTTTGTCTTTTACTAAAAATGTTCCCTAGCTAAGGCTGGTTTTATAATCCAGGGTCACATATATTTATAATGACAGAACAGACACTGTTATTATTAAATTATCGATTCAGAGACAGTCGAGGCAGTATAGATTGCAACATTACCATTACGATTGTCAGTCACATCATGATATTCTGCTGAGAACAAGTATACAATGAAAAAAATGCCCAACCTACCACCACGTAAAGCTGACATCTTGTACACTCATCATCCTCATAGGATTTGATGTGCAGACCATTTATGCTTTTATCTGGAAAGTTATGTTGCCTTCATGTCTTTATTCAAAATGAAGCCCATTAATTATTGTCTGATAAACTCCAACAGAGCATTTTTCAAACTTTTCCCAAAACGAGAATTATTTATGCCGCATGCCGGTGCGTGCTGGTGTGTAATTAGATTTAAAATTTTAATGTGGTCACTTTTCATTAGGCCAGTATTCACACTGTATCACTAACTGAGCTGAAAAATTTATTTCCATATTCAGAATCTAGATACATTTGTTTTATTGTTTCATTGTATTTATTCCCTATTGTGAGTTTAACTTAATTGCATTTTTCTACTATACTTTTAGTATGTTATTTTTAAACAATATGTAAATGAATCAGCCTCTGTGCTGTGGAATGGGGAGGGACACTTCAAACGGTTTGGAGGCAAAGACTTGGTGAATCATGTTTCCAGATTTCCCCACTGCAGCATGAAACGCACATATTTAAAAATCATAATGCCTTTTCCCCTTCACAAGTACCCTCACTCACCAGGGAGCTGTGAGCTTCCAAAAATGAGATTCCATTATAATAAACCCAGCAGAGACTCTCAAAATATCACAGGGAGAAAGATTGAACCATACAGTGCTCTGAACTCAAGCATGACAAAAAAGTTATTTTCTTTTTGTTAAAAAAAATCTTAAGGTCATGTTTTGTAAATAAACAAATACATTTTGGTAAAAAAAATTTTTTGTAAAAATTAAGCAAATTTCGTTATGTACTTACAGTACATTCAAGTCACCATGAAATGTGAAAATGTTGTGAAAATATTGGCCAGGACTTGATTTGATCTACCTAGAAATGATTCTATCGTTGGAAGTTGGGCGTTGCCAGAGCAATTGACCCTTCGCAAAACCTCGCCCCCCTCAGTTCCTGATGTCGGAAATATGGCGATATAGTGAAGAATATCTGGAAAAATGACACGCTGTTTTCAGACAAAAAGATCTGCAATATTCATTCTAGGGATAAGATTTGAGATTACTGTAACATACAGTATGTGGGCCCACACCAGCAGACAATAGCGTTACGATAATTCCAACTTGCGCGATGTAGTAGGGTACCGCGATCCCACGAATGGATGTAGAGCTAACCTATATGTGGTTATTAAGTGTTTATTTTTACTCCGACATTTATAGTAATTCGGGGAGAGTTTTTTTTCGGCCATGATCCTTGTGAAAATGAAAGGAAACTTTAAAATTTGAGATCAGTACAGAAAATAATATCAGTCCATCAGTGTCTTGATCGTTATTTGTGTATAGGCCTACAACAAACACACAGATGTTGCTTTACGACCTCGTTGGTGAAAACGTATTTCCTTTAAAATCTCTCTACAAAAGCTGCTCTATGAAGGCTGAAGGTGCGCTCATCACATAACAGGGACGCAAATGATATCTTGCCAGCTTGCTCATACTTGTAATACATCGATATTATATTCCACCTATACCACTTCCCGAACGCTTCGGTCTGTAAGGGTGAGTTATTATTTTGTATCAAGTATTCCTTTATGAAATTGTATGGAAGAAGGATTCTAGACACAATGACCACTTTGTGCAAAATGTCATCTTTTATCATCATGCAAACGTTCATGTTTCACCTTATAAATGGCAAAACTGATGAAGGATGTTACTTCATTTGACACTTTCATGCATCGTGTCGTTAACCACCTCACAATGTTATTTACCTCATTTCTATCATATCACATCGAGATTTCGAGCGATTATTTGGTGAATGAGGAAAAATGAACCCAAAACCTCGATTTTGCCAATTACAGGCAGTTCCGCTACGTGGGCTGCACTCCGCCACAGCAGAAGAGGCAACAGAGGTAATAACCCTGATTATTAATTTTGATTAAAAAAGAAACAGTCTCATTATCTCTCTTGTTCTTTGATGAGTTCACTGGGGATCTTATTAGTCAGATCAGACGCGTCAATTATACATTCAACCCACTCCGAGGGTGGCGCTCATTTCTTTTTTACTCCAGTTAACAACCAGGTGCCTGGATCCCAAAATGGAAAATTACACTGCGCAGTGATGTGCGACCGCTAAAGCGTGTTTAAGGTATCACAGAGCCATTAGTTCTGAATCCAAAACGAATTGCTGGAGACGTCCGTGTGGCATTTTGGATGGGTGAGGAAGTCACCGCCGACATGTGAGTCACCGCCGTGGCAAGAAAAGATGCTAATTACTAAAAGCTAGATGACACTGATAGCAAAGCCTTCCAAAATGGATTGTGATTTTATACTTGGATAATATATTCTTATCATATTAACTGACAGAATTGATAATAGTTTCTGAGTGTTTATTATGAGATTACTACTGGCCTGATGGAATCACACCTATTATTCAGGGACGCTGGAGAGTCTTGAATAGTTTGAGCAACAAATATAATCTTCCGCTGTGTAGCGCCGATCCCAACATTTATCACCTCTACCTCTATACAACCACTAGCTTGGCACATTGGGCTTATGAAATAAATTGCTACTTGCAAAAATATTACTACACTTCAGATTAAAGGCAGCATCATCCATTCAGAATATAAATGGTCTATTTATTCAGTGGCATCATGACTGCTATGCATGTTGTCGCACTCGCATGATTAATTGCGAAGCGAATATATTTGTAATGATTACGGTCTACTTCGTAACTTCAGCAAAATGTACAGCCCGGCTTTCTTGGTACAGAGGAGGCAAACACGTCTGATTTAGTATTTAATACGCGTAATCTGATTCAACGTCCGATGATTCAGAGTTAATGCTTTCTTAAGATTAACTGAAATATTATCGCCGTTGTCATGCGTCTTAATTCGGATGGTTATTGTGTCATAAATATATTGTAACCCAATGGAGAAAATGAAAACCATTTCTAACACGTGCTATGTTCTTTTGGCATTGTGTTTTGTATTGTTCACAGAGATATTATCATGTGGAGGTCGGTAGGTTGCGAGAAGGCCTTCTTACTGCTGCATAGACTGATATTATCGTGGGCTGTGAAACAGGCCTATAACGGTATTAACTAAACAAGCAATAACTATTACTTTTCAAACAAAACTACTGTAGAGGAAAGAAATTGTAGCATATATATTTTTAACATCAAAATTGATGGTTTTGAAGGTTTTCCACCTTTTTTCACGGTATGTGTTCAGAACTGTTCAAACATTTAGGGAACCTTGACTGAAATGTTTCTCTTGATCTCACAAATTTTTTAATCTAGAACTCATATGTCCGAAATGATAAATACAATTCAACATAACAGTACAAAGTAACATTTTTTGCACTTCAAAAAAACATTTGTGATAATTAAAATATTTTTTAAATGACTTTAACTGAAAAACCCTGTCAGTAAGAGATATAGACCACTTTGGAAGATGTTAACAACGCTGGTCCAGAAGTACTTCCTGTTTCAGGTTTTTAACAGTATGCAAACGTTTGAACAGCACAACCAACAGAACATTTTTAACCGAACCAAAATGATAATTGATGAACAATGATTATTTTATCAATCATACATACATAGTTAAATCTTAAAGCTAAAGATTGTATTATGTATGCATGATTGATAAAATAATAATTGTAATGATTAAAAATTTTAAAGCGGAAGTGCTGGACCAGTGTTTACATCTTGCGAAGTGGTCTATAGAAACTTCTTCAATTTGATTTAAAATGCATCTTCAAGAAGCGGGTTAATACAATGGAATGAGAACATTCCTGTAAATTCAAGACTTTACTGCAGATGCTAATGTATTTTATATTAATAAGTAAGAATGTGACAATAAACCTTTGAGCAACAGTCTACAGAACAATCAAATTATATATTAGCTCAACTGAAGGAGCATGCTGCTGAGTCATGGCAAAATAAGATGTTTACCTCATTTGCACTGTTGCTTTGGATAAAAGTTTCCAAATGCATTAAAATAAAATGATCACTGTTAAGTATTTCGGGGGACGGCGTGACATTGGCTCTGCATGATGTCCCTCCAATAAACTACAGTGCTGTGACTAACTGCTCTTTAGAGTCATTTGATAAATTAACATACGCTTTTGTTCCCATTAAATGGACATAGTCATTTACCGATGCAAGCCTAAATATCTATCCGGGTCCCTGAATGAGTGATATTAAATAATACATTTAGAATGGCTTAAACCTGCGCAACGTTGACACAACGTGAATGCACGAGAATAATCTACTGGATGTACCGAGCATGAATCACCAGTATCTCTGGTAAAAGGATTGAACGTGTGTTTGGCCCACAGCATCTGCAGCCATTAGAATGCACTTCGTGTACTGTTCTGTTCTCTGTATCAATCCTTTGACATTCAGCAGATTGAAGCAAATGTGAAAGAGGAGAATATCTTTCCTAAGGGTTTAAATAGACGCCGCACAATCCACAGCTCAGAGCGAAGTTTCCCTTTACGAATAAAAATGTATAGGAAGATGTTTGGTGGTTCTAAACAAGAATGAATTAGTCTGGCATATTTCTAATTCTCTTTTGCAAGAAGCCCAAGCGAATGGATGTTGTATGTAACCTTTCAAAGGGAATGCCTGCTTGTTTCGGAATTGCTATTATGGAAAGAAATATTTCACAATTTAGCAAATGTTTATTATTATTCATATTGTATTTGTACTGCCTATATTCAAAAAATGTCTTTCCAGAAGATCCTTTTGAACAAATTCTATCTTATAGCTTTTCTCAAACTCTGTTTCAGTTCGAAAACTTCACATAACACAATCGAAATGTGTTACATTGATACTTTTAAACAACATGCATGCACACACAACAACTAAATTCAGTCGTTGAAGCAACGCTTACACATAAAGACATTGTCAAAAATGCTTAAGTATTAAAATGATCTGTCGGGTTTTTCATGTCATATGCATATGTGCTCCATATATTTATTTCCTTGGGGTCAGATTGCAGAAATAGTCAATGTGACAGAGGGCACAAGCTGTAGGGAATGCTGATAAATGAGCTGACAAATGCTGTTTCTGTAGGATCTTGACAGCAATGCAAGTGGCATGTAATTCTCAGTGCGAGAGGGGAAAAAGGGTAGCGGACACCTACAGCGCAGAACTCGACTCAACGGAGGCGACCAACAGCCTCTGGGAGAACAAATTATTTTTGCTGTATGCTAAACACTGCCGGAGAGTCCAGGTGTCTTTAAGCACGACGTCATTAACACGATTGATAAATGTTTTATTCAGAGTTGAAAACTCTGCAGTTGTTTCAATACAACGAAGAGAAAGAGACTATTCACAACTCATGTGTTTATGTATTTAATTTGTATTATTCTCAATATTTAAAGTGGGACATAAAATGATCTCCAAGTACTGTATATACAGTAGGACTACATACAGCTACATAAAACATGAATAATCGTAACTAACCTATTTGAAATAAATTATTGTTTATAATGATAACACAACGCTAGATAATGTGCAAAGGCCAATAGTTAAAATGACTTGTAAAGCCAAGCTGATTGTACTTTAATACTTAATGGAGCCAAGATTTTTTTACTATGGACAAAACTAAGAGGCAAACTATTTTCCACGATCGACACAAGGTCAATTTTATTGATTGACAATACATCAAAACTAGGCTATGAGACACGTTGTAAAAGTTGAGGAAAGGATTCCAGGCCAAGCACATTTAAGTAATAGTTAAATAGAAATAAAAAATGACTTGCCCTGATGGTATCATTAGGCTAGATCATATATTGATGTAAAGAGATTTCCCATGTAAATTCCAAAATGGCGGCACACTGAGATTAATCGGTTCTCTTGTTTTGTGACTAGTGGTCAAATGCGCTCATGAGACACCCATGTGCCGTCATATTTGAATTTACCCTAATGGTCAGTTTACATGTCTATGATATGACAAAGGCCAAATAAGCAGAAAAAAATATTCAAAAATGTATAATTTTGCTTCAGAAGACATGTAATAACCACCTGAAGTCGTATGGATTACTTTTATAATGAATGGATGTGCTTTTTGGATCCATTCAAAAGCCTCAAAAAAATGAAGAGAAAGAATATTATTTAACAACTCTTAAGAAACAAGGTCATATTAATCTGTAATGACAGTATGGTGAGTTAATTAGGATAAAATTCCCATATCTGGGTGCAGTTTTTCCTATAAAAACTTGTGTTTCAAAAGTATAGTCACCTCAATATTATTCAATGGGACTGTAAAGGTTTATGACTGCAGCTGAAGCCCACAATAAATGCTCTGTGGAATATATGAATATCATTATGGGATAACAGGGATCATAAGGGTTTACACAAATCACAGGCTTTGGAATCTGTTTTTTGAGCATGCTGTCATTTAAGCAAAAGAGGGGGGCAAATAGTAAAACAAACCATATTTATTATCCTTTCTTTCTCATTTATATGTTTCACTTAATTGATTCTGATAATGTAATAAACAATTAAAAAATGTGTATGAGGAGGTTGTTAGCACATATTGATTTGTATACATATACAGTATTGATATTTTCACCACAATTCAATTACCATTAATTGTACTCCTGTACCGAGGCGTATATTTATTCATAAACAACAAAAGTTAAGTTGTTTTGCTGTTTAGTTGTCCATAAAATTTCATTTTTCAAAAGACGAGAGCTGGCCGTCTCCATAGCGCAATAAAAAATTGACAAACAACTAATCGCAGCTGTCAAAATCACCCCACCTGCTGTTCAAGACACACTCTTCAGAATGTCATTATAAATCGATTCAGTTTTCTTCACCTTTCTCTCAGCATTTCTGCCTTTTACAGGCCTTCTTTCACCCAGAGGATACACATTTTGGTATGTATGTGAACGATTTGTTTACTGGCCTCTATATTTCTATAGACAGTACACTTCTATTGAAGGTATGCATTAACGTCACTTTTCCACATGAACATGACAAAACACGCCCTGGGACACTCTCTCCTGGGTGGCAAAACTGAAAGAAAGAAAGGAACAGGGACTAAAACGCAATTATTTGCTGATATTACAAGCAGCTGGACTCGACGGTGATCATTACGACTTCCAAAGGAATCAGGTGTTCCTGGACACTAAAATGATCCACGGAATTGCGTTTCCTGATATTGTACGCAATCATTTTGTGGAGTGTTTTGCCACCGACACTCTGGCATGCTCACCAAAAAAAAGTGACGACACATCCATACCCTCTATAGATGGTTTCAGCAGATCGTCCTCCGCAAAGAATCTATAACTGTTGAGTAGTTTTATTTATTCAACGCAATTATTATACAATAAAACATGAATGTTTTAAAAAAGAATAGTTTTACTAGCCAATATAGACTGACCGATATACAAACAGAACGGAAGGTAAATTCGGACCAGTCTATATATGAAATGTAATATTTTTAAGGGGTGATGTGTGAGACTTCTATTCAGGAACTATTGACAGAAATGCAATATTATATACATAACTATGTCTTCAGAAGTGTATGAAGCAATTGTCTGAAATTCAACATGTTATTTCAGTAGCCCTTATTAGAACAGGCTGATCTACCAAGCACGTTTCATAAATGCGTATTCTCCTTCAGCAAAGAAGCAATGAAAATGTACTTTAGTTATGATTAGTTTAATTCCATATGAACGAAGCATTTTTTTCTCAATAAACATTGAATATTATCTTTTTTGTTTGTCCTTTTTGAGTATCCTGTTTGGGCCTTTTCGTCAAACCTTATTGCAAGCCTGCATGTGACATCATTCAAGAGCTGGGTCCGAGCATGATGTGCCTAAACCTTTCAGATTGACTTAATCACACTCAATAACATCTGTAGGCTAAAGATCAATCATGGAACCACAAAAAAAACAAGGCTAACAGCACAGTAAGCTCTTATTGACATACTGAACACACTTAATCAACAAGTCAAATTGATGGTTTCTATTCATAATCCCCGAATCAATCTAATGCATTAATTCAACTGAAATATTTTGTCATGAATGAAATCATGCCATCTAAAATGAATCATCACAACACCTTCATCAAAGAGATTCCTTTGTGAAATGAGGTGGGACGTCCACCTTGCTGAAACAGCACTTGAGCCATGCGTCCGTTCCTTCGGCCTGAAAATAAAGTGCATGGGGTGCATTGTTGGACGCCAGCAGGTTGTCGGACTGCCCGGGGAACTGTGTATAATTGAAATGTCAACGTGCCGGAGTGGAGTGGAGGTTTTAGGCATGCTTGAGCGGACAGGAGACAGATGAGGAACAGCCTGGCGCCCGCAAAGTGGCATCTTTCCACCCTAGACTTCAACTGCTAAAGAAAGACCCACACACCACTCACATTCAGGGCTTGTGCTGGCCACTGACAAAGATTAATGAGGTTTCATGATGGTCAAAAATATTACAATAAGTAGCTGGTTAAAGACGATCTCGAAGGGACAGCTATGGCGTCTTTTCTAATGTACTATAATATGGCGTGAATACGTGTTTTTCTGTCTCTTTTTTGTGTGTTATAAATTGCACACGCATGGATTAGACACAAAATTATCAGAACAAAAGATGCATTCTTTTTAAAAGCGAATACAGTGCACACCCAGACCTGCTTGAAACGCCTTGTGTAACCACACCCCCACAAATCTACGTCAGTACATGGTATGACTTGACTAAGACACCCAAATGTGTCATGAGACTCGGGAGGAGACATGGCGTGGGAACCCAATTGCAGGCAGACACAGACGGTAGATGTAACAAAGACTTTTATTTAACATATACCACTAACAAAACAAAAACCCACGAGGGGGGAAACAGAACAGGAATATATATATACAAAACTTTAACAACAAAGGACACTGACTGATTAAACTATGAAACAGACACTGGAAACAGACACTGGAAACAGACACTGGAAACAGACACTGGAAACAGACACTGGAAACAGACACTGGAAACAGACACTGGAAACAGACACTGGAAACAGACACTGGAAACAGACACTGGAAACAGACACTGGAAACAGACACTGGAAACAGACACTGGAAACAGACACTGGAAACAGACACTGGAAACAGACACTGGAAACAGACACTGGAAACAGACACTGGAAACAGACACTGGAAACAGACACTGGAAACAGACACTGGAAACAGACACTGGAAACAGACACTGGAAACAGACACTGGAAACAGACACTGGAAACAGACACTGGAAACAGACACTGGAAACAGACACTGGAAACAGACACTGGAAACAGACACTGGAAACAGACACTGGAAACAGACACTGGAAACAGACACCTGACAACGAGCTATGGAACAGGTACAAGTACAAGAACAATGCACGAGCACAAGACAAAGAACACGAGGGTGTTTTTAAGGGAACAAACACAGGGTCATAACGAGAAACAGGTGCTGGGGATTAGCACTAAAGTGAGGCTGACGAGGAACGAGATGTAGGGAACAATGACTAGACACGAGAAAGAATCATTCAATCTCACATAAAACCATAGGTTATGCCATGACTCCACTCAAATAACAAGAATAAACATGACATGATAGTGGAATCATGACACAAATGTATACGCAAGTAAGTTGTACAATTGCTTTCGATCCTGATGTTTAAAAAATGGTAAGTGGCATTACATTTCCATCACACACTTGCAGTATTCGACCAACCACTATGAACCGGTAAACTGGCCAATCATAGCACACCTCGCTTTTCAGAGTGATGAGCTTTGTAAAAAATCTGTGCATTTCAGAGAGGGGGGGCAAAGAGGAGATACAAACTTACACGGTATGTGAGAAATACAGCGTTTTTTAACCTTAAATCGTGTATACACACTTTACATCTACAACATTCGTTTTAGCAGTGTCATAAGACCCCTTTAAGGTTACAGTTAAACAGGAAACAATG
This sequence comes from Triplophysa dalaica, assembly GCF_015846415.1. Classification (NCBI taxonomy): domain Eukaryota; kingdom Metazoa; phylum Chordata; class Actinopteri; order Cypriniformes; family Nemacheilidae; genus Triplophysa; species Triplophysa dalaica. The sequence goes on along the minus strand of NC_079564.1, from coordinate 12,006,877 downwards.
AAAATAGAATGGTATGAACTTGAACATATACCATGAAAATGTATTTAAATATTTTAAGCTTGGCTTTTTGGATTTGGAAAAAAATGGTAATATACTTATTGTTATTTTACAAGTAAATGATTATAATACGAATTATATGGACTATTGGTATGATTATAATAATAAAAACTAGTTAGTTTATATAAATAGTATATACAGTATATATATTTTATTATTATTATAATTAACTGTTATTCGTACAATTGTTTATTATTACTAATTATCATAACAACAACACCAATAATAGTTATTATAATAGGTTGGTACATTTATTTTTTGTGATTCATACAATTATTCATTATTACAAATTATTACAGCAACTATTATTATTATTATTAAATAACAATTATTGTTACTATTATTACTGCATGTAAAAAGAAATGGTGATGCATAATGTACAAATGCTTAAAAGTATGCAACAGTTCAGAATCTCGAAATATGGCTAATACCTGAGGAAAGATTTAAAAAATCACTGGAATAGCTTATCACATCTTTAAAAACTGTCCAGTGTTGCCCTAAGGGGACTCCAAAGATCAGTGTGTAGAACAGACAGACATGTAAATCCTTAAAAGATAATCCTCCCCTATAATATTGATTTACGTCAATGGGAATACAAGCCATAGCGCATTAAACACAGCGACACATTTCATGCTTAGCTCAAACATATGCATGTTTTACTCATGTGAAATTGCATCAAACCACTCCTACATCAATTACATGAATGTGTTATTTCTAGCATAAGATCACACCATTGCTGTTAATTGCCATTTAAGTGTCACAAGCAAATCAAATGGTTTTAATAACTACTTAAGGTTTCATGTAGTCACTGTTACTACACATGTGTGATGAAGCCATTCAACAAGAAAGGCAAACATTCACTGTGACCTCACTGGCTTCATTATGCGGCTCATTAAAGGCACAATTAAGCACATGATTGTATGACTAGAGAGCCAACGAGAAAGCAAGGTAGTGAAGAGAGAGAGTGAGACAGAGAGAAAGAGAGAGAGAGAGAGAAAGGTTCTCGGATCATTGGGGCCTGAAAGAGGAGCAGTAACATCAGAGTGGTTTCCTGTCAGGCGTGTCCCGATCATGTTAGCTGAGCCATTTATCTTGATGATGTTGAATGATCTAAGCCTGCTTAAAGGGTGAAGAGAGGGTTGTGAAAGTCTACTGCAGTGATGCATGTTAGGTTCAACGTGCCATGACAATTGCTAGATCATTTTGAATCACTGATGACAAGCTTGAGTGGGACATTTGACTACTGGGGTGTGGGACAGTCAATATAAATGCATTCTGCAAAAGCCTAATTGGCCTGCTCTGTATTTTTTCTAAATATTCATTTATGGAATATTCATTTTCAATTTTTAGGTTTGAGACTACTGACTGGGACTTTTCATTTAGAGTAACTATGTTTGGATTCCTCATTGGACCAACATGTTTCTTCCTTTTTTGCTGTGGCCAAACAAATTATTTATGCATTATATGATGAACAGGCACAACAAGACACATTTTGTCTTGTTTTCCAGTGCAGATATCTAAACATTCTTATTTCAAGATACATTTAGGCCTACTTGAAAAGCACAAAGACTTGATATTAAAAGAGATTATGTTTCTTTTGTATTTAAAAGTGTCAGCATTATATTTAAAATCAAGAAGAAATACAGCATTGAGGTAAGAAAAATAAACTTGAATTAAGTTTAAAGAATTGAGTTATTGACAGAATTATATTTCTTTTTGTTACCCTATTGACTGATTTTAGGCATACAGTAAAAACTCATAACAAGATTTAATATCTTAGGTCATTTTGCTTCCCAGGTAAGTTTATCTTCATTTAGAAATGTTTAGGCATTTAAAAAGTACGATTTCAGAAGTCCGTGTTGAAATTACATTAAAAAAGAGTACCTTTAGTAAAACCAATATCTTTCTATAAGAAAAGAAAATAAATTGTAAATTTATTTAATATTTTAAATAATACATTTTCACATAGGTTTCAATAGAAGCTATATAAATGTTATGTGCTCCAAACTTAACTTTCGGTAGATTTCCACAAAAAAAACTATATCTGTTAAATAGTTTTAATTTAAGTTAATACAATGGATATACAATAAAATATTTAAATAAATTATTATTAAAATAAATGAAATATAAAATAAATTGACAAATTAGAACCAAACACACACCGGAAGTTAGCTTTGCGCCATGTCTGTGCATATGATGAAACCGTCAATATCAGAACCTATTTTCCTTATCTATTATTCAATATATTGCAATATATTCACAATGTGTTATTGTGAAATATATACAGTATTAAGTGATTTAATATATTGACAGTTAAAAGATAGGAAAATATATTCTTCTTGTAAATGTTTACTCATTACTCAAAAAGATTAAATATCACAGATTGCCTTACTGTACACCCAACACTGTTGACTTATACGGGACATGTTTACTCACGGTTCACTGCTTATTAGACAAATATTTGATTAAAAAATGAATAGCGCTGGGCCAGCAGTGCAGTTATAAGCTTGGAAGCAGGTTGAGCCGGAGAGGCTTTTGATTAAGCTGTCCAATGAAACATAATGAAAACATCTTCAATGCTGTCATTAAGCGTTTGGAGTGAAGTTTATTGCATTGTCCGCACAATAAACGTACTTCATAATGTACCCTCCACGGCATTACAAAGACGGAACGATCCAAAAAGCCACAAAACAAGAGCAAACGCACTAGCGAGCCATTTAAATCAACATTAAAATAACAATTAGGGAGAGAGTTTGGTTTTATGGATGCTATAAATTAACACAAGGGGTTTTAAGTGGGGAGAAAGTTGAGCAGGTGGGCAAGAAGTGTCTAGGGTGTTGAAATGTTGCTTGTGGCGTTACAGTGGCTCAGATAAACATAATGAAACAGCAGTTTGCACTCACAAAAAATAGCTTTCATAATTTTCATAATAAAATACATTTAAATGTTCAAAAATGTTTATAACGAATGTGAAAAACAAATGAGGTCTGGCACATTATTAATAAACAATTCATTTTTATAAATCAATTCAAAATAATCACTTATTTTTGCACAATTGTTTGTTACGTTTGTAAGTTAATTCTCGTCCACGCTCCTTCACTTCTTTTCCTAACAACATAACCCAGCTGCTAGACATCAAAGAGAATACATGTTGGTCTACATATCATTTATTAATCATTTTCAGGATAGGCTATCAACATTGTTTTTAACATCTTTCTGATTACATGTGCACACAAAGTGTTACTTTTCTGCAGCATTATCAAACTTTCAAAGTGCAATCAGGGTCGAAACACAGCATCTAATCAGAGAAGACCGTAATCACAGCAGTGAGGATCTCTGGTAATTTCTATCAGGAGCATCACCTTCTTGGAAACACAACTTCTCTGACAGAATTTGGGATTTGGAACTGCATTTCAGTCTTCAAAGAATGTGAAATCTTCGACCTCTTTTCCTCTTTGTTTACAGAACCTGGCCTGTCCCTGTAGATTTTAAGCAGCGGTGTTGGGGACTAACAGAACAACACACTTTCAAACAAGCTCCAACTCTCTCTCTGATGTTGCATTCGGAAATCTGATTTCTTTCAGAGCATTGGACGAATCGGGTGGTTTGTTACACCAAATCAATTTGTTTATTTCAATGGACAACAAATCATTTGACTCATCAATAATATCGGACTGGAAACTATATTTGGAGTTTTGGTAATTATTTATACAGCTTGTTGATGCATAAATTCCAAATCTCACTTTTAATAACTGTCAACCTCATTTAATTCAATACATTTTGTGTTTATCTATTAAAAAAACACAATAAAATCTTTTAGAGCTCAATCCAGCTTCTTTCTGTTACCAACCCAGCGCAGCTAACTGTTTTTCATAACTGCAGATTCACTGTTAACGTGAAAGTTCTCAATAAAATAGAACGATTCTGTATTATTCACTCATTTTAAACCTGTATGACTTTCATCCGCAAAAGAAGATATTTTGAAGAACGTTGTTAACCTGCACCCATTCACTTGCATTGGTTTTGTGTCCATACAATAGAATTGATTGGGTGCTGGCGCTATTCGGTTCCCATCATTCTTCAAAATATCTTATTTGTGTTTTGCGGAATAAAGAAAGTCATACATATTTGAAATGACATGAGGGAAAATCAATGGTGATAGATCTTGTTTTGGGGAGGGGGTTGGGTGGTGAAATATCACTAGAATACATCAAATGCAGAACTAGCAGCTCCAGTTTCAAAGTAGCCTCCCAACGCGGTTATGCTAACAATACATTATTTGCCGACATGCAATCATCACACACGCTTATGCACGTCTCTTTGTTTTTCTCCGTCGTAGAGTGTCAGAATTGCACGGGAGAATAAAGTCTGCGCTCGTGTGCATGTGTGAAGAGCCGTGGAGCTGGAACGTGTGAAGTGTCTGGTGGCGCGAACCGTCGGAGCAGTGCTAACGACTCGTTTCCCTCGCCGCGGGGCGTCTCGATGACTCATTAATCTCCGCTTTTGTCTGTGTTTATAAATACAGCTACGTGCTCCATGCTAATCTGGGATCTGTGGAGAGACAGAGATGATTGCTTCATTTTACTTTCCCTCCAGAGTTTCGTGCGTTGATGTCGGGTGGGCAGATTGCTCAGATGGGGCGGTGTCCGTCGTCATGAGGACAATGCCACATCCAATGCTGACAGGGAACGATTCAGAGATCCTGTGTGGCCTACAAAGAGACTCAGATCTGAAGCTCAGTTCTGTTACGTAATACGCAAGGTTGAACTGTCAGAGTGGATTTTTCTTGATTCCGTTGACAGCAGTCCACTGATGCCCCTATTTTTAGACCGATGGAACATCTCGGGAATGTAAAGGTCTCTTGATGAGATTAATCTTTAAACAAGGTTAAAGATCACAGAGGAATGATAGCTGAAGCGTAGTGATACATTCTAAAGATGTGCAGTATGTGCCAAGGTGAAAACTTGAGTGTAAATTGGACAAGAAGTAAAAGAGCTGAATCAAGGCAAAAGTCATACTAATACATAAAAATTGTGTCCTCTGGTGGCTTTTACTCGTTTCATTTCCTGACCTTTTTTCTTATATCTTATATCTTACCATCTCCTTCCTGTCAGTTTTTGTCTTTCATCTCCTGCCTCGCCCACTTACAGAGCCCTCTCTCCTTTTTTTATAGGACGTTCTTTCATAAGCTTACATTTAATTGGCCACACCTGATAGGATGTTGAAATGGAGCTACAATTGGAATGACAGGAGTAGTTTGTTACTTTTTAAAAAATGATGCGCATTGCCATACACTGTATTCTTTTTGAGATATAGTATCAGTTTAGGAGATTTAAAAACAGTAAATGAGATTTATTTGTTTATATTTTATTTATGTATTATATTTATTTTGTTCTGTGTTTAAATCAAAAACATTCAAATTTCTAGATTTTCTAATCGCGATTTTCATCCAGTAATTCAGCTTTAAAGGGCACATATGGTGCGAATAAGTATTTTTCTGTGACGTTGGTGTTTTATACTGAAACACACAGATTGTTTACAAAGTTCATCGCTTTGAAAAGTGGGGTGTTCTATGATTAGCCAGTTAAGCAGTGTGTAGTGATTGGTTGAATACTGCAAGCGTGTGACGGAAATGTAACGCCTCTTACCATATTTGGAATATCAGGTTTCAAAGCAATTGTACTGACAGGTACGTCTACCTTACTTGCATATACATTTGGGGGGTCTTAGTCAACTAATACCACAAACTGACATGGATTTGTGGGGGTGTGGTTACATGAGGCAGTTCAGGCAGCTATGGGTGAGCATTCGCTTTTAGATAGAATGCATCTTTTGTTCCGACGCTTCATTTTTTTGCAATTATACGTGTCTAATACATCCATGGGCAACTTATAACACACCAAAGACACAGAAAAACATGTAACATAATATTTCTGTGACGATAAGGGTTGTTTCTACTTAAATACCTCTTTTTACACATTTAGTATAAGAGGATCCCTGCTCCATGCATCTCTCATCTAAGGAGTCCTTCCCCCCATAAACGTTGAAGACCCCTGCTTTAAAACAACCATATAACGGCAGTTTAAAGTGATAATTCTGAAAAATTATTATATACATTTGAATTGTAATTTTAAAGACATCCTTAATTCAATGTACTTTCTTGGTCTCTCTGGCTGTTGATGACAATGTGAGTGACATCTGGTTCGGCTGGGATATGAGAGAAGCAGAACTTCCACAGCTTTCTTGATGTGTGTTTGATTTCACTCGCCCCCGCTGAACAATGGCACACATGGCTCCTGGCCAGAAAGATGTATTTACCACTAGGATATCTTCCTTTCATTCAGATCAGATGAGAACGTGAAGCAATAACATACAGGAGATAAAAAGCCCCACGTGATGCGACTGCGGCTATGGAGTGCTCAGCTGAGAGGTTCTGGATCTGCCTGATATTACCACTTTAAATAAAATGAAAATTCCAAATCATTTTATGTTCAGTAGATGAACACTACTGTATATAGGTGTGTTTGGAGTTCAGTCTTTAGATCGCCAAATAAGGTTGAGTCTTTATTTAGGTCTCTAGATAAAGATACATTGATAACATGTTAAATCTGCAACATTGTAGCCCGTCATATTCATTAATATCAATATAGAATTTTTCTGAAGGAAAATTTTGCCAGTTACTTAGTGTTGACTTGATAACTATTTGATTTTCCAATTAGTACAGTTTTTTAATTTGAGTTAAACTTTACTTTAATCAAAATTAAAACACTTTGAGTTTTGAGAAAATTAGCAAGAACAGACTTTCATTACTGACATTTCACTGCAGAAAATGTCATTCTTATTAAGCATTTTTGTTTTGTTTTCAAGTACAAATATTTAAAACTTCTTTAATGACGATACGTTTACATAACAAGAAAAGTTAACAAGATATTTTGACTTGTTTTTTGAAAGAAAATATAAAAACTTTTAGAATTGTAGTAAGTTACTGGCAAACCTGCTGCAAAACTACAGCAACGTTTTATAGTTTATATACACTCTTTATATATATACGTTACCCTTTAATGAATTTGCAACACACACTTTTAATTATTTTTGACCCAGTGTTAGGTCAAAAAGGGACAAACCCAGCCGTTGGGTAAAAGAATATATGCTATATTTAATAACATTTGACCCAAGTGGTTAATTTACAACCAAAAGGATGGGTGTGTCCCATTTTGACCCAATGCTGTGTTAAATACAACCCAGAATGTTTAGGAAAAAACTGAGTATCGGATTGTGACGCCGGTATTTCTTCCACCCAGTAAAACGAACATTTCTGATGGATAATTTCCAAACAATGGGTGAGTCAATGTGTGAATCAGGAGAAAAGTATTTATAAACAACTGGGGACCAATCAGGACTATCAATTTACAAGCAATGGGTGACCAATCAGGACTAATCAATTTACTGTGGGTGACCAATCAGAGCCTCACTATCTTGTTTCTGTATGGGAAAAATAGGCTGCTTTTAAAGTTGCCAATTTTTTTTCATGTTTTTATAAAGAACATTATTGTTCATTAATACAATATTCAATAGCTCTCTACTATGACTTACAGTATCTAGGCAATTCCGTGAAAATGTCAACCTTACCATGACATTTTTTTTACCAAATATTTTTACTATACTAGCTGCACAGATATCAACATTTGGTGGTTCCATTAACCATGTGTGGTCTCTCTTAAAGTTTTTAAAGCACTGCAGTGCATGATTTTGCAAAATCAGGTAAGTGCCATTTTAAGGATTGTCACATATTCTATAAAGAGCCATCCCTACTATCCCTATTATTGTAATTATTTGGTTTGTGCATTTTAATTCACAGAAATACTACAAAGATTGTTGTAGATTTCTGTGTTTTGCTATCTCTCACACTCTAAAAAATGTTGGGTTATTTTTTACCCAGTGCTGGGTCAAGAAGGGAAGAACCCAGCCGTTGGGTTGTAAATTAACACTGGACTGTTTTATCCAAAATACTGGGTTGTTTTAACACATTGTTATTTCAAATATAAACCATTTTGAGTTCATCTTACGTTTGGGCTGGGTTTGTCCCTTTTTGACCCAACGCTGTGTTAAAAAAGAATAGAATAGAATAGGAAAAATGTGAAAGGAGTTTAACGGTAATTGTCGGCATTATATTTAATTGCAGCTGATGTTGAGGGGGTTTATTTTTAGACAGCTATTTACAAAACAGAAGTTTAATAAACGTTCCGACAGAGCAGCAGAATCACTACGGAAATCAAACGATTAAGACATTAACCACTATAGATAATTCAAGTAACTGAGTCATAATGGGAAATTATACTCTAACATTCCTCCATTTTTAGATCCAACTGAGTGAATGCGTAAAATGTATTTTGATAGACAAACTATTAAGCATTTCTGGCATGTTGGAGTGTTCAGTATGTCTTTCGTAACCGAAATGTCTGTAATGACCATCATGTTGCAGAGTAAATGCTGCTGGAGAGGGATACAACTGTTTAGAAGGGTCAAACTGGGGAGGTTTGGCCTCACGTCCAGAGTCAAAACCAATGAATAATGTATTAAGTATCAAATTGAGATATGATGAATGGAAGGAGAAACACAATACCAACGATACAAGAGAAGACAATCATAAGGAATGAAAAAACACAATAAGTATATTATGTGCTTGAGTAGTTGGAAGTTCTTCTGAATTCAAGCTCATTTCAAGTGCCTGTGAGTTACAGATTCAGACAACGCATTTCCAACCCTGCGTTCCGCATCAGTCTTCTCAATCCGTTTGCCATAATTTAGTGGCTCCGTCCTTTTGGGAATCGCAGTCCCATTATGAGACGTAGAGTAAAGCTCCTGGGTGCCAAACTCTTTCATTGCTTACCGTTTCCTGACAAAAATAAAATACAGATTTAATCACTGTCTTCTTTGAAGGCAGTTCTTAAGATGTGAACATTATTAGCCAGGGACATGGCCCAGGGAACATGTTTTCAACTACAATTGGGACAGAATTCAAACTTGTAATTAGTGAAGAGTGAAAATTAGTTTAAAAACTTTATAACAAGCCAAGAAAAAGTGTACCTTTTTGAGATTTACAGTATTCAGCACTGTTTTTAATCTTAAATTATGTTCAGTATTTGGATCTTTATAGAAGAAAACAGAGACCAGCAAAAACAAAATCGATACAAAATAAACTCTAAGGTGATATGTGAGGGCTAATGTACAGGCAGCCGGTTGTTATTTGGCGATAACAGCCGGCAGCTTGTACATTATTCTGCTTATTACACGGCTACTTGCCACATGAAAAAACAAAACTGGACACGAAATGTGAATTTGAAATATTTTATTAGTGATTTTTTCCAAATGCCTAACTTCCTTGAGGAAACACCGTTTACTTCTGTTTAAAGGTAAGAAACGTAATTCAAAAGTCACGAACAGGCAATTTGCTTTAATCGTTTGTAAATATAAAGTCATATATGTTATTGAAAGACCTACAGTATTTTTATTTAATTTGTCAAAAAAACTGTCAAATGATTTGCTGGATCTGGGTTACCGTGTGTTATTAGTTTTTGAGAGGTTGTCTGGGATCAACGAACATGCAAATGTTGCGAATGGCCAATCAGAATCAAACATTTCAACGAGCCGTGTAATCATTTGGAGATAATGTGCCTTGTCATACACTGTGGGGGTGAAAATAAATCACGGTTCCTATATTATTAATTCCTATAATTGAAAAACACTTTAAAAGGAGAAAAGAAACATGCCAATAAGGCCAAAACTCTGGAACTGATTTCCATCGCCAGCCAAACGAAGAGAAAGCTCAGCCAGAAAAGAAGTGCTTTGGCTGCAAGCAGCGGAATCTTGTTTAAAAGAGAAGTTTGTGTACATTTTCTTCCAATCATGGCAGCAGTAATTCATCAAACCGAAGAGAACAGCATTATATCCAGGCACAAATCCAGACGTTTGGTGTAGTTGGGTGCGCTTTCCGCATTTTAAAAGATGCTATCAGCAGTCACCGTTAGTTGTTAGGAAGATCCCCCCGGAGACCGATTTTAAACAAATTTGCCGTCACCCAAACTTTGAACAATACTCTGCCATACTGTCTACCACCACACACTATATGAATTCTTTCTAATGTTAGTTGTTCAGAAAGTCATTCTTAAACCTGCCACAATTTGGCAAGATTTTGTCAAAACATCACATCGCAAACTCACAGAGAAAACTCATATAATTCTCATATGTCTCCAGATGTCTATTTTTAATCCCCAGTTGCATTAAACTCCAAAACCTTGATGCAAATACATGACAGTAGGGATGTAACAATTTACTCAGCTCTCGATGCAATACATAATTTAATTTAAACATTTTAAAAACAAAATGAGTTGAGACAAGTTCATAAGAAGTGAACAATATAAAAAAATCAAGACTTGGATTCTTTTTTTAAACTTTTTTAAGAAATCTCAGCATTTCCAAGTTGTCCAAGTTTGCAGTAAACACAGCCTTGATGTTCAATACATATATATCGTGATTCAGTTAACATCTCAACAGACTTGAATCGTCACATATTGTAACCGATTTTCAACCGGCTCTTGGTGAATCGTTACATACCTACAGGACACAGGTCAGCATACTGTACAAGTCCAAAAAAGGTTTTCTATCAGACATTCAAGAACCCCTGCTTGATATTCATATCTCATTTTCTGTTTTAAGACTCCAGTCATCTGGAATATGATGAATTAATAACCAGGTTTCTGTTGAGTTTAAGGAGAACGTTGTTAATATATCTCTCAAACTGACACGCTTTTGCCCTCGGAAGGTCTACAAACTCCCCTGAACAGAATCGAGAGTAAGAATGTCAACCGCACATTAACAATGCCAAATATCAGAGATCTTTTATGTCATATGAGTGGTTTCCAGGAGAAGCCAATACAGAGCGGTTCATGATTAGCGTCGGTCACTCCCAAGCAAGAATTTCTGTGGTGTTGTATAGATTGTCCATAAAAGACCCATTTTTATACACCGGTCCTGTGCAGTCAAAAAGAGACATGGTGAATGAGTTTCTCCGCAATACTTCTTCAGCCGGCTGTTGTGTTTGCCACTCTGGTCTCTTTGTAAATGATGTTACTTTCCTCTTTGCTTATACTAGGCAACAATGGGACTGCTGTGTTTTGAGAATTTTTTTATAACCACCTTTCTCCTCGCGCTCCCAGGATGATGGATGGGATTCCACAGCAATGAATTTCACTGACTGCTGGAATCCATCACTTCAGTTTCTTTTCTGTGTAGTACTTGGCCTCTCTCTGTAAAGCAACGGGATAAGGAAACCACTGTGTATTTCCATTATCAGGGATGGTTTTGGAATGGTTCAGTGTTTAGTCAGTCAGCAGAAGGTGTACTGACGACAACAGCGGAGGCAAAGTGTGTGCCTCTGTGGTTTGCACTCACTTAAAGACTCTTTAAGAGCTAAAGAAGCCTAGCTGTTTCACTGAAGTCTGTGGAAACCCTTTCAGCATGAGTTGAAAAAAAATATCAGTGGGCGATTTCTATTTGACAGTGAGCATCGTCTTTTTTTACTTATTTTGAAGGGCAGACCATTTGAGATGAGGAGTATAAATAGTGCAGGGCATACATATACTAACCTTCAAATGTTAAAGTCACTTATTATTATTTTAATATTGCTTTAATGGTTCACATTAATATTTTAATAAAACTTTTTCTTTTGTGTTTTTCCTTTTTTTAATTTGTGGCTATTATTTATCAGTCATCAATTTCAAAAACATTTATTATATTATTATATTATATTACATTATATTATTATATTATCAGTATCGGCCGATAAATTATCATTGTTTATGTTATCAGTATGTTAATGTTATCAGCCGATATATTAAAGCAGGTCATTTATAAATCATTTCCTCTGGCTGGAAGAACATTTATAATTTGTTTATTAAATAAACACACCAGAAAAGTTTTAAAGTTTCTATATTAGTGTAAAGTAGAGTTGGTACATAATTTTTGTAAAAAACAGATCTAAATGTTAACTTGTTTTCTTTAGTTAATGTTTTGAAATAAAAGCAAATATCCACTTTTTACATTTTGTTTCAGTCTCAGAAAAAAAGTTATATTAATAGAAAAAAACATTAATATTAAGACACTGTATATCGGTTATCGGCTATTATTGTTAAATAATTATCAGTTTTCGGCCAAACTATACATATCAGTGCATCCCTATTTTATATGAATTAAAAGTGTAGTTTTGTTATGAAAGGACTAATGTTTGCACAATTATTTAGTAAAAAAACATCAAACGGCTTCTATTCAAAGATATAATAGGGTTGTCACTATACTGACAGTAACTGTCATAGTAATAACTGTGATAACTGACATTGTGTTAAGAACACATATATGATAATATTTTATAATAATTTTGCACCCATTTTTCTGGGGGGGGGCTAAAATGGTTGCAAACTTCCCCGCTTCCCTATGTTTATATTTAGTGATTCAGGAAAAAGTATAAAATAATTTGTAGGATAGCATGATTTCTTCCTTTTGAACACCATGTCAAAGTATATTTTCATTCTTATGACCACAATAACCGTGTAGTGTAAGTCTGATATGTGACAGTTCTATAACCTAACAAATGTTATATTGTTGCCTTTTAACATGAGATTTTTCGCAGGCAAGTGAACAGTGTTGGTGATGAATATATAACTGGATGAAAATGTCATGGGCCTGTTACAAGAGCACTTTCTCTCATGAGTGGTTGCTGTCTGCTGTATCAACATTGTAAGTCACTAGGTTTATGCATCATCAACATATGTACAATTTAGTCCGAGTTCGATATGATTAAATTATTTTGGCACAGTGTTACCCACTACAATAACATCCCACATAATTATGTTCCTTTATATTTGCAATTTGAACTGTTAGGCAATTTTAATTATCATTTACAATTCTGGACTGCAGGTGAAATTGTAATCGTTTGTGTCCAGATTAAAATTGTTTTACTTAAGACTGATGGCAAGAAAGCCTCTTTTCTGATGAATGCTCAATAAGGAGAGAACAATCAGCGTGAATGTTTGTAGCTGGAAGGGTTTGAAAAGCATTAAGGCACTCAGCGCCTCAAGCAATAGAAGTTGCTATCAAACAAAGTCCTCATGGGAAGAGTGAGCTTGGGAGAAAATCTACAGTTCAGCAATAAAAAAAAGAAAAGCAGAAATCGCAGTGATTAGCATGATTTTGGCCCGATCTTTCGTCTTTTAGCAATCCTATGTGGTTTACAAATTGTTCTGTTATGCGGTTTCATAAACAGACTAACACCTAAGTAAATAACATGGTGAAATGAAAATCCATAATACACACTATTATTTGTCACTCTGACAGCAATTTGTGAGTAATGCAAAACATTCCTGATATGTTATTAAAAGGTATCATTTTCATTCCAACGATATTCATACTGAATATTCAAATTCAACCAGAGGCAAACATTTCAAGAGAAATCAAATTTGTTGTGCTGTGTTTTCAGAGCAATGATTCAATATGTCTCTGAGAGTGTTCAGTGACACAATATTGCAACAATAAAATACAGTGATTCATTTCCACCAAACTACAAAGACTTGAACTTGCCGAAAAAACAAACACACTAGAGGAATTGCGTCAGCTGCAATGATGAAACCGTCGCTGTTCTCTCAATCGACATTCCTGATTACAGAGTGCAACAATTCATATGCAAATAGTGTGCAGAAGCCAATTAGAAAGCTGATTTTTTATTGACATCCTTAAGTGTATTTTCATACAGTACACAAGTGATGCCTGTAGCCAAACAAGAGATTCATGAACCATCAATCAGAATTCTTAGTAAATCGCTCTATCCGCCTTGTTCAAGATGAGAATATGTTCATTTCCCAACAGAACAATTTGCATGACTAATACTCCAAAAGGAGACTTTCTCACAAGAAACATAAAAACATGAATTCTCCTCAACATCTGAATTGTTTCTCCCAGCCAGCAATTGCAAAAAACGGATAATAAATTGAACATTTTGCCTTACGGTCAAGTGTAGGAAATTTTGCGGCATCTAGTGGTGAGTTTGTGAATTGCAACCAACGGCTCACTTCACCCTCCCTTTCGAAGCACTACGGTGGCTGACACAGAACTAAGATGTCGTCACATTTTTACTTCTTTGCCGAAGGAGGTTCGAGACCGGTGAGTAATTGTTAAAGAGCGCCAGCTGTGCGCGCACCGGTCTCGAATCACGTAGGAGATCGGGAGCATATAAGAGGACGAGCGACCGGACCGTCGAAGAGAGAGGACCGGGCCCTAACATGTTTTTACGTCCGTGAGGGGCGGCCGGCCGTCTTTTTACTTTTGATTATGTTTGATTAAATGTTTAAATGTTTGCCGTTCCCGCCTCCATCCTTCTCTACTTTGAATCTCTCTTCACACACCTATACCTTTAAGTGAAATTTTGAAATATAAATAATATAGTTATATAATAAAGTTGTAGTGATGCGAAGTCGTTTAACAATTAGAACAAAAAACAACAAAAGATTCGGAGCTTGACATGAACGACTGAGTTGTAAAACATCACTATCTGACTTATCTCATCTGTGGGCACTGACCTCAATGTTTAATCATGAATATCTGATTATCAATATTCTACTATTAATTTACCTCCCGCCTGGTGACCTGTGCAATGTCACGTTTCCCACAGTGGTATGGCTGAGCTTTGAGAATGTTCCGTCTTTAATCTGATTGGACTGTTTGATTCGTTCTCAGGAAAATGTGGAATCATCATCCGTTCCCCTTCGGCGCACCGTCGCTATCATTGGCTTTTGGCGGCGAGGGGAACACACACATACCTACATAAGCCAAATATTCGTAGACTCCTTCATTGCTATTCCCTGAATGAGATTAGAACAGAGAAACCTCAGCTTTTCTCTCGGATGACCTTGGAAGGGATGATTTCAGGATATTTGGCCGGAGTTACACATCCGTCGTGGCTCAAAGCTGTGCCGGGCGTAATAAATTCAATATGTGCAAAGCAAATCTTATTCGGGTGTTTCTTAGATGGACAGTAGAGCTTATGAATTCAACCCTGCCTTGTATCAGTACTGCACATTTTGCCTGCCGGCTGTGGTGCTCCAGCCAGTTTAAGTGCCAAGTTGACCAATTTCTTTTGAAAGAGCCTTTTTTAAGCTTTATAAATAATGCAATTTTCCTTTATCGAACCTTTGACGGTGTCTGATACCCACTCCACTCCTCCTTTGACCTACGGACTAAGAAGCACTGCACTCTGCATTCATTGGCTGCTGCCATTGACATGATGTGCATCATCACATGCTGCCCCCTTTCCTATATTACCATTTCCTGTCACTTCTCAAGCACACCAACTCATTGAAGTAAAAAATAATACACGAACATAACAATGAAGAAGAATATCTACCGCATCTGAAATTCATGACACTGACATTAGCAAACACTAACCACCTCATTGAGCTACGGGCAGATTAAACTGCAACAGTGACATTTTACCCTCACGGATATTCTGAAGGGAGCGGCAAGAAATCGCTACACGGTGCAGTCGTGACCCGTCTTCATTACCACATTAATGCCCCTGCGCATTGGTCACCTCATTTTTATAGGGGATCACAAATTAATCTCCATCTTAATTAGATGACCTCCGGAGCATGCACTAATCGGAAATGCGCATGCTGTTTTGTCATACACAAACCTGGAAAACAAGCGACTTAAAGGGACAGCTCACCCAAAAATGAAAACGATGTCATCCTTTATTCACCCTCCTTTTGGTAAAAAACGTATATTTGGCTCTTTCATATGTGGAACAAAAACGAATATATTTTAAGAAATGTCTCTGTAATTTTGTGGTTTTACAATGGAAGCCCTCTGTTGCTTGACTACCAATGTTCTTCAAAATATCTTTTGTGTTCTACAGAAGAAAGGAAATCATGCAGGTTTCAAATGACACGAGGTTGAATAAATGCTGAAGAAGTTTTATTTTTGGGTGAACCATTTCTTTAAAGTGGAACATATTTTCTCGTTGGTGCCACAACTACCAGCTTTCCATTTCCAATTTAGTACTAGAAAAAAGAACAACTTTCACAAATCTAGACCCACTGTATGAGGTCATGTGGGCATGTACAACCTACGTCCAAAGCTAACTGTTTTCCAACAAGATCGCACTTAACAGCATTGTTGCCTCAGGCAAGGTAGTGATGGGATTGAGTTGCAGTATCTGTAACTGTTGAAATAGTTGACTAACTAGAATATTCAACAAGAAACAAACCCCCAACCCCCCCAGGAAACAGTACGATTGAATCTAAAAGGGCAGGTGCAGGCATGCTGTGCCCTGATTAGATGGTTTGCCAGTCAAAAGTGATTGGATCATACACAGAGCAAAACAGCGTGATGATGCTATTGTTGCTGCTGTTTTATGCGACCTACCACACCAGCCCCTTTTTAACTGAGAAAACAAATCTCTGGGTACGGTTGATAACGTGTCGGCGACATGCCTCCTTGCTTGTTCTATCCATTGACAGTCTGTGTCTTTCGAAATGTTTTCCTTTTAACTCATAGCATGTCTCGTGTGTCTTTAACACTGCAGCTCAGACTGCTATGCTAATGATATGTTCAAGTTGTCACAAGGCAAACGCATGCTAATTTGCAGGTCACACGCCGAACATATTTGCTGCTTATTGCACGGGTTCATTTATGTAAACATCCTTCTTAGTCAGCCAAATCGTAATCCGAGTTGTGATGCATCAGCAAGTGAAAGAAACTGTCGAAAGCACACACGCGTTGTAAAAATTTGACCACGCAACTTTTTATGCATCACTGATACATTCCAAGCATCAGCAGGTACAACGTGTGCACGCCTCTGAGAGGGTGCAGATTTAAGGGTTGGATATGCATATTTGAGAGTGCATGTGTGTGGAAGCGGCTGTTTTGTGTATCAGCACTCTGTGAAGATAATCCCCCATACCGCGCTGTGGCACACTTCATGCTCTTGACGTGCTGTATGCGATTAGCTACTCGCAAATCACCAAGCAGAAGCCACCGGATGAGAAGAGTCCTCGGCGATGCCGAATAAGGGCTGCAGCTAATCGGAAAACTTTTGACGATGCAATATGCCGCATAGTTACGTCTAAAAGAAATGAAAGTGAAAGCAGAGTGCATGTCAATAGATCTTTCTGTTTCTTTAGCTCAACAGGTTGGAACGTGATGCTATAGTAGAAAAACCAAGGTCATAGGTTTGATTCCAAGGTACCAAATGTATAGCTTGAATACAAGTCACTTTGGATAAACGGACTGCAAACGTGGTGCGGTTTGAATGTTATAAAACATATTGAATGACATTTTAAAGGTTATTTCTGTTACGCAGTGTCTTTCGAACACAGCACCTGCGCTTGTGTAATTCCAAGCATTACTGTATTTAATTAAAAGTGTTTGCAAGACTTCAGAAATATTAGGGTCGTGCAATTTTTTTTGTTGATAGTGTATCCATGGTGATATCTCTGCTATCAATAATTTTTTTTAAATCATGCCTTAAACATACAGCCAAAAGTAAGTTGAAGCGAGCATTCCGAGAAATATAAGAACGCTTCGAGCTCTTAGAGCTGATGTGTGGGTGTGCTTTTGTTTTTAAAATAAGTCATTGAATAACGAGTTATATAAAATACAGTAAATGCTGTTTGTAAGCATCGCAAGTCATGAGCCACCAAGTCACTTGGCTACTGCAGTGTATTAGACAAAAAGTTTTTTCCAAAAATTATGCTTTCATAGATATGACACCAGCGCATTTACTGCATGGATGAACCAGGGTATTTATACTCCCCATGTTCATTGTTTTAAATGCCTTGCATGCACCACATTATTCCCCTGTGTTACCCATTTAGGGCTGCAATCCACAGATCAGGAACCCAAACTTCTGATCTAAAGGTCCAAGCATCGCACATCATGGCCACTCCGCAGAGGTAAGGGATGCTTTTACACTTCTCCTTACAGAAAACCCACCGGTACAGCACGTCTTTGCAGCTCTACTTTTAACATTTTCTATTTAGTATTGCAATATATCGCAAATCTGTATCGTATCGGAATACATAGCAATATATTGTATCCTCACCCATCTATCGTGATATGTATCATATCTGTAGGCACTTGCCAATACACAGCCTCAAGAAATATGGTGTGATTGAGTTGACGCGGTTAAACTTTATTCATTCTCATTTGCCGAAGACAATGTCATGATGGAAATACGGAGCTACAGTTAACTGTTGGTCGGGATAAGATTGACAGTTTGCTTAAATGAAGGTGGCAGTATTTATATATTTCAAACCATCTTTAAAAATGTTTATTTCTTTGTACTGATTTCTGATATTTTCAACATAAAAAAGGATTGGAAATGATGTGTTTTATTAGGGCCCCTGCAACAAAAGTGATGTCACTTTCAAGTGGATTTTGTAATATAACTTGCTAAACAATTATTAGAGAAAGGGAAACTCAACTTATATGATTTCCGTCCTAAAACAGCTTTAACAATTCAAACACTTTCTTAAATTATGATTTATTTTGTCTATGCATTTGTTTATTAGATATCGATATGAAAGGCCTTGGATAAATTACATTACAGTTTTTTATGACTGCTACCCAACATATTACACTTAACTTCCAAACAGCAACCCAAAGGGATTGTTCACCCAAGTTTGAAAGATCTGTCATCATGTACTTCCGCTCTTGCCATTCACTCCAATTGTATAGACACAAAACCAATGTAAGTTAATTGGTACCACCGCTGTTTGGTATTAACATTCTTCTAAATATCTTCTTTTGTGTTCTGCAGAAGAAAGAAAGGCACAAAGGTTTGAAATGACAAGAGGGTGCAAGACAGAATTTTTTTTGGGGGGTGAAATATCCCTTTAATGCCCAGCCAGCAATGACACGTGGGGCCCAGATGGGTTAACTACGGGTTCCATGGATACTGTGTGGGCATGGGCTTTGGCTGGGTGAAATCAACGGGTCCCATGTAGGTTTTGTAGTACAAGTCCCACATAGGAAGCCAATATGAGCTGATTACATGAGCCCCATAAGGGACAGGCATGGGCCAAGTGGGCATGGGTTTGATCTGGGAACACATATATGGGTCTTGCATGGCATATTTATGGGCCAAGTGGGCATGGGTTTGAACTGGGAATGCACATATGGGTCCTGCATAGAATTTTTATGGGCCAAGTGGGCATGAGTTTGAACTGGGAACACATATATGGGTCTTGTATGACATATTTATGGGCCAAGTGGGCATGGGTTTGATCTGGGAACACATATATGGGTCTTGAATGGCATATTTATGGGCCAAGTGGGCATGGGTTTGAACTGGGAATGCACATATGGGTCCTGCATAGAATTTTTATGGGCCAAGTGGGCATGGGTTTGAACTGGGAATACATATATGGGTCTTGCATGGCATATTTATGGGCCAAGTGGGCATGGGTTTGAACTGGGAATGCACATATGGGTCCTGCATAGAATTTTTATGGGCCAAGTGGGCATGGGTTTGAACTGGGAATGCACATGTGGGCCCTGCATAGAAATTTTATGGGCCAAGTGGGCATGGGTTTGAACTGGGAACACATATATGGGTCTTGCATGACATATTTATGGGCCAAGTGGGCATGGGTTTGAACTGGGAACACATATATGGGTCTTGAATGGCATATTTATGGGCCAAGTGGCCATGGGTTTGGGTGATTGGTTCAGGTCCAGCAATATTATGTAATGCTCATCTACAAACAAGCATCAAAAATAAAATAAAATAAGCTTAACTTAGGATATGGGGAGCCTTATCATTCAAGCTCCTCTTGGCAAAGCAAAATCTGCTCGTCACAACATGGCAGACAGAGCATCATTCTGCTTGCTTCGATGCTGGACAGGACAAGAGGAAAAAAGAAAAAAAAGGACTTTCAGGAGGCCTCATCATCAATCTGTCTTGCACTTCTGTGTTGTTAGATGTCCTTGGACCAAGGAGTAGCATGTGTTTCTATCAAGGTGTAGCTCATACACCAACAATGACTGATGTGTTGGCTGTAAGAGGTACAGTAGATCTGTTTGGTTAGGCTATCTGAAGATCTTCAGGATGCATTGACATATTCATGGTTTATGGTTTAAGACGGTAAAGGGAGGGGCTGAGGTAGTTAAAGAAGTAGGCCTGTAAGGACAGAGGCCCTTTCAATTTAAGTAAAAGAATAAAGCTGCAGAAAGCCTTCCGACAGTGCATGGAGCATTCACATAAACACTTTCATTGGTGCAGTGACCCAGATTGGGACAGATTTATGGGGATAAGTGTAAAGGAGACAGCATTGCTACTGCTGATATTTGAATATTTACAATATTTATATTGTATGAATATTTTGCTAACTTAACATAAGTTGCTTATAACATATAGTTGCCTGTAGAATGTTGGGTAAATCCCTCCCTGATGCCTCATAGGACCCATTTTGCTACCCAATTGGTTTTTGGTCAGTTTGCACATCCATCTACCACGCCGGATACCCAGATTCAAGACCCGCTTGGGGAGTGGTTTCTGGTATCAGAGGTGGAAGTCATTAATTACAAATACTCAGATTACTGTAATTAAGTAGTTTTTTGGGGTACTTGTACTTTTATGAGTAGATTTTCAAGCCTGTACTTTTACTTGTAATATTCATTAATCCATGTAATCTACTAAATTACTTTTAAAATCATAGTTGATTACTGATCCATATCCAAACCTTTTATCTGCATTTTTGTAGCCAGTAAGGTGATTTGATAGCAAACAAGCCGATGAAAACCGGGTCGTGAGGACGGAAAACAAAACAAAACAAAAAAAGGACGTTATTGATCCTTCATTCTGAATGAAGAATTTAACCAGTTAAAAATGTATTCATGGATATTTAATCAATAGTTGTGGCTCCTCATAATTTAGTTTTTTGTCTGTCGGAGACATTTGCTTAATAAGGAAATAAAAAATTAAATGAGAAAAAAATGAGGGAAAAACACTGGTTTTGCATCTTATCAATTATTAATGAATAATAGATTGTTGGCATGTTAACTTCTGGTAAAGGAAAACACACAATTTCCAGCCCTAGTCTGGAGAAGTGACGGTGACATCAGTGGTTAAAAGTAACTAATACTCTGAATATTTTTGTCTTTTTTTTACAAACTGTACTTTTACCTGAGTATTTCTCTAACACCGGTACTTTTACTCGTAATTGAGTAATATTTTAGCAATGCACTTAATTGTACTTGACTACAGATTTTCAGTACTCTCCACCACTGCCTGTTATGCACAACAACACATAATTAGGCTCATTCATAATGAAGCCAGCGAAGCAGTTAAATCGTTTGTTAATTCTCTCACATTTCCTTAATTTACGAATTTTACTGTATTAAATTGTTATTTGGTCAGGCAGTTCGGACATCTCTGGGGCCTTTATGCAAAGGCCATGTTTCGCGCTCAAAACGTTAACGGTCCATTCGGAATCGGAAAGCAAGCTGGCTGTGACTTGGAGGTGAAGTGCATTTTTCTTCCGACCAACGCCGAATTTCCATAAAATTAAGGTAAGTTGAAATATTATGTTGCCATAAAAATAACGCTGCAGATTGTACAGTAGTCTGTATTTTTGGTTTGTGCTGTTTAATCTGATGTTAAAGTCATGGAATTTTAAAATGGCAATTTCCAGGCCTGGAAAAGTTTTGGAAAATGAATAAACTCAGAAAGTTTTGGAAAAGTCATGGAAATTTGTTTTTCAAAATATCCGTGTACTTGAATTTGTTTAATTGATAATATTGGTTTTCAAATTGCAATTATTTTTTTCGTTCGGGCGATCAGTCACATCACGTGACATGTTCTCTGCGTGGGGCAACTCAGTTGCAGCTGAGCAAAAATAAACAATGCCGGGAAAATGTCGCATTAATAATGTTTGGCTTCAATCTGAAAAGTATAATGCATGGCTTGAGAAAGACCAGGACCCGGGACGAGCAAAATGTAGACTTTGCCAATAAAACATTCGACATTTCAAACATGGCAGAAGCAGCGCCATCTAGCCTTGCTAAAGGTGCAAAGCACCAGTCTGCCGCTGCGCAACAGTCAGCTTCCAACCCGATCGCTGGCTTTAGAGCTTTCATTTGTTTCAGTATGATAGCTCTTAGTAACCACATGAAACACAACATCATATTCGTTGATTCTTTATTGTCAGGTTTGTTTACATTTACAACACATTTTTATAGGCATTGTTACTGATTTGAAGTGCACAAAAATTAGTTACTGTGTATATGTTACTTATATTTGTTTGTACTTTTGGAATTTCAGTTTACCGTGATGAACTTCGGACATGGTCCGCTGCGGACGCATCTTGGCGTAATGAGGATTAGAGTCCGGGCGGGAACCGAACCTAACCATCATTGATTCCGCATTATTGGTTCCGGACATACTATTCGCTGGGATTGCCCGGGGGAGGAAGGAACGTTAATGGATTTATTAATTGATTTAGTTAGTTGTACATTAATGATATTTGATTACATTTGGCTTTCCTTAACTTTATTTATAATATGTCTTTGTTTCATTTTGATCTTGATGTATGTAAGGTTATATGTGGTATGTAAAGTTAAATTTATTCCCCCCTTAATTTGTAATGGGCCCATCCTTTCCTTTATAAACTGTTGCTTTGTTCATTTCTAAGGTCAGTTTTTTGTTTGTTTGGTTGTTTTTTGTCTAACTGTTTTGATCTCATTTCCTGTTTGATTATTTCATTTTTGTTGTAAGAAATTTATGAGTATGTAAAGTTATTTTTTTCTTGGGTTCAAATAAAGACCCGTTTCCTTTTGTGCAAAGCTTTTGTTCCTTGTTCTTTGCTTCTCGGTCCCTTATCATATTTATTGATTCTTTATTGTCAGGTTTTTTGTACATTTACAACACATTTTTATAGGCATTGCTACTGATTTGAAGTGCACACAAATTAGTTACTGTGTATATGTTACTTATATTTGTTTCTATTTTTGGAGTTTAAGTTTACCGTGATGAATGTGAGGGCTGCAAGAGCCCTAAGAGAAAAAAGAACATCGACAACACAAACGCCATGACTGTTTTGAATGTATTTTTTGGAGAGATGTTTTGTTTTCTTTTTTTCAGACATTTAAAAAAATATATATTTATTTATTTACCGGTACGTGGTAAAATTTTAATAGTTAAAGATTATGTTTGTTGTTCAATGTATTATATAATGAGTGTATTTTGTATTGTAATTTTGGAGGGTTTTTTTCAGAGATTTATTTAAAATATATTTTTTAGTTCCCTTTCTGTCGGTCTCTCGACGTTGTGTCGAGAACGACAGATGGGGTTCGCCCTTGAGAACCAATCAACTCTGACTACTATAGAAAAGGCCAATGAAATTTGGCGAATGCAATTTGCATGCCGGGCTCCGCCCCCGGAAATCCGGTATAAAAGGAGGCCGGCGTGCAGCATTCACTTACCTTTTGTTCTTCAGAGCCATCGCTCATGAGTACAACTCAGGATTCAATCCTCTACAACTACACGCTGGTGCTACGACGTGTTACAGCGGATCGTCCCTTTCTGCAGCGACCTTCCCCTGGGCGTCTCGGCGGTTCCGGAGGTGTTAGAGATTTTTTCTAAAAGTCCTTTTCAGGACTGACTGAGCATTCTCCAGCGCGGCATGTCCCGCTGTTCTCTCGGGTGCGGCACCCTCATCGAGGAGGGGGATGGACACGATCGCTGCATTAGGTGTCTGGGCGTCCAGCACACTGAAGCAGCGTTCGTTGACACATCTGCCTGCACTGCGGGCAGATTGTCATTCAGAAGTTGCGGTCACGGGTGGCTGTCTTCCTACGGGAACCAGCCACCATTTCGTCTGCTACCCGGGCTGTGACATCTGTGGCTACGGCCCCGATGACCACCCACGTTAGCAGCGTTAGTGATACGGGGAACTCTGCGAACGTAAACCCGCCAGCCAAGTGCTCACGGGCCGATCGCACCCCGATTCGCTCTTCTGAACGTTCCCCAACCGGCGGTGGCATACCGTCCGGATCCTCACGCACACACTCGGAAACGATGTGTGACGTAGATGAGATGTCGCTCGCAGCATCGGAGGGAGACTGGCATCCGACTCTGCCGAATCCAAACTCCACCCCCAGCGGTCGAGTTCAGGAGGAAGCAGAAGTGATGTCATCCGTGCTAACCCGGGGATACGTGGTTCCCGAGGTCGGTGCGCGGTGCAAACCGCGCCCACCCCGGGTGCCATGTTTTTCCCGGAGGTGCATGAGGAGCTGTGTAAAACTTGGAACGCTCCTCTCACGGACCGTTCCAGTGAAACCAGCTCCGGCTCCCTTACTTCCCTCGATGGTGAGGCAGCCAAGGACTGCGTCGAGATCCCCCGGGTGGAACGTCCGCCTGCGGTGCACCTGTGCCGCGGACGGCTACCACCTGGGGGGGGATCGACCACTCCTACCGTCCAAAGCACGTAAGACTTCGGCATCACTGGTGTCGAAAGCTTGCGATGTTGCGGGCCAGGCTGCCTCCTCTCTCTATGCCTTGGCCATCCTGCAGGTCCGCCAGGCCAGGGCGTTGAGAGGGCTCCACGAGGGTAAGGCCGACCCGGGTATAATGCAGGATCTCCGTGCCACCGCTGACAGCGCTCTACGGGCGACTAAGGCGGCGGCACGGGCCCTGGGTCGGACGATGTCCACGGTAGTGGTCCAGGAGAGACACCCCCGGCTATACCTTGTGCAGAAGAGTGACAGCAAGGAAGTCCGCTTTCTTGATGCACTCATCTCGCAGGGTGGGTTGTTGGTAACACCGTCGAGGACTGCGCTCAGCAGTTTTTTGACGGCGAAGCAGACAGTGGCAATTAACCACATTTTTTTCACGCCGCGACTCGGCCGCCTACAGGCCTCCGAGATCTCACGTGACGTCTGCTTCCCTGCAACCCAGGACCCTTTCGACATCGGCTCCGGTTCCTGTGCCCCCACAGGCGGCACCCCGGAAGCAGAGGTCGAGGGGGAAACCTCCACCCCGTCAGCAACCTCCTCGCGAGAAGGGACACTGACGGGAAGACCCCAGGGAGAACAAGATCGGGCCCGAACCTTCACAGCCACGGCTCTGATCGGTCGGTACGGGACGACTCCTGCCTCGTCACCAAAGCCGGGCCCTTGTTAGGGCTTGGCGCCCACTTACTCACTGAGTTTTCTGTTCTCCCCGGGTTTACTTGCAGCCGATCGCACACTCCACTGGACTGTGCTCGGCGAACCGACCTCACACCCTGGCGAGGCGTGAGGTCGTACACATATACGACAGCCGTCACCACTCTCAAACCGACAGTGCGTGCCGTTGTCCCGCCAGGCAGGTAAGCAGGCGGAGCAAAAACCTTCCCTCCGGGGACTCCCCGCGACATGGTTAGCTCCGCCAGCCGACGAACCACCCCCCGTGGGAATGATGAAGCAGACCGTCCCCTTGGTCACCCTGTCACAGTCCCTGGGAGCTCGAGAGCTGCCCACACTGTCTCGCTGGCTAATGAGGGCGGTCCGTCTTGGTTACTCGATCCAGTTCGCCAGAGACTCACCCAAGTTTCGGGGCATCATCTCTCCCTCTGTCAGAGGCAGGGACGCCTCCGTACTTCGGGTAGAGGTCACCACCCTTCTGGCAAAACAGGCATCGAGTTCGTCCCTCAAAACCAAGATGTTCAGTGGGTCACCACCCGCACTTCATCGTTCCCAAGAAAGACGGCGGGTTGCCCCCAAAGGCTGCGTACCCTGAACAGAGCACCTTCACAAGCTGCCATTCAGGGTGCTCACACAGAGGCGCGTCCTGACATCTATGAGGTGTCAGGATTGGTTCGTGGCAATCGACCTGAAGGACGCTTACTTTCATGTCTCGATCCTCCTCGACACCGGCCGTTCCCACGGTTCGCGTGCGAGAGGCGGGCATATCAGTACAGAGTCCTCCCTTTCGGTCTGTCCCTGACCGCCCTTTCTCCCTGAGAGGAGGAAGGCGAGCGGGTACTAAACTATCTCAGCGACTGGCCTATCTTGGCACACTCGCGAGATCAGTTATGTACACAAAGGGACCTGGTGCTCCGGCACCTAGGTCGATTGGGACTCCAGGTCAACCAAGAGAGGGGCAAGCTCTCCCCAGTGCAGAGCATCCTCTTTCTCGGTATGGAACTCAACTCTGTCACCATGTCGGCACACCTGTCCGCAGTTGTGCCCAACCAGTGTTGAACTGTCTGAAATGAACATTTTAGGCAGACAGCGGTCCCCCTGAAACAATTCAGAGGCTCCTGGGACACATGGCGTCCTCGCGGGCTAATACCCCTCGAGTTGATGCACATGACACCGCTCCAACACTGGTTTCAGAGTCGAGTTCCGAGGAGAGCGTGGCACACCGGCAGCAGGCGCATGGTGATGCCGCCCTGCTGCCGACGCACCATAACCCCTAGTCTTTATGACTTTTTCGACGGACTCAGGTCCCTCTGAGCAGGTTATGAGGCAGGTCGTGGTGACGACTGAAGTCTCCCTGCAGGGGTGCGGTGTAGTGTGCAACGGGCACGCAGGTGGGGTGTTGGACGAACCCCCGCCTGCGCTGGCATATCAATTGCCAAGAGTTGTGGGCTATGCTACTTGCACTGAGCAGGCTACGGCCTCTCGTGCGAGACATGCACGTGCTGTTCCGAGGACAGCACTATAGCTGTAGCGAATACAGATCGTCAGGGTGGCGTTCGCACACAGCAGCTAAACACAACTTGCTCGACGCCTCCTCCGGTGGAGTCAACAGGTGACTCGTTCCCTGCAGGCCACACACCCCGGGCAAACTGAACTAGACAGCCGACGTGCTTTCTCGCCAGTTTATGCCTCGTGGAGAGTGGCGACTCCACCCCCGTGCAGTCCAGCTCATTTGGAGGCTGTTCGGGTAGGCCCAGGTAAAACCTGTTCACCTCCCGTAACACCACCATTTGCCCGCTTGATAGTCCCTGCCCTCGGCACGGATATCCTTGCGCACAGCTGGCCGCGGGATGGGCGGAAGCACACCTTCCCCCCCCCAGGAGCCTTCTTGTACAGACTCTGTGCAAGGTCAGGGAGCAGGAGCACCAAGTGTTATTGGTTACACCACACCGGTCTAACCGCACTTGGCCTCAGAGCCGATGCTCTGGACAGCGACTCCCCCTGAACCATTCCCCTGACAGAGGACCTGCTCTCTCAGGGGAAGGACACGTTCTGGCATCCCAGATCAGACCTCTGGAACACCCATGTCTGGTCTCTAGACGGGACGAGAAGATCCTAAGATGGCTACTCCCCCTATACGGCTGAGACCATCACCCAGGCTAGGGCCCCATCTACTAGGCGGTTACACGCCTCTAGACGGTGCCTCTTCTCGTCCTGGTGTCTTTCTCAACGAGAAAGACCCACTGAGGTGCTTGATCAGGATTGTGGCGCTCACTTCCTTCAAGAGGGTAGGGGACCACCGAGCATCCTCCGTGTCCCTGGATTGCCTTAAACTCGGCCCTGGAAACTCTCACGTTATCTTGAGACCCAGGCCCGGATGCGTGCCCAAGAAGTTCCCACTACTCCCTCCGGGGCCAAGTGGTGAACTTGCAGGCGCTCCCCATAGGGGAGGAAGACCCAACCCGATTAGTGTTGTGTCCAGTACGTACTGGACCGCACGCAGAGCTCTGAAGCTCTGACCAGCTCCGTGTCTGTTGGAGGACAGCAGAAGGGGAAGGCTGTCTCCAAACAGAGGCTGGCGCACTGGGTCGTGGACGCCGTTACGACGGCATTCCGATCTCAGAATCTCCCATGCCCATTGGCAGTGAGGGCTCACTCCACACGGAGTTTAGCCACCTCCTGGACACTGGCAGAAGCGCCTCTCTAGCAGACATCTGTAGAGCTGCGGGTTGGGCTATGCCCAAACACCTTCGCAAGGGTTAACAACCTTCGCGTAAACCCGGTGTCAGCCCACGTCCTGCGTGGCGACATGTAGGACTGGCATCCGGGGGGGCGTATGCCTGCGAAAGCACCTTTCCACCCTCTAACAGGTTGGGTCAGTGTGCTATTTACCTTTTCTTCTTACCCGAACACATCGCTAAGAAACTGGTACCTCACCAGCCTCCCTTCTTACCCAGACACTGGTTAAGAATAGGCATTCCATCCATCACCAAACAAGCACCCCCTGGGGGCTGGCTGGGCAGAGCAGCCTTCCCCCTTAGGCCGGGATACCATGTGAGCTATCACAGATAGCTCTAACCGGACCTAGTGCTACCGGACGTCTGTAACACCCCCTCCGTGGGCTGTTCCGTCTGATGTATCCTCATGAGAATGGTTCCCACTCCTGGTAACCCATGAGCTTCCCCAGGTGGGCCTCCACCTCGCGGTTAACTACTCAGTCCGCACGTTCCATGCGTTCTCCTCCAAGGACGAGACCATACCTATATCCACCATATTCCTCCCCACGGGTAGGAGGTGGCCTCTGTAGCGCTTCTCTGATTAAGAGTCGCGCTTACCCGGTGTAAACTGATCTGGATGGCCTCTCGCCTATAGAGAGCTAAGGCCCCGTCCGTGAAAGTTACCGGTCAGGGCTGTACCCATCTTTCTCCAAGAAAGCTCTGGAACCCCCCGACCACCACACTGGAAGGTTACAGTCTCACGAAAGCTTCGAGATGACACGCCCAGGCTTGTTACCGTCGCTTCGCTAGAGATTGTGACGCGATACAGCGTTGTGGCGTTTTCCATAGGCAACCCCATCTGTCGTTCTCGACACAACGTCGAGAGACCGACAGAAAGGGAACGTCTTGGTTACGTATGTAACCTCAGTTCCCTGATGGAGGGAACGAGACGTTGTGTCCCTTATGCCACGAACACGTATCGTATTCTGCTGCAGTTTGAGAGGTCTCAGGCTCTTCAGAACAAAGGTAAGTGAATGCTGCACGCCGGCCTCCTTTTATACCGGATTTCCGGGGGCGGAGCCCGGCATGCAAATTGCATTCGCCAAATTTCATTGGCCTTTTCTATAGTAGTCAGAGTTGATTGGTTCTCAAGGGCGAACCCCATCTGTCGTTCTCGACACAACGTCTCGTTCCCTCCATCAGGGAACTGAGGTTACATACGTAACCAAGACGTTTACCTTATGTTGTGACATTGTTTTTTAAAGATAATTTTTGTTGTTCAATTAAATTAAACAAGTGAGATGGTGGTCTAGTGGGTTAAACCACTGAACTGGTAAATCAAAGGTTGCTGGTTCGATCCCAGCAGCTACCACCAGTGTGTCCTTGAGCAAGACACTTTACTCCATGTTGCTCCAGGGGGATTGTCCCTGTAATAAGTGCACTGTAAGTCGCTTTGGATAAAAGCGTCTGCCAAATGACTAAATGTAAATGTCTAAATATAAATATATTTCTTGCAGTTCAAAGCATCAAGTGTCTTGTATTTATCTTGTACTTATATTCATTCTTCGTCTTTAATTTTTCTTAGATTGTTTCCTTAAATGAATGGTTGGGCTTACCTTGCATGAATTGCCCAGTTAGGACCAACATAAGATCCTTACAGAGCCCACTTTAAGCCCATATGGGCATTCACGGTTGAATCCTGGTGCAAGCCCACTTTGAACCCCTTTAGGCAGGTGGGGCCCAAATGGGTCTGACACAAATTGCCCGGTTAAGACCCACATAAGACCCTCACAGATCCCACTTACAACCGACCTTGGCATCCATGGCTGGCCCCCATGTGGATCCCGGGTGCAAACCCACTTTAAACCCCTTTGGGCAGATGGTGCCCAAATGGGTCTGTCATGAATTGCCCGGTTAGGACCCACATAAGACTCTTACAGATCCCATTTAAAGCCCATCTGGGCATCCACGGCTGGCCCCCATGTGGATCCATGTTGCAAAGCCCACTTTGGACCCCTTTGGGCAGGTGGGGCCCAAATGGGTCTGACATGAATTGCCCAATTAAGACCCATGCAGTACCCTTACAGGTCCCACTTTTAGTACGTCTGGGCTTCCACGGCTTGCCCCAATGTGGATCCCGGGTGCAAGCCCATAATGGGGCCCACATTTGCCGCCCATGAAGCCCTCATCTGGGCCCCACATGTCATTGCTGGCTGGGTGGACCTTAACTTAAGTGAAACAGCCAATATAAACATTTACTAATGATTTGGTTTGAGATACATGGCAGACCAGTGATGGTTTACTGAATACACTTTAATGACAGAACATAATAGAAACACCATTTATTAAAAATGATACACAGTGTGTGTACGTGTTGTGGATAGATGGTTATGTTATTGTATCTGATTGGCTGGTGGTACTGTAGCTCGCCCACATTGTAAATGCAGTGATGCATGCACGATCTGTCACCAAGATAAAGTGTACAACACCTTTATAATAAATGTCTTTCTGGAGGTTTCAGGGTGGGATAACAGCGTGCATTTAGATTGGGTTGGGAATGGGTAACACAATAAGACGTTTATGCTTCATAATGTTTATGCTTCATAATTTAAATGACTTTTCGTATACAGTATTTATACAAAAAGCTTTTAAATATAAAATCCTATTGTTTTTAAAATATTTAATTCATCATGAATCAGAATATTTTTATATAATAAAACACTAAATATGGTTTTAAGTCAAACAGATATTCATACTAACAAAGTATAACTCTTTGATTTGTTGCAAAACAAACACTAGGTGGGGGGGCTATTTGCAAATGACAATATCAATTCTTTTTAACACGTGGGTTATAAATACAATTCATATTGTGATGTCAAAATCACTGTCTTTGAATGATTCATTTGAGTGAACTCTCTTTGTGTGAGAGAAGTCGAGGGCAACAGCGCAGAAAGTACACGGATACTTTCAAGTCAAATGCATTATCTAGAATGGTGACATTTTGCGCAGCAGTCGCTTCAAACGTCTCATAAGACTGAGCGTCAAAACCTCTGAAGTCTCACTGCTTTTTGACTGGATGCAATTTACACTCCTGCACTAGTTCAGAATATTTAGTACTCTCGTGATTCTTAAGCAACAACCAAGAGTACTGTGTTGTGCCTAATGTAAATACTGTAATTTCATTTGTAAAATAGATTTGACAAATAAGATTTAAATTCTTATAAGCGTTTTCAAAAATGTATGTGTAACACATTAAAATGCGCTACAGAACTTAACAAAGTCGCAATTTCAAGGAAAATTAGCATTTAAGTAAATTTAAGTTTTAATAAATGCATTACGCAAGAAGCAGCAGGATAACATGAGAAGCATGAAGGTACTGTACCACAATGTAGATTAATGAGCTCTGAGGGTCTCAAAAGACTCAATTTGTTCTTCTCTACTCAGAGAGTATAACTTTATGTTAAATGAAATGCAGGGCTTTTAACTGAATTATAGTGCTGTAGATGTTTTGCTGGCCAGTTTTTGTTTGCCAGTAGGCATTTGATGTCTGCTAAAGAGTATTGCTGCATCCCAATTTGAGTACCTACACTATGCGCTTTAAGTATGTACTGTTTTTGTCATGGAAAAGTATAAACATTGAAGCACCTGGACATACTATATTAAAGTGAAACGGATTTGGCAGTTGTTGCCTAGACGACTCTGTGATCCTTAACTGTCACAAACGTCAAATCTAGCTCTTCCTTGCATTTACGTTTTATTCATTTATTATTTTGTATTTAATGTCTACTGTATACTTACATTTCATAAATTAGCGTAGCATCTTTTCATTTTATTAATGAAGTGTAGCGTCACTAAACTTCACCCTCTCGAGTAAGGCATACAGGTATAGAATGAGGGTAAATAAATGCAATCTAAAAAACGTTAGGTTATTTTCAACCCAGTGTTGGGTCACCCAGCCATTAATCGTGATTAATCGCATCCAGAAATACATAAGAAATGTCTTTGTACAGTCTACTGTATATATATTTTTAATTAATATACAAATAGATTTTGTGATGTTTTTATTTGTATTTTCCAGTAATAGACTTTATGCACACAGGGTGAGGATGTACAGTACGTCTCAGCTGGCTCAGCCACTTCCACTCTAATAGGGCTGAGAAAATGTCACCAAGTGATAAGGATTTGCTTAAATGCAAAAGTTTACTTAATTATATAATTTATCATAATTGTGGATGTGACTAGAAACAGATAGCCTGAAGCCTTTCCTCTTTTGGGTTGTCGATGTATAATGTAGTGTTTGGAAAATTTGACTAACGCCGTTGATCGTAATCCTATGTGCAGGTTGAGCGAAACTTTCATTGTTCCCAATTTGCCGGATGTGATTGAACGGACTGAGACAAAACACGGAAGTGATTGTGCAATCAAAATTATATATAAATGTTTCTTAAATATGTATGTAGTAGAGTAGGCGGGGCGAAACCGTGGTTCGAGTCCGGTGAGTAATTGTGAATTAGCGCCAGCTGTGCGCACACCGGGCTCGAATCACGTAGGAGATAGGGAGCATATAAAAGGAACGAGCGACCGGACCGTCGAAGAGAGAGGACCGGGCCCGGTTGTCTACTACAATGTACATGTTTTTATAAATACAATATTAAAATGAATATGCTTAATGCACAGACATATAAACAGAAACATTTATTCTGGATGCGATTAATCGCTTTACAGCCATAGTTAATTTACAACCCAACAGTTGAAAATAACCCAGCCTTTTTTTGGAGCGTGCTCAAATAATGTATTTTACTTTTCAGTGGAACTATTTTCTAATGCAGAACCACAAGTGAACACGATAGCAGATTCATTTAAATTATTAACACAGCTATAATGTGACTGTTATTTAAGGGTCGAATAAAATATTCTAAACACAGTTGTCTAAGCTGGCAACATGGCCTAAAGGCTTCATTAAAAATGAACATAACACTAAACATTCTTCAACTTTGCCACAACAAGAAGTTTTAAACATAACTCTCACAAATGTGATATAAACAGGAACAATTAAGTTGAAGCATAGAGTATGTAATGTACTTGTATCTGTATTGATGGTGGTCATACATTTGTCACATTGCAGCCATAAGGCTCAGCTAGACATTTGAGCTATAGGGGAGGCAGTCTGGACTGCCTTTGAAATGGGCTTTGGTCCACTGGGCCTTTTTTGAATATTGGTGAGTTTAGTCTAAAAGGTGTTTCTTTTCACAATGATGGAGCTAGTCGCAGCTCAGTAGCCTACATAGCAACAAGCATTTTTCGTTTTGTTTTACAATACAAAAATCTTAAATCAAGATGTAAAGCTGATCGATGATCAGCTAAACTTCACAGATCAAGTTGCCAGCACCACTCGGTCCTGTAGATTCACTCTCTACAATAACCAGGAAAATTCGACCTTTCATATCCGAGCATGCTTCGCAGGTCCTATAGTCCAGGCTCTTGTTCTGTCCAGACTGGACTAATGCAATGCGCTACTAGCTGGACTTGCTGCTTGCATCACCAAACCTCTACAGATGATCCAGAATGCAGTGGCGAGAGTGGTCTTCAATGAACCGCAGAGAGCACACTTCAATCCAATCTTCATTAAGTTACATTGGCTCCCTATAGTCGCTCGCATCAAATTCATGACTCTGCTCCTGGGCTACAAGACCACCACTGGTTTGGCACCCCCTTATCTTAATTCACTTATGCAGACTTATGTGCCCGCCAGATCCCTACGCTCTGCAAACGAATGACGTCTTGTGGTGCCATCCCAAAAAGGTAAAAAATCGCTCTCACAAATCTTCTCTGGATCGGTTCCACATTTGTGGAATGATCTGCCTGCTGCTACAAGATCACCAGATTCTGTGGCCATCTTTAAGAATCGGCCGAAAACACATCTTTTACATCAGCACCTGGCCGATCATTTGTGATTTCTATATCTTTTCTACGATATCTAAAATAAAAAAGCTTTCTTATTTAAGCTTAGATAAACTAAACATGCCTCTGTAGACTGTAGTAGTTTTTATGAGACATGTTTTTATTGCTCTTATGCCTTTTGTTGTCCTTATGTTTGACCCAATTGCCTCCATTGTTTACCCAACTTGTAAGTCGCTTTGGATAAAGCATCTGCTAAAGGAATAAATGTAAAGCTTTGCCAGCATTTATTAAAAAAGAAAAATGAACCTTTGGTGCACCCTTACATGCCCAGTCCATTGGTCAACGACGAAAGATCTGCGATCTCAATGTTTCTAAAGTGGATTTTTACTTGATTTTTATGCCAAATAGACAATGGGAAAGCAAATAATAAATTAATATTAAAATATTCATTTTGCAATGGATTTAGTTATTTGCATTAAACACCATTCCAAAGCTTTGATTTAAAGTGTTGACACATCTATTTTAAAGCAAGCTAGATTTGGTAAATTTTTACCTTGAATTTTGACTTTTTTTAAACAAAAACAAATGTTTCTACACAGATGTTTTGCCTTGTGTGCTCAAACATGGATACGTACTTGAAAAAGAGCATATTGTATTTCGTATTACACGTATTTGTTAACACATAAATAATTGTAAAACATTTAGAACAGCAATGTAAATTAAACAGTCAATATATTGAAACACATGATGTGTTACTCTAATTAATAAAGAGGGAGGCTTTATGCTAGCCCGACGTCGAAGAGAGCTCAGAAAATACGATTCAACAACTTTTATTAGACCATATTCATAGGTCGTAAGGATCACAGTCCAGCTGATTTTAATTTAATAATTTAATTTAATAATAATTTATAAATTATTACATTTATGAAGTTCAAGCTAATAATTTAATAAAAATAATAATAATTTAATTTAATAATAGCTTGGTTTAATCAGGTTTGGCTGTTTACTTTTAAAAGCAGTCCTTTTCCAAAGTTTTGCCACAGACTGAGAGGGCCTGTCTGAGTAAAAATTTCTATAAAACGGTGTAAAAAGTCGATGTATAAAATGTTTGAGGGGAGCAGGCCACCCGGCCTCCCCGCTAGCTCTCAGCCCGTGTTCTCAGCATGGATAAAAGAAGA
Source organism: Triplophysa dalaica (assembly GCF_015846415.1). Classification (NCBI taxonomy): domain Eukaryota; kingdom Metazoa; phylum Chordata; class Actinopteri; order Cypriniformes; family Nemacheilidae; genus Triplophysa; species Triplophysa dalaica. Next base: position 11,971,794 of record NC_079564.1, on the reverse strand, counting down.
CAGCCTCCAATTCAGCCTAGTGAAGATACACAACTTCACCATTCAAGCTGTGTTTTTCAACAACAACACCACCCAGCACTGAATCAAATCGTGGGGTAGCTTCACAATCACATTACAAAGACATATCTGTCATGCAGATTTACATTTGTACAACATCTCTCTTTCTGACTATGCTGGTGTTTTATCTTCGGGCATAAATTCTGCTTTAAGGCAAAAAATTACCTTCACGAACCTTCCCCCTCAAAAGGATAGTTCAAACAAAAATTCTGCCTTGAATATGTCCTCCCCAAGTTGTTCCAAACCTTTTTATATTTCTGTGTAATGTTAAACACAAAAAGCATATTTGGAAAAATGTAAGCAACTGAGCAATTATTGACATACATAGTAGGAATAATTATAAGGGTTGTCAAAGGTGCCCTACAATTGTTTTCTATCTTAAATTCTTCAAAATATCTCATTTTCTATTCAACAGAGCAAAAACAAATACACAATATTTTTTACTATGGTAGTCAATGATATCCCAAAAATGTCAGTTGCTAACATTTTTTCCAAATATCTTTCTTTGTGTTTCTACAAAGAAATTTACAAAGGTTTGAAAAAACTTGAGGGTGACAAAATTTGGGTGAAGTACCCCTTTAACATCTCTCGCTGGAGAGATCTCTTACATGAACAGCCAAACCCCTTTGTGTTTTACACAAACAATCAAACAAAAATGTTTTAAATGTATTTTCTCCCAACACTTGACATCATTTTGTCAATACAACAAATTTATTAATAAAACACATATCCTCTATACCAGGGTTGCCAGATCCGCCATGGACACATTTTCGTCATTCTTAATGGAAATTTGTTATTTACAATATCAAAACAGAGTGTGATTATTACTTTTATTAATGAAGAGTTTTTGTGCATTAACCTGGCAACCCTGATCTACACCTGGCAACCCTGATTTACACCTTTACCGTGTTTTTTGTAGTCTGTAATCCTCTTAAAACTTTGCATTATGGCATTTCTTGTGTTACCAAAACTCTGATGAATCAGTTCATTTTGTTTGGAAAAAAATGTCTACGTTGTTTTAGAAAGTATGCAAAATTAATTTATATAATTTAAGATTATGGTTAAAACCGACATCAAGTTAAAGTTGACTACTATAGACTTTAAGCTGATGCTGTCATATTCATACTACTGAACATCAGTGAAATGTTGAATACAGTGTTGATAGGCTACCACCTAGTTTACATTTGCATTGCATTTAAAACGTGATCAGCCTTGCTCGGTTTCATGCACACCTTGTTAGTGTCAAATTAATTATGATCTGTATGCTATAAAGGATCGGACGTACCCCTTGAGCCTCATTAGTGCACGATTTATCATATCCCTTTCAAGTGACTTTGTGTTCAGCCGGGACAGTTTTCCTAAAGTATTTTGGGGTTAAAGGAGTAGCTCATCTTCCAAATGTCTTAATTTGCTTATCCTCTTGTCATTTCAACCCTACAATATTTTAAAGAATGCTGTTAGCAGCCCCCCATTCACTCGCATTGGTTAAAATAAAAGTGAATCGGTGGCTGTGCTATTCTGTTACCAACATTTTTCTAAATATCTTCTTTTGTGTTCTGCAGAAGAAAGAAAATCATACAGGTTTGAAATGACTATAGGGCGGATAAATTATGACAGAATTTTCATTTTTACGGTGAACTATTCCTTTAAGAGTCTTGTTAAAGGGCATGATGTGTCATAGCACCATTTTGTTGAACCTGCAATTTGCTCCCTTTCAGCCCTGATTCCAGCATGTATAACCATGATAGGGAAAATAATACAGACACTACAGAGAATACAGATTTCTCCATCACTGATGGATGTCGTAAATTAACATACTGTACACATACCTGTAAAGAGTTAGTTTTACTGAAACCTTACATCTCATAAAACCCTCACCTCGATCTCATTGGATGGCGTGACTGTTAATCCTTGAACATTTTACTTGGGCAAATCACATTCCTCATCATTATCTGTTAAATCAAATAGCCGCTCTCTTTTCTCTCTCTTGTCCTTGACTTTTTGTGACCAGCTTCACGCCGCTTTGCTTTCATTTTCATTTCACCTCCATGTTTCCTCTCCACGTCTTAAGTTTCCTTGAGTATGTCATTATTAAAAAAATCATTCTACTTTTAATTCAGCTTCATTATACGGCGTGAAAATCGAATAACTTTTAGGTCCTTGAGTGAGTTTCCTCTGTGGCTCATCAAAGAGCTTTATTGCCTTCAATTTGAACGGATTCGAGAGCGAGCCATTGAATTTTCCTTTTTTCGAATTAATTTTTTTTGAAGAAATAAGTCTTTAGGTTAACGGGCAAATTCCACATAGCCTAAATGCCAGGCTTGTGAAAATGCATTTGGACACCAAGCTAACAGCAAGGGGAGAAGATGGAGCGGTGCATTGCCTGGTGGATATTTAAGAATTTCAGTGTGAAGACTTTGTCTTGTGACTGCAGAAAAAGGACTTTTCTGACTAAAGGCACAGGATTAAAATTGGTAACCTGGACACACACTGTAGTGCCTGCGGGTCTTAACTGACTTTTCTAATTAGACGGCACAACCTGAATTGGACAAGTCAACACAACTGAGCTGCATTCCATCAAGTTCTGGTTTTAAAGCAGTCCGGTGTGTCTTCAAGATCTGTGCTGCCATTTCTCATCAGAGCCTCAACATTTTCTTAGCTTTAGGATATTCTGAGATTTGGCCAAATCTAAATCAGAATGCATAGTGATGAACCTAACTGGTCATGCATACAAACTTGCAAAAACAGGGGAGTTCAATTGTCCATTTGTGGAAATGCTTAAATTTTCTGCATTACAAATTACTATTATCCAGGCTTTGGGATTTGAAAAATAACATTATTTCAGAATTTTTGGTATGTCTTGAAAAATGGAACATATGGCGCGAATACGTGTTTTTCTCTGTTTTTTAGTGTGTTATAAGTTGCCTACGCATGTATTAGACATGTCAAATTGTACAAATTAAAGTGTCGGAACAAAAGATGCTTTCTATCGTAAAGCGAATGCCCACCCAGACCTGCCTAAAACGTCTCGTGTAAACACACCCCCACAGATCTACGTCAGATCATGGTATGAGTTGACTAAGACTAAGAAAAATCTATACGCAAGTAACATGGCCGTATCTGTCAGTACCTGTTGTTCCAAATGAAGAGCTCTTTTCCAAAACGCTATTCACTGCTCCATCAATGTTTCATGCCAAATCGCTATGTTTCCTTATTTAAAATTTACTGCAAGATGCTGTTTCTTTCCAAAACGCTACAAGTCCCAAACCTGCTTTTAGCCTAAATGTAATATGTCCTCTCGACCAATCAGAATTCGCTCTTTAGTGGTATTTGTATGTGTTATTTCTAAATTATTTGTTGTATGTGGTGGAAAATATTGAAACTTGAAAGTATTTATTTTATTTTACTATTTAGTTTGTTACTATTTATTTTATTTGGCTGTTATTTATTTTTATTAATTTATAGTATGAGTCCGTGTTGTCATATGTTTCTTGCTCTCTTGTTTGTCTGTTTTTAAGAAGAAATAAACCAAAAAAAAAAAAAAAGGATGGATTTGTAGCGTTTTGAAAAAAAAATTGAATTTATAATCGACAATATTGTTGTTTCATTTAACAATCATTGTTTAACTGAGTTCAGAATCATTGTTCAGACTGAGCCAGCAGACCATTTTAACAGGATAAATTGAATATTAACAAAATGTATGGGTCTAGGTAAAAAATGTCATTTTCTTGAAAACTACTAAAATGGGTTTATAGCGTTTTGGAAAAGAGCTCTTCAAATATGGTAAGAGGCGTTACATTTCCATCACATGCTTTCAGTATTCAACCAATCACTACACACTGGTTAACAAACCAATCATAGCACACCTCATTTTCAGAGCGATGAGCGTTGTGATAAATCTGCACGTTTCAGAGAGGCATGGCAAAGAAGATATACAAACATGCAAGGTATTTGGAAAATACACAGTTTTTCAACCTTAAATCATCTAAGACGAACGATAATATTCGTTTAAGCCATGTCAAATGAGTGGTATTCCCTTTAAGTGTAATTTGAAAAAATAACGTATCTTCTGAAAAATGTATGACCTTCTGAAAAATGTATGAAATTTATGATATTTTCTTTCATCACTGTTTTGAATATAAATAAACCAGAAATTTTACATTTGGATATAAACTGTGTTTCAGTGCTACATTTCATCACATGGTCACTATGATTTCGGCAAGTAATTAAGATTATTATAATTTTTGTTTTTGTATGGAATTCATGTTCCCTTTTTTAGAAGGTTATTGTCAAAATGGATTCTGGTCAGCACCCACTAATTAATGACAAAAGAGTTGTGACTGGTTCACAAACATATTATTGTCACACGGGAAACGCATCTTTTTCTGCCAAAGTCCTGAAGACCGTTTTAGCATTTAGAGAATGGAAGCAATTAAAGGGCCATCTGTAATCTCGGTGACTAAAGTTAATTTACTTAATTTTATTTTTAATATCAGACTCTGAACAAAAACCTTTCTAACCCCACTGTATAGACCCACTCTCTTGAACCTAGCCAGAATGTTATGTTTTAAAAGGTATTTAATTGGAGCAGTAATTTGAGAGAAGATGATAGTGCCGGCAGGAACATTTTTAATAAGCATTCACACAAACCACATTAATATTATAAATCAAGGTTCTTTCCAAGACACTGTTAAAAAAACCAAACTAAGAAAACACTGATAGTTTTCACAGAAGACTCCATGCCTGACTGCTGCAAACACCTTTCAAGTCATCCACAGAGTTCGATATTCACCACAATTATCTTGTTCCTCTAGTGCAATTCGCAGATCAATCCGTTACAAGATCAATTTCCAGGCTGTCTTTCTCTGGAACACCGTCCATAGCCAAGACATACATAAAGCAATGAGAGGCAAGGGAAGTAAGGACATTCTGAGATAACAGTAATAGCTGTTGATTGACAACACAAAACTGCAGTCGTGCAGTAAAGAAACAGTGACTTTTAAAAATGGTGATATTTTTATAAATTGTGCAAGTGATAGTTCTGATGAATGTTGGAGGTAAAAATGAAAGATTACCTGGACAAGATGTATGAAGTCATTAAGGTTCCTGTCCATTATAAATGATATAGTTTCTATATGTCATGTTTAATATCTCAAATGTGATTGGAAATTTGCATTTGACATGCATGATTTACATTTTGTCTATCTTCAGCTAATGCACATGTGTTTGGGGATAAAGGACGGATGTACTAGTTCCACCTCCATGACCATCTAGCTGTCATCCATAATATGCAGATGAAATTTCAAATCCCCAAAATTGATGGACAGTGAATGTGTTTGATCTATATTTAAATGATAAGCCATACGCATACGCAGTTAGTTTATATTCTGCAATAGTCACTGTGTCTAATTGTTTGGTGAGTTGAAATTCTGTTCCTAATTTCTCAAATATTTACACAATTCAATACACTAGGGGCAATGCTAAAATCCCCTGTTATAATTTCATGCATTTATAGTAGATCAAACATCATTTATCTGTAAAAGCATAATATGAGACGATGAGAGGTCACGGTTTAAACAATGCTTTAGGTCAGTAGCTTTTTTGAGGTCAGAAGAATGAATGTTTCCTAATGGGCCACTAAATGTGATTTACCCCAAGAAACGTTAATATGCTTTGTAACACTTCTATTAAATATCATCTTTCCTCGGTGGAATCCCAATTAACTGCAGGTAATTCTCCAAAGAGGCTGATGAAACATTAATACAAAAAAGGATTTCTGCTCATTTAGACTTTCCGATATGTGTCAAGTTGTTTCAATTTATTATTATTTAGTAACTTGTTCCACAAAAAAAATATGTTCGCTCAATTTCTGTCCCCAAAGTGTTACTTAAATTGTTAATTTTAGGTGGCCCAAACCATGAATCAAATATTAAAAAGTATGCTTGCTCAACTAGTTTTATAGTTCATTCAACTAAAAATTTGAATTATTGAATATTTGAAAACATACAGCAAAGATTCTGTCAACTAAATTTTAAGTGTTTACCCCTACAATTAATTTTTATTTTTTGGGAATTTTAACTAGAAAAACCAGAGGAACTTATAAATAATTGCACTTTAGGGTTGTAACCAAAAAATATGAACTGGAATCTTTCAGTCACAAAAAAACCCACAAATAAACCAAGACATAGTATTTAATTAATAACAATCACTTCTCATATAGACTGAACATACATGATTAAGTGCTCCTGTTGACAGATATTACATTTGAAATACCTCAGCAACTTATTTGCTGAACTACAAGAAAAAAGATGCAATGCATAGGTATTTTGAGATTGATATAGTGAATTCTTATGGAGAAAGTCACTTGTTGCCCACCATTGATGCATGGATATCTGTGGTCTGCAATAAAGAAAACGTAGGTTAAAACATTTATTTGAGAACTTTGTGCATGTGTACAGCTTTCCTGTAGCTCAGTTGTAAGACCTTGCGTTAACAGGGGTATGATCCCAGGGGATTGCACATACCTATGTATACATGTATAGGATAATGCAATGTAAGTCGCTTTGGATAAAAGCGTCTGCCAACTGCATAAAAGAAACGAAATCTACGTTAGGCTTGTTAGTACAGCATTTAACTCATCTGGACTACTACCTCTTCTGGATTGATACATCGTGCTGCGTTTCCTGAAACCTTCCAGTGTTTCCCCTAGGTTTACAGCTTTGGGGGGGGGGTTGGTTGGGGAAAATTGACGAGAAATCATTTCCTTTTCATTCTTTATGTGCTATCTATCTATCTATCTATCTATCTATCTATCTATCTATCTATCTATCTATCTATCTATCTATCTATCTATCTATCTATCTATCTATCTATCTATCTATCTATCTATCTATCTATCTATCTATCTATCTATCTATCTATCTATCTAGTCACATACATTGATTGTCTGGGAGGGTAATGCTTTGTAAAATTAAAAAATGTTATATATAAATATAAATAAATGTATTTAAATCTTTTTAAAATTGACTTTGGCAAATAACCTTTGTTAAATGTATAGAAGTATTTGTTAATATTAATGGGCCAGAGCTTAAAAAAGTAAAGAACTAAAAAAAATGTATAAATACTAACAAATATATTGCTCATTCATTGTTCGTTAATGTTAGTTAATACCTTTATATGATAAACTAATTTTAAATGGGCTTTTTTTGTGAGACGGTTTAATTTCTATGATGCATTTATTGGTAGAATAATCCTGTCAGACGCGGACGCTGTTCTGAACGTCATCACGTGACATTCCCATACATCACGGAGCCATATGCATAGCGTATTAAATATCTCTTGTCTTATTTAATCAGCAGATTTACAATGTCCTGACTACAAACACTTTAAACACACATATGTAAATAGTAAGCGGCATGTAATTCATTAATATACATTTTAACCGCTATCCGGTGATGAATGGACTTTTGATGCTTGTCATGGGCAGGATGCGCAACACTTTGACTTAGAGCAGTAGAGCAGTAGAGCTACTCCGGCTGCTACTCGCAGTGGAGTGAGTTTTGCCATCTTCAGTTCCCTGTGAGCGCTTAAAAAACGCAAATATTTTCATTTGGTTTTCATCTGATTGAAGGGACATATTTCCCGCAGCGCGCTCTCTGTCCGCTAATGTTTGTTTGTGTGAGCGCGTGTGCGCACTCATTGGGATAATTCTAAACGCGCAAACACAGACAGAAAAGACATGCCATCGTGGAAAAAGATAAATAACATATTACTTAAGGGTTATTTAGTTTGTTTATTAAAATAACAAATTGTAATCTGGTGCTATAAAGAAAATCAAATCAAATTTACTTGACGTCCAAGGGTGGCGGGGCGAGCCGTTAGGAGGGCGGGGCGCCCCCTTATATAATGGTAGGGGAAACACTGCCTTCTTTAAGCGGCCCTAACACACGGGGTTTCTGCCTACCTCATATTAATCTTAAGTAATTTTATGTATTCAGTTCTAAGCAAAAACAATGAATATTTAGTTCAGCTGTATTTATGTAGCGCTTTTCTGAGTACTCAAAGCGCTTTACAGGAAAGGGGGAATCTCCTCAACCACCCCCAATGTGCAGCATCCACCTGGATGATGCAACGGCAGCCATATTGTACCAGAACACACACCAGCATATTGGTGGATAGGAGACAGAGTTACAAAGCAAATGAGTACATATGGTGATGATTAGGAGGCCACGATGATGTAAAGAGGCTTATAGGTGAGTTTGGCCAGGCTAGACTATTTTTATAGACCCTAAACCTTCATCTACTATATGTAATTTAAACTTAAACATAAAAATATATGTAGTCAGTATGAAACCTACAACCAGTCTTCCCTATTTAACTTTAAATGTTCATGTCATTTAACCATTTAAATAGAGTTGGCATTACATACCCTTTAATACAACAGTGAAATCTTCTAAAAAACATATCTTGTTGGATAGGCTGAGAGTCTGAGTGGGCAACGTCTCTTGTTTAAATGAAATACCACTGTTATCTTGACCCCCATTAAGGTATTACATGTAAGAATGACAACAAAAGATGCACATGAACAGATTTGATTGAGGAGAAAAATCTTGAATCCCATTTGTGCCTGGCAATGATGTCTTGATTAGTGCATAAGTCAAATCGTGCTGCACTTGATTATATAATGCCGTTGTGTTGCTTATTTTGTTGATATGCTTGATGAGGCTTAATCAGACGTGCTTAAATCAATAGGCTTAAAAACACACACATATTCTGGCTTCACACTATCACTTCCGATGCACGTCAGGGTGGTTTGAGCCACTTCCAGATTAACTACACACTTGTTTGAAGGAATGTTAATGTTCGAGGAAAAGTTAGGCCAACGAGCATGACTGACAATATGTCACCCATTTGTGAAAGAACCACATAAATTTGCACAAAGAGACGTTGAATATTTGAGCATAGAGTATGGGGAAAATCCAACAGGGGGCTGTCAAAAAGAGTGTGACAACTAGCCCAGGACTGTTTTTGCATAACCAAATGAATTTACACAATACTTGTCACTGTATCTCTATAAGCAGTCACATCCTAAAAGTCTTGTTCTTGGTTCAATTTATAAAATGATGCCATTTGAATTTTGAGAAAATAAGTTCTGCTGATGGATACTTTTTCTGCTCCATCTGAGGGTTCGAGAACCTCACGTCTCTTTGATAAAACCATCGTTTGACGCCTGAATGAGAGCGGCACTGCTCAAGGGGATCTGTGTGTTGCCTGGCACAACCATTAAACTTTGAGGAGGGCTCGGGTTCCCAATGTTGAAGTAGCAAAGACAAAAGAGGATTTCTGAAAGCGAGCTGAGAAAATCAAACACAGCTTACACCAGCTTCATGATGGCTCGGGTCAAACCTACTGTCTTTGATAAGTGGGGTATCTGTTGGATCCACTGGCGGATCTAGTGGTGGGGCCAGAGGGGAACTGGCCCAAGTTGAAGTCTTATTGGCCCCCGAAGTGCCCCAGTCGTCTCTGTAGCCTACACATGTTATCCATTTTGGTCGATCGGATCACAAGTGGATGACGCTAAAAACAGGTGTTAATGGGGTGTGAAACGATTTGAGCCTGTCGAGATTCTACCACTTCCAGAAGGAGTCGAAAACACATTTGACAGGATTGTGTTTGTGGTCTAGATGCTCATGTGGTTGAAGGTGTTTGATCAGCCACAAAAGACCGCCCACTCTCCAAAGACTATCCAGAAAGGATTTCAAATTTACCAGCTGAAGACCTTAAAGGTTGGTTTAAAGACAAAAAATGTTCAAACCACAATGTTTTCTCACCAATCCAGATTTCTAACACAAACTTACAGTGTGCGGCACGGCCTCGCGGCTGTCAAAGCAGAAATAAAAAATGCTGCTTTCATTATGTTTTTCTGTCATCTCTGGTCGCATTCATATGTGAAGTGCATGCGCTTATTTCGCAACCCGAAAGAGAGAGATGGTTTTTATTTACTGACTGTTTACTTGTCTTTAATAAGGTTTGAACTTTATATTTGATATGTGGCATTAGATGGAAGCTACTTTTGCTGTCATTTACGTTTGCTAATTAGAATACAAGATAACATACAACGAAAGCAACTAGAAATTGCTTTTGGTAAATATTTTTTTTACTATATAAAACGTTTGTGTTCTGTTGTGTTGGTTTGCTAACTTACTTTGTATCTCTTTTTATTATCAATAAACCTGCTTCGTTCTCCAACTAATCTCCATTTTGTTCAGAATTCTGGTAGTGCCAGCAGCAATTGAAAAATGAAAAAGAATTGGGCACTATACTTGGCCACCCTCTGTAAATTGTAGCCCCAATGTGGCCCCTGCTTTTAAAAAATCCTATATCCGCATCTGGTTGGTTGTAAATGTAAAAACAGTTTGTGCTAAAAGTTGACCGAATCAGGGCTTCTCAAGGGGTGGGCTGGAGGTAGAAATTAGATTACATAGTTAGATCTGCAAAATAAATAAGCTTAATTAAAAATAGAGGATTTATTTTTCATATTCTTTCTTGTTGACAGGCTGTACATCCAATTCAACTATTGAATTCTTGTGTCACTTGGTAAGGCTGTGATTTTTCAATTGCCAATATCTTGTAGTTTGAATGACAGCCATGAATGATGACATATTTGCATAGAAACAACCCATAAAAAACAAGCTGGGGAGCCAACATTAATTATGTAAAATTACATGTTTCCCCCATTTTTCTTGTAAACTTGTTGTCTTTTTCTTATAATTTGACATTATAAAAATACATGAAAAGAAAGTTTAAAGAGTTAAATTCCGTAAAATTGTAGTTTTTTTAAGTGTTGTCATTGGCAGATGGTAACCATAAACATAGATAATAGTAGATTTCTTGTTAAAAGTATTTTTTCCATACAGTACATGTGGCTGCCAAGCTACTGACAAGTCATAAACCATGAACAAATTTATGTCAGCAACAGTTACAAACGTTTTTGTTTACTTTTGAGTAATGGTTGACCGATTTTAATGGCTGATGCAGATATCATAATTATGAAAGCACTACAGCTGAATGGCCGATGAGAGGCTGATATAACACAAATGCAATCAATGATCAAATTACTAAATAAAGACATTTTTATGAGCGAAAATGCTAACATGCTGTTAATATAATGGTCTATCACTATTTTTGTATGCCAAAAAATGTTGATGTTCTGTCTAAGTATCTAAGTCTAAAATCTGGATCCTGAAGCAAAACCATCAGAGACCCTCTGCACTACATAAAAGCTGCAGAAATAAGTGCATTTTCTAGACCTCGAAAAAATCACTATCATGTTTTATCATGCAGTTACAAAACAGGTCTTGGTCATCATAAGATGTCCTTGCTGACAACTTTCTCTAAAGGAGACACTTAAATTGCTCTGAGTGTTTTGTAGTAGCCTCTTGTCATCAGCAACCGAGAGGTATGTTGGGTAACAACATCATGCTAAATAAGAATGAAATGACTGGCCATGCCACTGGCCATGCACGTTCAAGAGGCTCTCGTCCCAGCACTTGAAGGCCAGGGTGGGCAGTAGATTGAGGTGAAGTGGAGAACAGATAGGCTACAATCAAGACAACGGCAAACCTTATGAAGGTTTACAAGCCCTGTGTTTTAATGACAAAAGAAAACGGTAAACATTATTGAAACTGGACATATGTCCTCTGTACAATGTGTCTTGTGTGCGCTTATTGTTTCATAAGTCATACACTGACATATGAGGGAAAATTATTTTGACATCTGTTAGTTCAGACATTATAATCTGATATATTAATAATATTCCTTTAAGTGATACTTCTTCCAAAGAGGAAAATTCCGTCATCATTTACCCACATTCAAGTTCTTCCAAATCTGTATAATTTCTTTGTTCTAAAGATATTTGGAAGAATGCTTATAACCAGACAGATTTTTCCCCCCATTGACTCCATAGTAGGATAAATCACTTTATCTTTTTTTTCTGTTGAATACAAAGGAAGACATTTTGTAGAATGTATGACCTTTGACTACCATTATATTTTGTCCTACTTTGGAAGTCAATGGGGGGCAAAATATATCCGGTTAAAAGCATTCTTCCAAATATCTTTTCCTGTGTTAACGAAGACATTTATACAGATTTGGAACAACTCGAAGGGAGTAAATGATGACCGAGTTTTCATTTCTGGGTGAAATATCACATAAAAGTGACCATCCAAAACTGAAAATTCTGTCATCATATACGTCCCTCTTGTCATTTCAAACCAGTTTGACTTTATTCTGCATGACACAACAGATGATATATTGAACAACGTTGGTTACCGACCAACAGCGGTACCCATTGACTTGTGATCAACATTCTTCAAAATATCTTCTTTGGTTTATGCAATGTTTACTATTCATATAAAAGTCGGTTTTCGAAAAAGTTTCCCTCATTAGCATGGCCCATCCACGGTGGTTTTTAGGCCCACGCTGTGCCAGAAATAAGCCACCCATGATGAGAGAAATAAGGAATTTTGGGAAAGTGCCTGGATTCAATTAGATCTCTGTGGAGCTTTATAGTTTGTTTATTGACTGGGAAAACAAATACGCTGAGGCTTTTTCTCTTCAATCCACACATCGATTTATATTCATTTGTAATTGCTGCTTGAAATTCATTAGCAGTGTTTTATAGCCCAGGTCATATATTGATCTCACAACACGTTGATCTCATGTCAGAACTGATCGAGGGTAAGTCCTTTTGAAGAACTAACGAAGACATTTTGTTGGGGTGACATCTCCTTTCTTCAAATCGATTGCAGTTTTTTTAGACTTCAAAAATATGTAAACAGTCTCCATCACTTCATTACTAGACAAACTTGGCTTTAAGTTTGCTGTCAGGTCTTATATGGTATTCCAATAAGTGATATGATATATTTCAAGTCTTCTAAAGTAATGCGATAATTTTATGTGAAAAGATCATATCACTTCAAAAGACTCGTTCAGACAATTACGGATTCTTTATAAGGTTTTCTCATCTTTTCAAAGCTTAATTTATTGTTCAATTCAGTTTTATTTATGAAACGCTTTTTACAATGTTTAATGCTAAGAAAGGCAAAACAAACTAAAAAGTAATTGTAATTGTGTTCCACTAAAAACATGCAGGTCATGCAGATTCATGGAGAATAAACATTGAAAGAAATGTTATTTTTGTTTGAATTATGTCTTACAAACGTTTTTTGTGCCTTACGGATCAGCTGTCATTGAATGTGGGCAAACAGGCCAAGCTGTTGGGTACCAAATAGGCTTAAATGTGTGCTTCAATGTGTGCACGTCAATTTTTGAGTTATAAATAATTCTTCCATACTAAATGCAGCATAACAGCTCTCTCGCCATCCCATAAACCATCTCTACCCCTCCACAACTAAAAGGAGGAGAGGGAACTGAGAGGCACAGCGCTACCTGAAGAATGAAAATTTGCATTGAATGGGACACATCTTCCAAGCTCTCACACTCGTGATTAAAATAAAAGATACTGAGCGGACACCATCTTTCACATTGGCACAGAAAAGGAATGTAAATGTTGACTAAGCGGGCAAGACGGAGTTCATATGGTTAAAGATATTTAATATCCAGCCCTTTTGTTTTTCCTAAATACAGTACTTTGCATTGGAGCTGTTTGTTAGTGATGAATTCAAGATGACAAAGGAAGCAATTATATGTAGTAAGGATAGCAATATGCATTCACTTGGCACTATTCTCAAGACATTATTCATCGTGAATGCTCTTGCAATTGTTATAATATCTTTAAATGGCACTCTGTGCATGGTGCTTAGCAACCACAGCGCATCCCAGCAGTGGCATTTCCCCCAGTAATTTCACTGAAGACGTTTCGTTCGGCTGAACTGCTTTTGGCTTTTACGCTTGGTTTAAAACGTGCTTTTTGATTAAGACTTTTCGTGATTGGAGATGAAAGTTTTTGTTTGTTTACATTGGAGCAAACCAAGAGGAAAATTGTATTGCTCGGTAGATTTGATGGAGTTACATTTATTTGAAGTATCAACATTGTGTTTAAGAATCAAACTAAGTATTTTTAAATTGTTAGGGAGTAACAAGGCAAATACCGTACACATGAGACAACAGCAGTTAGAGTATATGCTTTATATGCAAATAGTAGTGGCCAATAGGGATTTTCAGAGGGCATAGTTGGCCTTTGATCCATCCTCAGGTTAATAAAGCCATCAATAAATGAATGGGAAAATGGGAAAACACTCAACTTTTAAGGTATTTATGGGACAGAATTCCAAATAAAGGGGGAAGACGTCAACCGTCCAAATTGGACATCACTTCTGGCCACTGTTGCAGTATGGCTAAAATAATAATTTAGTCTTCAAGTAGTAGGATAATGTTTCTGTTGTTTGTGTATTCTGTGTCTTCAATTTTTTTTTCAAGGTTTAGGACAAAAGGTTGAAAAAGATCTTATTCGTGATTTATCTGTTCTTTTAAAAGGGCCAGTCTGTTAGGAAGGACATCGACCAAGTGCAAACGAGAAATATATTAAAGGGATAATTCAACCAAAGGTTAAAATTTGTCATGAATGACTTACTCTCTAGTTGTTCCAAATCTGTATACATTCCTTTATTATCTGTTAAACACTATTAAAGATATTTGGAAGAATGCTTGTAACCAAACAGTTCTTGGAACCCATTGACTACCATAGTAGGAAAAATTATATTAGTTTTTCTTCATTTTTCACAATGTCTTCTTTTGTGTTCAACAGAACAAATACATATGAAGTAAATGTTTCTTCTATAGAAGTCAATGGGGTCCAGGAACTGTTTGGTTACAAGCATTCTTCCAAATATCTCTCTCTGTGTTTATCAGAACAAATCAATTTATTTGGAAGAAGAGTGTGTAAATCATGGGAGAATTTTTTTTTTTTGGATGAACTATACCTTTAAGGATTAAGTACAGACACAATGTAAAATAACACTAAAGAGTGTTAGAAATCACTAAAAAGAACAAAAAATTGTGAAAATTTACAGAGAATGAGGTCTTTATGTGTTAAAGTAAAGCAAAAGAAGCGATGTTGTAGGAAATCTGATTAAAAGATAACTGTGAAAGAATAAAGTCACAAATGACTTCCTATATCGACCAAGTAATAAACAAAGGCAGTCAATGTAATAAAAGACGAATGAATGACTCTTCATTTAACACAGCTGATGTAACATCAAAGGTGAGTAAGGGTTAATAAAGTGTATCTGACATGCACCAAATCTCATTAAGCAGGCACACCCTACAGTTCTACAGTTAGTAAAACTAAAAATATCCCCAAACTGAAAATGACTCATTGGCTGGATTTAGGCTAAACAGAAAATGAAGTTAACTCATCAAACAAACTGCAGTGATATCTTGATGCATAAATGTTAGAAATATAAGCATTTCTATTATTGCAAAACTGTTACCTCATTTCCAATCAAAGACTGGGCTTCTCGTACAAAAGCATCATTTCAGGGCTTGATTCAAACCCTCAAGTCTGTAATTAAAAGATAAGCTATTTATGCAAATGCTTCTTGTTTATTCTGCCGTTTGCTGAAGTTCAAGCAAAGCTTGCATGTGCAATTTTGAGAAAGGTGATCTTGGGAAACTTTTGAAACTTCTGTTGAGTTCATTTAAAGGAACAGTTGACCAAAAACATGTAAATTCTGTCTTCATTTACTCACCCTTGAAGTAATATAATGTATGAACATAAAAATATATTTTTCGAAGAATGTAGGACAGTAAACTGTTCTGGGATGCGTTTAGCTTATTTTTTTATAGTGAATTGTATCCGAGCGAAACTGCTTCTGGAAAACGAAATCCTTCCTCTTTTTTGTTGCTGACATCATATGGTGAAGAGTTGTTGTTGAGAGGGGGAGAGGAGCTTCATGTTTTTGATTAAAGATTACAAGTGCAAATTAATAAAAAAAATAATGGTGTCCATGGATAAATCATTAATAATAATCACTGCGTAAAACACTTATAGCCTCCTGTTGGATTTCAAGGTGACTTTAAACAATCTGTGAATAAGATTTAAGTGATTTTGAAACCACATAATAAATTCTACCAATAGTGCACTACTGTTATTTGGCCTATTTTAGGCCAAAATTTCCAATTAGGTATCATTTTAAGACTTTTCAAAATATACACTTGCTTTTCTTTGTAAACTGGTTTGTTAACAGTTAAAAGTACACTTATGTGAAGCATCACAATGAGAAACACGAGGGAATAAAAGCATCACATTCTGAAATCATGTGAATAGAATCCCGCTGCTGTTTTCATCTACGTTCCCTATACAACAACTCTGGCATTGTTACATTAATATTTGAACACATTATTTTTCAGTAACCTTCCGTCAGACATTGCGATGAAGTCATATTTCATTTAATGCTCCCTGGTTTATAATAATCCTGGCCCTGCCAGCCAATGCAGCATGAGTTTTTCCTCATCATTCAAACTACATAGATAATTCATGTGATGGCTGCAGTTGTAGTTAATGGCAACTGCGGCTGCATACTTCATGTGATCAGTACGTTACTGTAATCTCATACACTTATTGCGTAGAAAGTAGGACAATGCGAAGTCTGTGCCGTGGTATGATTTGTCCTGCGAGATGGATGGGGATGCTTGCAAGGGCGTAGCACAGAATCTCGGGCCCTGTGCAAAGGCAATGTGTGGTGCCCCTCCACGCTATATATATAAAGTTAATTGATATATTTATTTACAATACAGCACTGAATCTGATTTCTGTATGAAGACAAGCACATGCTTGTATCACCCTGTTGAAAACACCATATGCTGGTTAGGAAGGTTTTGAAGCAGGGTAGCTGGTTTGCGCTGGTCATTTGCTGGTTTAAACTGGTCATGTGCTGGTTTAAGATAGTCATGATCTGGGCCTAAACTGGTCATGTGCTGATTTAAGCTAAGGACCAGCTTGAACCAGCACAAGACCAGTTTAAACCAGCACAAACCAGATACCATGCTTCAAAACCTACCTAACCATATGCTTTTTATTGACCTTTTTAACTTTAGCATGCTATTATTTTTAAATGTTTATATATTAGAAGGGATAAAATAAATATGTCAGAAGAACTGCATCAACGTCATACATATCCAAAGTTTACCTCAAAACGTAGATAAAAACAAAAAGCGCAAGATTTTTGTCCCTTTATGCGCTCCGTAGTCCAATTTACATTGTTTCCAAATCATTATTTTATAGTGGGCTGCTTTCCCTGTATATTCAATTCACTTTCAAAATCAAAAACAATTCATTTCTGATACAAATACTAAAACCAAACTACCCAAATACTTCTCTTATCGGATCAAGCACTAGTTGTAAAGTGTTTTGTACTTCATCTACCTGTCGATGAGATATCCATCATCTGCTGTGAGCGGAGTCAGTGAAAACACACAGTGAGCTGTAAATGGAAAGCCCGGAGCGGAATACACAGATCTCAAGGGGAGTGATAACAGAATGCCTTTAGAAGGGATGTGAGTCCATAACACATCACTCATATAGGCTATCGTGCAGTTCGCCGTTGTATATGTGCTGTACTTGTGTGAGGCATGCCAGACGTCTAACGAAACTTCTCAAAACTAGCAGAGAACAGAGAAGTTGCACAGACTCGCAATATAGGCGCACTATTGTAAAATGAATTGCATGCCAGGGCCCTATGTACTCAGTCAACCTATTCCCCCCACTTGTGATGCCTCTGGATGCAGGGTCCATAATGTTGAAAATCTCCATCTAACCTTGATCAATTGTATTTTAATAAATGCATATGGCTATCAAATTGACATATCGTAACACCTCTATAAAAATGCTTCATATATTTTTTACAGACACAAACAAATGACATAATTCCAGATTTTTTTGCAAAATGACAGTTATCAAAAGCACAGACATCAGGTTTGACGTTATAGCTCGTGCGCGCTACATATCCTTGCTTATGTGTATTCTCATGTCTGTGTAAATAATAGACTCTCCATCTCTATGATGGCTTGGTAATGGGTTGCACAGCTTCTGTTGTACTATATCATTCCAGCTATGAATAGAGATTAGAGTGGGCCGACTTCAAGCACCGCGGTGCCCTGCCACAGCTGCGCGCTGCCGTTTCACAGAGGTAAGACTGCGACTGTCAAGTGGAGCTTTTCGAAATGAAACGCTGGCGTGGCTGTTTTTGCTTTGAAGCCCCATTGCACTAAAATTGAACCTGTGACAACTGCGCAAGACTGACAATCAGCATGTGTGTTATCAGAGAGATAGCTGGCATGCTCTTTTGACGAGACGGAAGCATTTGAGGTCCCCCGCTGAACCGAATGGCTTACTGCTACACTAAATGAAATGTGCCCTGACGTCCAACACAATGTACAGGGTTGAGCAATGAAGCTCTTTTGCTTTTCTAACTAGCCAGAGCGCAAACCTGCCTCCTCTCTTGTTGAATGCGCTACCTCAACCTTCTCTGGGATTACAAGAGGTCTTAGGACCTGCGGAGGATGCCAGGATGCCTGCGGAGTCGGCATTAAGTATTGCCGCTGTCCTGTAGTGTCCGGACATAAATTGAATATTTCATTGATCAAATCAGATAAACTCCTATTTCAAATTCTGAATTATGCTTTTGAGAGTTGATATATGTGGCCATGGTATGTGCAAACTGATCTGAGCTATGTACTGTACATGCATAATTGTGAATTTATGCATTCCCTTACATGCCTGGTTAAGCAACGTGACCTCGATTAACCTCATCAGAGATTCACATATACTGTATATGCATTTCACTTATTGCTTTGAGATCTCCATTTAAAAATAAGCAATATGCATTGCATTTCAAAGATCTGACTAGCAATAATTAAGGGAATATATTCTGTTTATGATTAAGCGTAATTACCATTTTGACCAGGAACCATGGCATGTTCTTTCACCTCATTGCCAAAGATAAAGTCCACGAATAAATGAGTTGTTAACATCACTGTCACACAAGATAAACATGAACATAATCAGTACCGTCGACATTAATAATTATAAAGGTATTTCTGGTGCAAAACAACTGAGCATCTGTTAGAGTGGAATTTGTAGTTGTAGATGTTGACCACACGTGTGTTTCAGTCAATTTGTCAAAATTCGAAGTTCCAAAAAATATTTATCTCCCGCAAACAAAACACAACAGCTACACCTTGAATCCTTCAGTGCAAGTGCACACATCCAATTCTACAAATCACAAACTAATGCTGGGTTCACACCAAAATATATTTTAAAATATAAAACACAGGAAATCTCGCAAATTCTCTCGAGATTTCAGAATAAGTTACGTATTATTTCACTGCAAGCTTTGTTTATTCCAGATGTGTTCATTCTAAGCAAATGTGTACATATAATCTTTTATGTCATTTCAAAACTATTATTCATCGTTTAATAATAGACCAATTTGGAGTTGACGTAAAGGTTACGTCACTGCCAGCTGCAATGAGTTAAACATAGGAGACAGTTCCTCCAAAACTTGATGTTGTATGGCAGAATAGGAATGGAAAAAATTATGGTTTATATCCTATGGAATACCGTCTTTAAATATGCCATTTTATGCTAAACGAGTCATTAGTCGAAAAGGGCTGGACAGATGAAAACATCCTGATCTTTGTTTTCTATAATCTTTCTATAATCTAAAAGTCTCAACAATTTTGTATACCGTATCCGTGTAATTTTCTTTTCGTCATGAGGCTGTCTCTTACAGGTTTTTTGCAACCAAGGTTCACGCGCTTCCCGAATGTTTACAAACTTATAATGAGCCTATTGCTCAAGTAGCGTCGTCTAAAGCATTAAAGGTGGAACAGCACTAGAAATAATTATATTGCAACTCAAATATTGTTGTATTTATGTCTTCACAGTAATTAAAAAAATAATTTTAATACAGTTTTGTAAAAAATAGCTTCCGACAGTATCACCCGAAAGAGTCTGCTAGCTCCACTGGACCTATTTTTTCCATTCCACCTTAAAGCATCCACACACTCGGGCTACTGCTACTACCGTCGCTTGCACATAGCCTGGTTTTTATTGAAATTATTCGTAATTGCGACGTGTTTGAAATGCTTTTGGCAGAAACTTGACTGAATAAAGAAAAGGGTTTGTTGAAGTGATGACTACGGATTTTGTACTTCTGTCAGCTGGCTTTCTAATAGGCTATTATGTTGTTCCATGTGACAATCAACAGAGTTCTTGTCGTTTATCCGCGGGGTTTCCTCCCACATCAAGATTTCTCATCGAAGTTTTTCTCTATGCAATGTACACTAATGTCGATTTTAAGAAACTGTTAATTATTCAATCTAAGTACATTTTATTTAGGTATATTTTTATTTTAAATATTGTCATTAGGACTGGCAGCCTTAATATAGTCAATATAGCAGAACAATTTGCAATAACACAAAAAAGTTAATATTTGTTACGTGCGTGTGTGTTGTTGAACGCAAGTTGTTTATATTTATGGATTAAACTATATCAGCAGTTTCCCAGTGAGTAGGGGTGGCAAGGAACCAAATCCCCACTATAGATGTATATGTGTATAAAGGGGAGAAAAAAAAAACAGTCTCAACCGGTAGAGCCAGTTCTCCTTTGGCATATTAAAACAGCACTGCTGCAACTACAGAGAGAATAATTACTGTAAAGTGTGAGATTCATCTGATACAATTCGGGGGGCCGGTTAGTGAAAACTGGAGAGAACTAGTGAGTTTAGAAAAAAGAGATATTTAGGTCTGTCCAATATTATTCTGGTTCTGGATGACTCTAGGTTGTGGTTACAGTTGCCATCAAGTGAACTTCCCATCATCCGGAGCTTGAACTGACGACCTCTGTTGAACCATTGGACGGGACGTGATATCCATACGAAAGAATCCATATCAAAGTTTAGGAGCCAAGTATGAAAAGGATACACCACCTTTAGAGGATATTCTTTTTTGATATTCTGGGACCAAAGTTTTGAGACTGCATTGTGCACCATGGATCAGAATTTGACGATAGTTCACTGAGAAGGCGCTAGACCATTCAATGCTTTATGAGTTATTAGCAAGATTTTGAAGTCTATTCGAAACTTATTAATCAGCCAGTGCAATGATAACAGAATTTGGCTAATATGGTCAAATTTCTTTGATCTAGTGAGCACTCTGGGTGCTGCATTTTGAACCAGTTGGAGTTAATTCAGAAGCATTGCAGGAGATCCCCCACAATGAAGTACAATAATCTATTCATGAGGTCATAAATGCATGAATACGTTTCTCTGCGTCTCTGCAAATTTTCACCACATGCAGAACTTCCACGGGGAAAAGCCATTTCTTTCGTTTTCAAGGGAAGAAACGACGTTCAAAGGTCATGAACAGGCAATTTGGTTTGATCATTTGTTAATATAATGTCATATATTTAATCAAAAGACATATTTATATTTAACTTGTCAAAAGAAAAATGTCAAAAGGATTTGCTGCATCTGGGTTACGGTGAGTTATTACTTTTGAGTGGTTGTTATCTGGTAATAATTTTTTTATTTGTATATTTCTAAGCGTAGGAACTTTATACATTTTGTGAATACCAAATCCTCCGGTGTGGCACAACATCACGACTATAGTCCATTTCATAATTTTACCCTTCATATTTTCTCAAAAATCAGACTTCAAACTGCATCAATTATATTATTAAAAAATATGTTTACCCACATGCAGTTTATCTGCTTTAAATCCTGTAGTTTTACAAGCCACAGTTTCTGTGTTTCAGCTCATTTTGCTTTGTGTGGCCTGCTTATACAAAACTCATATCTTGTCCGGTTTTACAGACACCTCTTCAGTTAGGCATCATTCCGCCCCAAGAGGTTTCACCTGTGACTGTGACTGACTGTGAAGAGTGGACTACTCCGCTCCAGTTAAGGTTCTTGGTGTAAAATAACCAGGGTTTGATCCAGCCTGACAGGTTCTCCCAGAGGAACAGGCCCAGCACATTACTACAGATCCATCACCTGTCCGCTGTAGGGCTCCGTCGTCCCGAAAAGCCCTGCCAGGTATAGAGGCATCTGTCAAGCGCTGAATGCTATGAGAAGGTGTGGTGTGCAGTGAGACGTCCCGGAGGACTGGTGTAAAGTTCACGTTGTCAGCGAAACAGAGGATTTGTGTATGTTCATTTCACTTGTTAAAGGAAAATGTTTTTCAGTGTCAACTAGTAACAAAAGTCAAAACTGTTTGTCTTGACTGACTCTGACTTATGTTTCAAAAAACAACAGTGGCCCCGAAAACAAAACCTTTCCAAAAAAGTAGTGTCATCATTTTCTCTTCCTCCTGTCATTACAAACCTGTACTTAGATTCTTTTTTAGAAGATGATGCACTGCAGGATGTCCAGAGAGGGCGTCGACGCCGTCAAGCTCAAAAAACAACAACAAGAACATCAGTATCAAAAGCAAAACTTATTTTTTAATAGAAAATGATGAGAATTTAAGTGATAGTTTACCCAAAAGTAAAAATTCTGTCATCATTTACTGACTCTCTTGTCTTTTCAAACCTTTGTGACTTAAAACTTCCAGAGAACGAAAAATTACATCATTTGAAGAAAGTTGGTAACTGAACAGCACTGGCACCCTATCACTTCTTTTATATGGACAAAAAAAAATGCAAGTAAATGGGTGCCAGGTAACACCATTCCTCAAAATATCTCCTTTATTGTTTTGCCGAAGAAAACAGAGGTTAGGGTGAGAATATGATGACAGAATTTTCATTTTTGGGTGAACTATCACTTTACGAACCTACTTGCTAAAGATCTTCTTCAGAACTCTATCAATTTCAATTCAAATATCTTGTATTTTATTGTATATAAATACTTGGACTGTTACAGTGACTATTTCGTCACATTTGCATTTTATCCCAAAAATGTCTAAAACTGACTGATATTTAATTTTATGTCAGTTCTCCATCCATAGCCAGTTTAAGTTGTTAACATTCACATCAATTGATTATAAAATGAAATTATACATACATTCTACAAACAAAACTAACTCTCCCCATGTTTTTGGTCAGTCCTGTCACGTTTGTGTGAGCAATACACCTTTGGTTTGGAAATGACATTATTAGACCGAGGTGAAGCTGACACTCATCAACGGTGAGTTCTGTCATTGAATGGTTTGATTTTAAGCTTGTTTTTGTTGGTTTTTTGAGAAGGACGAGCTAAAGTGTCAGGCCCTGTCAAGGTAAATATATGTTTCTGGTAGAATGTCCAATAAATGCTACTTGTATTGAGTTTTGTCATTATTGCACCTCAACACCGCCAGTATTTTATTACAGGAAAAATGTATTGCCATTCATCAATATTTCTTTTAGTTTTCTTTCAACCACATTTGAGTATGTGTGAAATGTTCAAAGTGCCAAACACTGCCTCGCTGAGACTCTCTTACTGTATGCTAAATAAAGCACCAAATGTGAGTCATACTCTACTGCCACTGGATTCAAATCAACCAACTAACCAAACAAACAAACATTAAATGATCTTCTTTGTGTTCTGCAGCCACTTGGGTTTCCGACTGACACGAGGGAGCAAACAAATAGAGAATTTTCAGGTTTAGGTGAACTAACCCTGCGATGCAATCACCTAAAATGCAGTTTATGAGAAACAATGAATGTCCTCTGTAGTGGCTGGAGAGTGAGAACAGGAAAAGATGGATTGATGGGGGCATGTCTCAAGGATTCTAGTTTATGTAAAATCCTTATAAAAAGCGCTAAAAGGTATGCACATTCTCATTGCTCCGCCTGGGAATTCAAGGGCTGACCATGCAAAGGACAAAAAGGTCAAGAAAAGCAAAGCCAAGCGATCATCCTCTGCACACCATACCTGCACCCGGAGCTGTGAAGATGCCCGTTAGAGGCATCAGGTGTGCGAGGTTGTGTTTCGGAGCCTTCCTCTCTGACACTCTCCTGTCATAAAGGTTGGACATGGTGTCGGCGAGGAGACATAAGGGATGAGAGACTGAGGAGAGACAGGTCATTTTCTCAAGTCAGTAGTTTGCCAAAGCTTTGTTCTGCATCGCTGCAGTACGTATTAACTTAAAATAACTCAGTAAAGAGCAACATATCCAATAAAGGAAAAATCTAATTGGTTTCTATAGCAACAAAACGTTGGCTGTCACTAGCCTTTGGTGTAACTAAAAATAAAGCTTTAAATGTTTAGAATTGGGATTTCGAATGGCTAAATGGAAGTCCAGCTCACTACACGTTGTTACATCATTCATATTGAGCAAAGAAAAACATATATTACATGGTATGAATAGCTCTTGTTATTTGGCATGTCGTGTACTATTAAGAAAAGTAAGGTCACATTACAAAGTGTGTGTCATAATTTACAGCACACAAACAAAACATATCACTTGTGGGATACCGATTATACAAATAGCCACGTTTCTAAAATACAACCATAGCTTTGTACATAACTAATGGAGCAGCTCAAGGTCTCATTTTATATTAATGCCCCAACACAGCCTGAAACTTCCTGATGTCTTAGGTCTCACCCTGATTGATGTTCTATAATCAACCTGACATCTATTATTTATTTCCACAGTGCGATCGGTGACCACAGAATAGAGCGAAATACATTCTGACCTGACCGACATCAAACATACATCAGTTGGAGCAAAACTAGCTTAATTTATTTCTCACTTTCTAGGTCAAAGATGCACGTTTCCCTCATTTATGTGCACTGTTTACTAAGCATCTGGATGCCTAAAGTTTTGCTAAAAAATTGAAAAGCAGAATACGTAGTGCGGTGTAGGTGGCCTACGCGTCTTTCTCTGAGATTTCATCATCTGCTCAGGCGTTTGTGTTGTTGAAATACGTCGCTTACTGAATCAGTTGGCAAAAACGGTTTGTTTAATGATTTCTCGGAGACTTTGCAGGACACTCAAGATTTTGTTGAAACTAGTAACTAGTTTCCTGTAAGTCACACAGACTTCCCGTATATTTCCATGTGTAACATTTTATGATACAACTTGAGAATTTTCTAAACAAGCAGTATTAAAGAGTACTAAAATTAAAGCAGTCCATGTGACTTGTGCACTGGATTCCAATGGTCTTGTAGAGAATCATTATTTGTGAAAGTAAAACTAAGTGGACACTGTATGCTCGGCCCCAATTTTGCCATCTGAGACATATGTTAACAATCCTAAAAGATTCATACGGTTATGATATGTAGTCTTTGTTCATGACATGTTGGCCACCAGCCGAATAATGACCAGTAGGACTCAGTGTCAGAAGTTTTGAGGTCCTGTGGTGTGTGTCACATTCCTGCAGTGGGGCTTCTCCTGTCTTCTTACATGTATCTCTTTTTAATGAGCCTGACATTAATGACAACTGAGATGACCCACTGCGTGACATGGCTTACAGCTGGGATCATATCCGTACAGTCTGTTCATCAACAATAGAAAAAATTGTGAAGCTTGCATCCGGCTAAAGACTAATCTTTGATTCTCTTAAAGTCTTTCATTTTGAATATGAAGCATGTCATTTGAGGGCTGCAACAAAATGGCACGAAATATTTGGTAACCGCGCAGAAAAGAACCTGATATTTGTGAGCTATGTTGGAGGAAACGTTAATCAGTAAATAATGACCCAAACCTGGAGTATTTTTGCATCTACAGTGCCATCTTTGTTTGAAACATGATGCTGCAGGTTACTTTGTTGTTATCTTCACATTGGTTGAAGTCAGATGATGACATTTCTTGCAAAATCAGACCTACCTTACACGCTGTCTTACCCAGATGCAAGTGCCGCGAGAAACCTATTAAAAACAAGGTATTTGTCACATCACGCCACCTGCACTGTTGACAAAAAGTTCTGAATACATTGAGATCGATTGTCTTTTGAGACGTCGCAATATGCCGCTTGCATGCGGTGTAGACGGGCTGTTACAGATGTGAATCAGGGTTAGGTAAGGTTTTGATACTTTTAATTCTCACTGCTGTTACACTGAATAAGAAGAAACTGCAACTCTTAATAAATAGAAGCTCTAGTGAAGAATGCCCCGCCTTCGAGTGAAGAGAGCCAATCAAGAAAGAACAACAATTCTCTGGGGTGAAGCTCTTTTGAGGCACTTACCAGCCTGTGTGTATGCACAATAGCGCAATTTTTCGCAATTGGTTTGAGAAATAGCATCTCCTTCACCCTTTTAGCAGATAGGACTTAGGTCTTATTATGTGTGAAATTGCCGCCTGGAAGTTTTGCAAACATGGCCGCCGAGTTGCAAGACTTCCGTAAACAGACAGTTTTTTCTGTCGACTCTGTTGTTTTGCTGATTTACAGTACAAAAAAAGATAACCATTAACTTTGTATGGAAAACAGCTACTTTTGGGAAACATCTTTTATTCCCTAGGAAGAGTCATTTAACTTTGGAATCACATTAGGGTCACTAAATGACTAGAAATGCTAATTTCTGCATTAACTAACCTTTTAATTTTGCCATTTTAAATATGCATTCCTTTAATTAGCGGTTTGTAAAAACATCAAATGATTAGAAACAGCAACGCAATCTAGAAGCAGGGTGCAACTGGGTCATTCTGACAGAGAGAACAGTGAGGGAGGAGGGCCACTCAGAGAAGCGAGGCTCGGGGGAAAGAATTAAGATTACAGCTTTTGCGAGAGACTGTTGAGCTCTAGAAGACCAATATGCAAATGAGGGGAGGAGACCAGAGAGAAGCTACACAACATTTACACAACATGTCACCTGCATGTAAATATGAGAGTGTTGGCACATGCCCGAAAATTTGTGAGAGTTTAGACGATTGCGCAAAATTGTGGAGAAAAAATATAAATCCTCAGCTTCATGCT
Organism: Triplophysa dalaica; assembly: GCF_015846415.1. Taxonomy (NCBI): domain Eukaryota; kingdom Metazoa; phylum Chordata; class Actinopteri; order Cypriniformes; family Nemacheilidae; genus Triplophysa; species Triplophysa dalaica. The sequence continues at coordinate 11,944,880 of NC_079564.1, read as the reverse complement.
AAGATCTGCTGGGAAGCTCTTTTGATGATAGCTCAGCCTATAAAAATGCCATGTTGGTCATCATAGAGATCTATTTGTCCGTTCTTGAGCTGCCTCCCTTCTAGATGTAAAGAGAGCGCAATTTAAGTGATAATTGGATGACCAGATACCTTTGATAGGGGACATCGACCTAAAGATGTCAAACTGGAAGAACACAAAGTCATGGTAACAATGCACCCTTAAAACCCATTGGGAAAAAAGATAAATATTTTTACACCTTTTTTTTATGTTTTGCATCTCCTTACCCTGACATTCCCTTATTCCTAAAAAAATACTGTTGTGCAAAAAATTAACATATAATTTTTAGCAATGTGTGGCATTTGTCATCAACTGTAGGCAAATTTTGAAGGGGCCATTCCCCATGATGCCCATTGTCTTTAACAAATTCGCTTTTCAAGGACAGACAACGACTGGAATCGGACTACAGCCATTTACTTCCCAGGTACATGATGTGACTATTCCGAGTTTTTGAAAGACCTCCGCACAAAGGAATACGCTGAAAAATAGGCGAGGCCTTCCTTAGAGAAGAAGAGGCGCTGGAGTAGTGTTTGGATTGTAAATAATTTGATGGAGCTACGCGCTTTATTACATTCACTTTCATCACAATCCTACAGCTGGTAATAAGAATTCAGCTACACACATTCTAAGATAACCAACAGTCAAAAAAAAACTTCCATGACTTTAATATCGGCTGTGAAAGCTGTTCTGGCTAAAACACTGATATTGTGTGTGTGCGCATACCTCTAAAACACTTCTATGAAGACTTGCTTTCAAATGTCTCCTGGTAAATCTGATTGTTTTATTATCCAACTCGGGTCCAGTATAAAAGGCAAAACTAACAGTTCTATAATTAGTGTTAATTAATATCATCGGTCTGACGCCATTTGGTCCGGGTTCATTTCCCTCCCCATAGTAGGGAAAAATTTGCCTACTATCCGTTACACTTCGATCGATCCGCATGTTTTTAACTGATGAAGTTGACGCCACTGTTTCTGTTTATTGCTAAAAGCCAAAGTTTATGAAGAAACGTGCACAGAGAGGGGGACCGACCAATCACAACAGCCTGAGAAGCGGAGGCTCGCCGATATGGTGTGGGCGGGACATCATCAGACACACGCTCTAAGTGGGGAACCAATCACGACAGATCTGGTCAGCTTTACCAATCAAAGCGTTTCGGAAAGAGGGACTTTATATAAACCGGAACAAATCCAGTCATTTTGTGAGAAGAGGGAAAGCAGTGAAGAATAGACTTGAATTATGTGAAATATAAACCTTTTTTTTTTAAACTTGAAACATGAACATCCACTGTTAAACACCCCAAAAACGTAATCAAAGCTTCAAAAACAGCAAAAGAATGGCCCCTTGAAAGCATTCTAAATTCACGTCATCACGACATGAGTAAAGGGTGTAAAATTAGCCCCTCTGTGACATCATAAGCCCTCTCAAATCGATTGCAAAATCTTTGTGGAAGAAGTTGCAGACTGATCCTCCACTGTTCTTCTCCTAAACACCCAAAGCCATCATCTGCTGTCACTGTGAACTGTCAGAGGCTCATAAGACCTCCTACATTTAAAGCCCCCTACACAATGAGGGACCGAAGAGAGAGAGAGAAACAGAGCAACGACGAGAGAAAGCAAAAACAGCACCCTTTCCAAAAGAGGAGGACTGGAACAAAGACACAGAAAACTTCTCTCTTCACGTCAGCACTAAATAGTCCTGCAGTGTTCATTTCACACCCTGTGTTTACCAGCATGTCAATCTGTTTACAACCAGCCTCTCGCTCAGTCTGCAGAGAACTGAAGCTTTTCTGAAAACCCAGTGAAACAAATAGTGCTGATTATCTGGCTGTTGTCCATCCGAGTACATGTGTGTGTCTGTGTGTACGATTACAGTGCTGTTGGTTAGCAAAGCACTCCAAGGCTGCTTGAATTTGGTAACACCTGGTTTGGTTCGAACACTAATTTTAGGTAGCTAATTTTTAATAATTTATGCAATCTTATTTTTAAGTTTTAGTGCAATTTGCCATTGTGTGAGTGATGTTAGGCTTAGGGGTGGAGTTAGGGGAGGGTCTTCAGTAACGTTTTTTCTTAAAATCTTATGTTTTTTTCCTTTCATTTTTTCAGATATTATAGGAATAACCCACCTTGAAAAATATTTACGAATTGCTGTGAGATCTGGTACTTGTTCTTGTGAAATATGTAGTTTTAAATGTGATTTTGAATGTGCACATTGCGATTCTGGGATTCAAAATCTGATTTATACAAAGCAACATAGAACTTTAAAAGAAAAATGAAATGGCATGAGGTCAAATAGTAAATAAGACCCAATATAATCGAATAAACAAGTTTCTTATCGTGTTTAAGGAGCTGTATATAACATTGACACCTAGCGGTTGAGATTGGTATCGTAGTCCAAATTCTAAATATTGGAGAGGGTTTTCCCGCCCCTCGTCCTCCTTAGACTACACGCTCACACGAGTTTCCAGACACTTACTGGAGTTTAATGGGAAGCGTAAACTCTTACAATAATTAATAAATTTGCAGTGTTTTTGATGTTTGCATGTATAACTCAATCAGCAGCTGGTTTCAGAGGTTGCGTCCTCCGCTTGCATTTACGGGCCATATTGCTTTCTTGTTTAAATGACGGTAATAAAATTGTATATTACTCCTCGTAAGTTGTAAAATGATAAAGCATTTATTTCTAAGTTTGCAACGTAATAGTACCGGAAATGGTGGAATAATCTCTGACCCAGATCTTTGTTTCCTGCAATATGCTGTGTTTGTCGCCAACTGGCAACCGAGCTGTCGAAATCCATTAGTGGGTAAATTGTCATTGGGCGGGGTCACACTGACCACAACAAAAACACATTTCAGAGTGTCATTACTGGCTACAGCATTGTTTTTTGGACAAACCAATATATGAACCTAGCCTGTTTCCATAATGTCTACGAATATATTTGAAGGTATTGTTTTGATTTAATGCAGTTAAATTATTACATACAGCGCCTTTAACTTTATATTGTTTCAGAAAGTACTGTGTGGTTCAAAATCAAATGAAAGCAATGGACCATCAAACTTCGATCGAGGGTGCAGTACAAGTCAGAATTCATATTGCCATCCATCAAAAGTGGAAGAAAGTAAAAGAAATGTTGAAATTTGTGTATATTATTTGAATTATTCTGTATATGAATTACATATTCTAATTAAACTCAAATAGTGATGCTGATAACAACTTGTACAGAAAACCATTTAAATACGAAATTCTACAAAAGGGAGTTTAATATTCACTTGTACAGTAGGTGAACATCCAAGTGAAAAAACTGAACAAAAAGAAATGGTCATAACAGGAAGTCTGCAATTGTGTGGGAATGTTGTGGAATGTTTCCTCAAGGACATTAGTACATTCTAAAAAGCAGCAATTACATTCGCCATTTATTCTCATTTAATAGAAAGTCTAATAAATGCTAGGCAGACAATGCAAATTGAATTCAAAATGCAGTTACGTGGAATGTTAATTTAGTTTTGTGGTTATGTTTTACCAGGCTAGGCCACCACCAAGACGGTGGCTTCCTGGCCCAGTGCCCCTGGATCTGTGCCCTTCTGCTCAACCTTCAATTCCACTGGCACAAGGACACTGCGTTCTGTTTTTATGTTTCCCTGTGGACACTTTAAAATCCTTTCTAATTTAAATTTGTATTTTAAATAATAACCTTTCTGAAACGAGTCACCTCTGTTCTCATTGTGCCTATCTTCAGCCATATTCCAGACCATGGCTAGCTGTCACACTTTCAACTCTAAGAAACTGTATCTATAGCAGGAGAAATTCACTAAAGTATATTTTATTGAAGCAAATGCATTACCCACAAAAAATCCATAAAACATTTTACATTTTTTCTGTGAATAATGCACAGCTCATTTAATATTGACCTTTGGTGAAAAGATGCCCCACTTTAACACAACTTGCTATTCACAGTTTTTCTCGATGGCTTAAGCACATTTCTTGTAATTATACCTCGTGTTCTCAAAACAGTAAACACATATTCATAACATCTCACCCAATTCCAAAAACATCTTATTTTACGGTCAAAAAGAAGCTCTCGTCTCGAAACCATTCAAAGTAACTGAAAAACCAAAATGTTCCTGCATACATGACACACGAGCCCTCAAAATCACCCACACTACAACATAGTCTTAGACACTGGTGAGATCAATTCAAACACTGTAACTTAAACCTCTAATTGGGATTGAAGAATAATTTGACATCTTAGTGTTTATAAGAATATACTACATAAAAGAGTTCGCATAGAGCAAAAAGCAAGAATGAGCTGTTGGATTTATTTTTTTAATATTACACTACTGTAAAGTAGATGAAGATGATCTTACAAGACAAGAACAGTTCAAAAATAAACTGGTCGTGCAACACAATGCAGTACACAACTGCACAAATAACATTTACATTCAGGCATTTAGCAGATGCTTTTATCCAAAGCGAAATACAGAGAAGATAAAGGAAACAATACACCGAAGCGATTTGTCAATAGGAGGCAATGTAAAAAAAATATGGCATCCTCTGCAGCTTTGGCACAATTTCGTAAAAGTATTCCGTATTTTATGCAAAAATAAAGAACAGGTGAAAAAGGTGTGCACGTGCTACAGTTTACTGGGTACAGAATAGTGAAATGTCTCGAGATAAAGTGTGTACTGTGTTTATACTCTATGTGTATGTAGTATAAAGCCCAGTAGATGATTCTAGGATGCACAAATGCCTGTGCTCCTATTGATATTTACCTGAGATTCTGATTGGTGAGTCATCCGTTTTGCCACTGAATGTTTACTGATGAATAAATGTGTGCTATTTGAGTTTACATTGACACTTCAGTTCATTATAGTGTGTGTTTGTAGTTTCTGAATGAGAACATGGTCAAACCTTTGCAAATTGAGGCTGTTTTTGTGTGAATTTGAACTGTAATATGTAATATCTAATTAAAACCTTTGAACAATTCTTCAGCATTTAAGACACTTCCTCTGACATAATGAAACTGTAACAACCAGCCCATGACATTTACTGTAAAAATATTCTAGTCCTGAGAACATACTTTAGTACATATAGAGGTTTGTGGCCTTAAGATATACAATGATTTTATTATATTCCCTCGTTTATGCATACAAACATATTATTCTGAAATTTGAATATTTTTTTATGATTCCTCAAATGATTAATTTATTAAAAAGCCTTAAAAAACATAAAACTTAAAAAAAGTCTTTATGTTAAATGTGTTAATTTTAACACATTGTTTGTGTAATCCAATGTAACACTTTTTTTCCTGTTTCATAGACAAGGTTTATCCTAAATCTGGACTATGCCTTATTTAATTTAGGCTATTTAAATCGCTTTTATTAAAATGCCTTGGAAACAACATTACCGATGTGCATCTTGAGACAAAACAATGTCCCTGACATATTTAAAGATATGCTAAAATTCCTTTTAGTCTTGAACTAGCTTTAAGCCTTGTCTGTGAAACGGGGGCATTATTTGTTAAAAGTTACACAAAACGTGCTATCCCCCAAAAAATAGCACAGAGATATGTTCACTGTAAAAAAACAACTAGTGAATGTAAATTTAAAAAAAGTTAAAAAGTTTTGCACACAGTTTTAAAGTAACTTTTAATGTGTTGTCCTTAATTGAACACAAAATGAGTGGCTTTTAGATTAGATTAGATTAGATTAGATTCAACTTTATTGTCATTACACATATACAAGTACAGTGTAACGAAATGTAGTTTAGGTCTAACCAGAAGTGCAATTAGCAAGTGCAGATATACAGTGTGAATAAATCCAGAATACAATATTAGGAAAATACTATTCAATGGGCATGTACTATGAAAATATGACAATCGGTATGTACCATGAACAATATAGACAGAAGGCTATATATTGTGAACATTAATGTACAGGAGGTTATGAACAGATAACAATATAGACTATACAATAGTGCAAGTGACTTGAGTGTGCATTAGTTACAGACATTAGCTATTAAAGTTACAGTGCAGTAGATAAGTTAATGTGGTTATTAAAGGTACGGTGCAATACATGAGTAGATGCAGATATACAGTTACAGTGCAGTAGATAAGTTAGTGCAGTTATTGAAGCTATAGTGCAATAGATGAGTAGATGCAGTTAGTTATGCGATAGATGCAATAATGTAATAGATGAGTTACAGTGCAGTAGGTGAGTTAGTGCAGTTATTGAAGTTACAGTGCAGTAGATGAGTTAATGCAGTTAGTAGTCCATTAGTGCAAGTAGCATTCAGTGTAATATTCTGGTGTGCAAGTGAGCAGTATAGAGTGCAAATGATGCTGTGTGTGTGTAACAACTATTCTTATAGTGTACAAAACCACAGAAGAAAAAATACACCTTATTCAATCCCAATATTGAGTTTAAACCTTACAGTAACAGAAGTGTAATGTTTGTGACAGACCCAGGATTGATTAGACCTGCAAGGCCCTAGGGCACCAGCAGCAACTTTATATTTAGCCAGTGCAACTTGTCAAGTGACTTGATATACAGTTTGTGTGCAGTGTAATATCTTACGTTCTCATAACATTGGCGGATCCGGGCAAAGGTGACACTCAACTGTCTGGGACAGTGAAGTTCTCTCAAAACAGCTCTCAGACGCACACGCCGCGTCCCTATCGCTCACAACACAATTTACAAGACTACCTTTTGTATTGTAATTCACGTCGAAAAATATAATTCTTCCTAGCAGATCTTTAAGATACATCTTCATCTTCATTACTGATTTAATTGTGTAATATGTATTTTTTGACTTTGATCATTTAGTTGACCATTTACTGTATTTCATCACAACACCCCTCCCAACAATGAAAATTCTGTCATCATTCGCTTTAGTTGTCCCAAATCATTATAAACGTCTTTATTTTGATGATTATATAGAAAGATAATTAGAAGGATGCTTGTAACCAGACAGATCATGGCCACCATTGACTTCCATAATCGACAAAACTGAAAAATATCTTATTTTTTGTTCAAAAGAACAAAGAGATATATTATAGCAATTTTCCTACTATTGTAGTCAATTTTGACCAAGAAATGTTTGGTTACAAGCATTAATCAATCCAAATATCTTTTTTTTCTCTGTTCATCAGAACAAAGAAATATATACAGATTTGGAACAACTTGAGTGTGAGTAAATGAAGAGCAATTTTTGGGTCAACTGTTCCCTTTAAAGCAGATTTATCAGTTTCACATTCATTTTTACTTTGATCTGTTCTGTTTCTTTCTTATGGTGCCTTCACATGCTGAAATTTGTTGTTACGAGTTCATCAGGTTTATGTGCTTTGTTGTAGTAAATAGGAAACCAATGAGAACAAGTTTAATTGCATAAAAGATAAGGATGCTTGTAGATTTAGACTAAAATGTGGCACCCGTCTGTTGTCAAGCATTCACTCTGCTAAGGTCTAACACTACGCTATTAGACAGCTTGCAGACGGTTCTACAATTTCAGTCAAATACATGCACTGTGTATAAAACATACAGTCAGCATCAAATGGTTATCGATATATAGTTATTTATATACATGAATATGCAGGATTTCATCACAGCTGTTCAACACTCCTCTCGCCACTGCCATTCTTAAAGTTCATGACCTGCCCATCTCTGAAACTCGCCATCAATGTTGTCTCTGAGTTCCCGAGTCAGAAATATAACCTGTAAGGCTGTTCATGTCAAATTGTTGACTGGAAAACTGTTCTTTATGCAGCTTAACATCTCTTTCCCTCTGCGTGAGAACACGATCGGGGTCACCCTCACACATATAATTTAGCACTGGCGATCAGGGCCATCTGTTGTGGGAGAAAATGTTTTGTTTAATATAACACTTAGAACAAAATAACCAATAGAAATGGCCCATTTAAACCAGTTTAGGAAAAGGCAGAGGTCCATATCACTCTGCTAAAGAATGCAAGTCTACGGCCCTTCAGCCCATGGACCATTGCCTCATCAACCAGGGCTAAACAAACCAGAGCCAAACTTTTCTGCCCGCAATATGCCACACACTTACTGTGATTCCACATGGCAGCTCTGCTTAAAGCCCCACAGTCATTCTTTATTCTTCTTTTGCAATAGGCAAGGCAAAGAGGTGTGTGTGCGTGTCTGTGTGTGTGTGTGTGGGTGGGTGCGTGTGCGCATGACGCCAGGGGCCTACGATTTGTGTGTCCCAATTCTGTCTTTTTTCCTCCTCTCCCCCCAGCTGCTCTGGTTGCTAGAATATGTATTACGGAAGTAAGATCTCACACAGAGAAAGTGATTCATATACCGGTACGCTCACACTGTGCTCTACTGTACAGACTGTTTGTCTTCCCGCATGAAAGCCCATTTGCCCAATAGACATTATGTATCTGCAGTCCAACTTTTTTTACGCAATACTAGATAAGGAAAATTATCTACTATAAGGAAAGTTCTCTAAAGAAGTGTATTACGATGTCAAATAAAGTGCACGCCATAAAAAACACTGGAAATTAATAAATCTTCAAATGCATAATGTAGTGTCTATTTTGGTCGTCTAGCAAAAGGTTGATGGTACAGTACATTGTTCACAGTATGGGCTATGACTTAAGGGGCATTTTTTATTGTGCACTCTGACTTGTTTCTCTTCGTACATGCAAACCTTAAAAAGAAAATCTGACCTTGATGATGTCTTTTAAGTTTAGAAGAAGCATGAAGTGATCTGACATATGAACTAGTGGGCGAATTTCACACAAGGACGCTCATGTAAAACTAAAAAATGAGCAAATGTTTCACAAAAAGCACACAAACTATTTCAGAACTTTCAGAAAATTTTGAGGCTATGGACATATAAGTCTAATTGTGGAGTACAATAGCTTTTGATAAAACTAAAAAACTAAACTGAAAAGTATGCAAACTTGTATACACGTTTTTTTATATTATTGTGCAAAATGTACGTGTGCATGTTGTTATAGTGTTATGTAATGAAAATGTAAAATAAAATTCATTCATCAAAACCTTTTTGACCTTTTCTACAATCTTTAGTCCCATCGAGAACATAGAATCCAACTGAGTGCTGTTGAAACTACATAAAACTCTTTGTTTATTCAGAATATTCTCTTTCACCTCAGAATACAAGAGTAAAATGTGTGGCTTGAAATTGCTTTTCAACTTGACATCAAAGATCAAAAACATGCTCAATAGGTGAGAAGAGTTTCATCTCATGCCCTGTATCCAAACTTTTAAAGCAAGCATCCTTCATCTTAAGAAAATCACTCCTTTTTGTGCTTCTGTTTACTAAACAGTGACAAAAGGGTTCCATGCAAGCCACATGGACACTCTTAAGGACTCCAACTCGCTGTGAGATGTTATTTACGTTACATCCACGCAATGGAAAAATTGGTTTGACAGCCTCTATAAAAGCACACAAACCAAGAAACCAACTTCACCATAATTGTAAGTGACAGGGGACAAAGATCAACAATTTCACTCGGCGGTCTGCTGTATGCTCCAGGTGTGACCTTTCTGAAGGGAATTGTCAGATTATGAAAAGCTCGAAATGAATTGTCTGCTTTACACAGATGGACAATGCAATGTTCCTTCCAGTCTATTTCTCTGACTTCCCTAAAGTGGAATAGATTTATCCCCTTTACGTAAAATGAAGCGCTATCGTAGAGAGAACAATTCCTGTGTGCGACAAAAATGTAATAAAAGAAAGGTCAAAAAAGGAGGGTTTGCAAATAGAAGTGGACATTGACAGGTATGGTATTTACTTAACAAGTGCCCTACAAAGCATTGAGCAAAATAGGAGAAACAGAGGCTTCAATATGTGAAAGCTCACAGTATTTGCATGTTGTTGCGTGTTGACAGCTGCAGGAGGCTGGAGTTTCGGCTCTGATAATAATGTGACACGAGGACTATTACTCATAAGCGAGCGTGACGACGGAATGGGATTCGGCATTGACGTGACCCTCAGAGAAAAAATAATCATTCAAACTTGATTTGAATTGTCAATGAAACGATCAAAGTTGCTACTGTTTGCAACTGAAGTTGCTCTTGCATTCTATGATCAAAAAAAACATTAGTTGACTGATGTGTTAAAAGGCTAATGGTTTCATTTTGATGGGCACAAATTATTGACATGTGACCAAAAGGCCTATATGAGTCACAAGATTAATAAATAAATAAATAATATTGTTTTGGCTGATGCCGTTAACCAATGACACTTTAAAAACAAACAGAAAACTTTATCAATCGATGCATTCCCTGAAAATCGAACCCATGATCTTGGCATTGCTATTGCCTTCTTAATGTCCCAGCAACATGAATGAATTGAGTATTGTGACAACGTTTTTGAAATACTTGCTTCTTTTAAGTTTGCTTGTGTGACAGCGTTGAACTCATGAAAAGGTTTTGAAAGAGGATGTTCAGGATCCATTATCTGACAGCATTCACAGGAGATGGGAAAACATAAACTCTGACATCTTATCAAAGAAAATCTATATTCAAAACAACTCTCATAACCTCTTCCTTAAGTCAGGGCATAGTCAAGTGTACAAGGGATTCATATATGCAAAACAATATTGATCGATTTCAAGATTAGTCATTGTGTTGCTGTTCAAAATAAGCCTGTATTTATATCCTGTTCTTAAACATTCACATAAATGTAAGGATAAAACAAACAATAAAAAAGAGGCTGAAAAAAGACCAGTGCATTTACATTTATGCATTTGGCAGATGCTTGTATCCAAAGAGGGATCAAACCCATTACCATGGCATTGTTAGCTCCATGCTCTAACCACTGCGCTACAGGAAAGCTGAAATTTATAAATACAACCAGTCAAAAAGTAATAAATAATTGCCTTGCCCATACAATGAGTACACTCCAGCACAAGCAATCTCTAACTGATATATGCTTGACAGTTAACTCCACAATATTATCTTCGGATCATTAAACACTTGGACCATCATTTTGGACCATCCAATGCAATGGCCTGCATTCAAAATGGTAGACTTCACAATGATCCCCACTTCTAAATTCGCTTCCAGTCATTCAACACATTAAAGAGCTCTAAAACAGCATTTTTTTGGAAATGTGTAACATCTTCCAGAATATAAAAAGCTTTTTATCAACAGTAACCGATTCTGCATGTCTCTGAGCGTGTTGTCTGTGTTTTTACGCGAGAGCGTGAAAACAATGTCAGTTGCGTGAATCTCACGCTGAGAGTGATTCAAAGATTTTGTCCAACATTTTATGCAACAATACTTAAAATGTTGTTTTGACTGTTTGCTTAATGTTTTACAAGGAGCTCTGTGCAATAAAGTTAGAACCAGCTCTCATCTTGAACACAACGTCAAATCACGTGTCTCCCCGAGGTCGGCAATGGAAAATGTGCTCAGAGTTCACAGGTTCGACGTTGGGCGCCATTCCAGGCATGACGATACGAGGTGGACTTCTGAGTTCCACTATAACCAAACACATGATCAAGCGCGAAGTGATACTAAAAGCTAACTATCCAGTAGCCTACAACCGTCAGCATTTTTACCGAAATCTGCATAATAAATACTTTGCAAGATCATATAAAAAGCACTTGTTCCCAAACTTTACGGTGTGTAGAAGCAGGGTGTTTTTTAAATCGAACATATGAACACATGTCATGAATTGTTTTAATAAATTCCATTTTGCATACTAAGCTTAATTTAAAAAAGTTATTAAACGCAGAGTTTTGTTGGGGTCTAGGTGTTTTCAAAATTTGTGGGTGATAATGTATTGTCATAATTGAGAACAACATGAAACCTTACATTTGTGTAATACGGGCATTCTGATGATCATTTCAGATTCATTTCAAAGTGGAAATGTTGCAGGCTATCTGTTAGTCATTCTGGAGACAGCAGGCCTATGGGACACAACAAGGCAGCCTGAAACCAATTTCCAGATGAGCTTTTAATTGCCACATTTCAAATGACTGAACATGCTCGACCGTCAATGTAAACATGCTTATTAAATACTAATTATTATAGTCAACTAATGAATAAAGGCAGATTTTATTTCTCATTTCAGAGCTGGTGGCCCAATGTGCCGTAAAGCTGCTCATGTCACAGACAGCTGCGCTCCGGGTCTGATAATAATCAGATTCTCCACAGACAGGCTGGGATTAGTTTACTCAACAACCGTGACTTCAAAGTACATGTAATTCCAGTGTAAATGAAAACTCTAAATCCAATATGAAGTGGTAAGTCTGCCATCTTTGTTCTATTTACTGTGGTTTTGCTGTTTGTGCCATTGAGGGTAAATATTCATGGTAATGTTGTGGAGTGGAAAATACAGTGGCGTGAACAGCAAAACAGAACATTGGATCATGTCTCGCAATATAAGTGGCAATTGCCATCAGGGGCTGCGTATTAGCATATGGTAATATGAAATAAGTTTTAACTTGGCTTTCTCTGAACCTTCATATCTTATTTATGTGGTTTGAAAGACAGTCCTATGATATTGCTACTTATGCAGTCAAATTTCACATGCATGATTGGTATCGCAGGCCACGAGATATTCTGCAGCTTGATGATTCTTTTGCTCAAATCAACATGCTGTTTGATTTCAGCACCTCTGAAAAATATTGCATTTTTGGCCTGTCGTTCACACTCGGTTATATACTTCATTACTTTCATTCTACAATAGATATCAGTTTATAGTGAGAGAAGAGGAACTGTGGGGTAGAGAAATCAAAGATACAAGAGAGACAGACATAAGGAAAGACTTAAATATGACAAATTTAAACACATACAAGAAACACAGCATGTTTTTGTGAAATTTTTGTGGGCGTAATAAAAATAATACGACGTTATATATATATTTTTTATGCTTTTGTGTCACTATAGATGTACATGTTTTATATGTTAATATTTTTATCTTGTAAATACCTTTCTGACTTAAATATTCATTCTGTATTTTGCATTTACCAAATAATGTGCAATTTTAACTGATCGTATGTCTTCTATAACATAAAAGCACTCTAGAGGTGATGAGAATTCGGACATGTTTTTATATGTTATGATAAGTATACTTTTGGCCTTGGTAATAAATGATAGCGAAGTTTGCATTGAACATCGTTCAAATGGACATAAAGCTGCTTTACTTTAATCTCGCTGTAAAACCCATCATGAATTCTTTCATTGATTCAGCTTTAAAAAATGCTTCTCCAAAATGTTTTAAAAAGAAATGTTGGAGCAGCTCGAACGCTGCTGACTCAATTGTTAGTTGTAATAATTTCTCTTTGCACCTTCTTTATCATCTCTCTCTCGCTCGCTCGCTCTCACTCTCTCTCAGCTCTCTATGGCATTAAATGACATGCCTCCCTGTTTTTTGAAAAGTTCACTGGTTCATCATTCAGCCTTCCGAAAAAGAAGGAAATGGCCTGAACTGAAAAACTGATTGTGAACTGAAAACTGTGACCTAACTGTCAGTCATTTGTACGCCAAGGCTCTCATTAAACCTCCAAATATTTACAGCTTAACAAACACTGGTGGCAAGGAGAGCCAAAGTCACTATACTGTGTCAATGTTAATGTGATAGTTTCGCAAGCAGGCTTATTATTAATTGTGCTGTTTTTATATTTTAGAACAGTACAATGGCAGTCAGACAGACAGACAGATGTTGGTTGTTTGTTAAGGATTTCTAAATGATTACAAGGGTGTTACTAGTGTTTCAAGGTGTTGTTAAGTAGTTTCTGGGGTGCTGTTGATGGTTGCTATACAGGGTATACAGAGCGATCACCTAATCTTACATCTACTTGGCATATTGAAGTAATCTTTTTTCTTACTTCAGTGCAATGTCTGTGCATTCTCTTTGCATATCAGTTGTCCATGTTGCAATATTTATGACCTGGGCTTGTTTGGCATTCATTTTGATTCTGAAAGACAAATAATAAAAAAATATATAAATATAAAATGAAGCCGTGCATTATGCATGACAAAATGGAATGACTCAGATGGATGGAAGCACGGCGACTACAGGTTAATATCAAATAAGATGTAAAGGCTCTTTGAATTCAAAAACCTCTTGGGACCTCCTCTCTAGTATTCTATCTTTTTAAGGTCTGTCCCCATCACAAAAAATCAGCTTCAATTTTCTGAATATGACCTTGGTATAGAATCTAAATATAATGGTAGGCATGGCCAGGTATGAGCCAACAAAAATCACGTTATGGCACCTCTTCCTAGTTATTTTTTAAATGCATTTATTAAACTTATATGCTTGGATACATATGTAAATTTAAATAAATTATATGAAGATAAACAATCAAAAAGTAAAGCATAATCAAAAAATAGCAGAGAATCGGATTGGTCATACACTTTCATTCTTTGATGAGACGTAAAAAAGAGCTCATATCTTAGGAATGGTAAAACAGAAATTTTGAGTGTCTTTTTTAAACCGTGGAATACATTGAAACCGGTATTCGGCCCATGACTTCATGGCAATACAACAGTCAGACTTCACCATTGTGAAAAATATACAAAGCACTGTTGAATTTGTATTTTTTTGGGTCAAACAAAAAATGAAGTCTTCTTTGCACACAGCTAACAGTGAACAAGAGCAAAAATATTTACTTCATATTAACGGCCAGTGGTTTGGTTCCACAGCAAGTGTTTTCAAACTAGGGTCCCACAAGGGGCCTCCAGAACGTTTTAAGGGTCCCCAGAAAAGTTTTGAGATACAAAAGACAGCAAATGTTGTAGAATTACAATGAACGTAGGAGGCTAATGCAAATATTTGAAAGTGAAAGTGACTTATTTGTCAGATATGGTGACCCATACCCGAAATTTGACCTCTTCATTTTATCTTTTAAGAGAGTTTTGAACACACGCACACCAAGCAGTGAACACACGTACACCCGGAGCAGCGCCCTGGGGGACAGTAGGGGTGAGGTGCCTTGCTCAAGAGCACCTTAGTCGTTACCCGACATCCCATTGGTACCGTTAGGCCATGATTCCCGCAATATGCTATTAGCATATTACAACTTTTTACATATACATGCTACCATATGGTGCCTGATAACTTGAAATTATGCCCAGTTCTTTTTACCTTTTTGAAGAAAAAGAGCTGGGTTCAAAACTAATTTTGCAGCACGTTTGCCAGTAACTTGGTGTAGATTTAATTTTCAATTTTGTTTCAAACATAAACCATTTTCTTTCATAAAACAAGACGAAAAATATTAGGTCTCTGTTATTGTTATGTTAACACAGTTCTTCTTATCCCTTGCTAATTCCAGCTTCAATCCTCCTAGCAGCAGGGTCTTGTTAACCAACGCTACTGTTTAGCGTGGACAAAAATTATATGCTCTCCTACGTGTAAGTCGCTTTGGTTAAACGTGTCTTCCAAATTAATTGATGTAAATGTTAAAGTATCATAATTTAAGAAGTTTAAAATAGTTTTTCTAGAAAACAAGACACAATTTTTTAGGAAGAATGTCATTTTTTGAAGTGAAATGCCAGTAATGAGAATTTCTTGCATTAGGCCTGCTTGCTCTTCCTGCTCATTTTGAATTAAAAAGTCAAAGTGTTTTAATTTTGATTAATGAAATAATTGAAAACACTACATATAGGAAATTATTATTAAGTAGTAATTAAATCTACGGTAAGTTACTAACAAACCTGCTACAACACAAAGCAACGTTTTACAGTGTACAGTTGAAGTGTTAAAAGGGGGTGTTCTTACTGGCCAAACTGTCATTTTTAATAAACACTTCCTTTTTGACATCTCTTCATTGCCGACCAAATGTTTTTCTCCTTTTAATTCTGATGGTCAGGTCATTTGGACCTAACACAGCCTGGTTTGATCCTTCCTCCCTTTTAAAGCACCATCCAGATCTTCTTTACAATTTCCATGCTGCCATTTCTGTGAAATCCAGACAACTTCACTGCAGTTTTGTGTGTAGTGTAGTGTGCGTAGCATTCCCTTGCCAAATCTTTTCCTTCGAGTCGGGCCAACATTCGCACGCCAAAGCAAAGTTTTGCCATTTTGGACTGTCTGACAAATGATGGAGCTTCATGACTGGCTCGCAAAGTGTAATGATATCTCATGCTGTGCAGCCACACTCCAGACCCTCCAGACGGTGAATCGACATAACATTTACCACCATGGAAAGATTTAGGAGGGGGAATGGACAGACGTAAAAAAATGGAAATAAAATAAATTGTACACACCGTATATGGGATGCATCTTCAGTTCAATACTTTAGGTTTTCCACCAATCACGGCTCTTGCTTTTTTCACTAGGGGAAATTAGTTGACCGTTGATTCTTCCTGTTCCTCTTGAGTAGCACCCAGCTGACATTTAATACAACACCATGGGCTATAATTAATTTTCCATGATACGGTCTATTCAATAAACCCCCTTAGGCTCGCACCTCTCATTTGTCTAATGCATGCGCTATTAGCAATGACTAAGTATTAGTCAAATCTTTATTTACAAGCCAATGAGAACGTTTTTGCTTGACATGCCTGTGAAACAGGTCACTGTGGCGTGATTTACAGAAGGGCAACAGATTGAGATACAAGACAGTCAGTTAGAATTATGCATACTGATGCTGATACCTCCCACCATGATCGACAGAATTCTTTCCATTCTCAATATGAACGACTAGTCGAAAGCACCGGATATTGATTTCTCTTCTGTTTTGGTCCCCTGTGGGCCACTAAACCTGGTTATGACATCGTTCATTTCTCTGCATAGATTCATGTATGCTCTACATCAAATGTGTCCTTGGATGTGTCTATGGAATGTATTGCAAAGCCGCTCGCATTGTACATCACTGCAGATGTGAGTCTTAGACACAAGAAGAACTTGCCTTTCCGTAAGGTGAGGGTGATGTGTGGGTGAATCTATATTGCATTAATAGTGATGATGTACCTTTACTGATGACATTTCCGTTTCCTATTTCACTGAAAAGTTGAAATTGTCCAGATATATACATTGATAACAAGTGAAAAATAACATTGTTATGAGTTTTACTTTTCTTAAACTGATCAAATTATCTGCGCTGTTTTATATAAGTCTCCCAAGTGTCTTCTTCACAATAAATAAAAACATTTAGCCAGTGGAATACAGTTGCGCATCTTTTTAATCTATGCCTTGTAAATCGAAGTCATCCTCACACTGGGCATCAGTAGTCTATGTTAGCCTCATCCTATCAGCATGATGTGCATCAGAGAGCGAGTTATCGGACTGGGTATAAAAAATTAATACTGAGTGCACTGTAATAAATATCACAGATGCTGAACACAATTTACATTTCTGCCATCATCATCAGTCTAGGAAAAAAAGCGTAATTATTTTTCCATGCGCTTTGCTCAGCTCAAAGAGATTTGAGGGGTGAGTGAGTATCGAAGTACCTGAGCTGCTTTCTTTACTGGTTTATGTCAAAATGCTGATTTCTGGTTTTATTCCAGTAGGACTCAGGCATGCATTGCATCATAAGCCTCTGAAAGGCTAGGGTTGGGAGCAATTTTTCGGAGACAGCTGTCTATATAGACTGCGACTCAGCTGTTTCGCTTGGAGACGGGCAATATTTTCATCATGAGTCATCCACATCAAACCATCACCTGTATTGTTTTAGGTCACACAACCGCTGGATCATTCCTGTTATGCTGAACCTGCTGAACTAGCTTTGAATATAACAAATGAACATTATTATTTTTGCATATGGAAAAGGTCAATCGCAGGCAAACTTTTAATTATAACTTGATAACGGAGTTCAAAATAATCCAGATATTTTAAAGGAATGGAGCCTAACAGAATGTAATCTTAACAGGGTATACATGAAAATATAAAGTAGAAATTTAGCTTACATGTGAGTGTGCAACTTTTTGATGTTTTTTAACATCATTTAATTGTTTTTATATATAGATAGCCTAGGAAAAATGGTAAAATCCGATTAGAGGATTTAAACGTTTTCAAACTCACCCTATTTGATGGTGAGCTGATTTTACTGCGCCAGTTCATGAATAATACGACATAAAACTCTACTTCTATGCTTTTTATTCACAAGTCACACAGTGTCTAAGTACATGCACAGTATTTTATTGTGTTTTATTGTATCGTGCACATATAACGAAGGAACATTTTCACATCTTTCTCTCTCGCTCGCTCGCTCTCTCTCTCTCTCTCTAAAGAAAACTCGGAGTGATGCAGATTTCCGAGTAGTGTTCGTGAGTCTCTCTCGGCTCTTTTCGACTGAACACGGCGCGCGCAATAGGGCGCCTGTGAGAGCCGCACACTGACGTTTCAAAGGCTCATAGAGAGAGAGAGAGAGAGAGAGGAACCGAAAACATCATTACTTCATCAACACCTTACAGAGACAGTCGAGAGCCTTGAGCACCTGTGTGTAAATTCAGGAGCGACTTTTGCGCCAGAGTTGCAGCATGTTCCCCACTTGGCGATTCGAGTCAAGCCATAACCACATGGCTTTCGCTTAATGCTTTGAACATTTCTGGAGGACATACATTTTTTTCGTCTAATGTGAGATCGCAGTTTTCATTGGAATGATGTGGACCTTACATGACGGTGTTGGATTTGTGCTCTTTTCCTGTTTGTCAATTCAAGTTGGATTATCTCTGGACGGTAAGAATAATAAATTCATCTCGCATCCGAGAGGTTTCCTTATGCTATCCAGACTTTTAAATGTATTGGATTAGACACCCTATTATCGTTCATGGAAACTCTAAATATGTTCGTATTCTTGGATATTTTACGTTTAAAAACAATTGCTGTATTTGTGTTTTCCTTGTACTGTAGATTATCAATTAGTGATAAAAGTTTCCCATACGCGAGCGTGTTATTCGTGGTGCGAGGTGAGGAAAATCAACTGTTGATTGCGGATCAACTCAAACGCTGGCATAATGTTGTCTCTATTTGTGTCCTTTCCTTTATATGAACTAATGCTGTGTTTTCAAACAACATTAGGTAGTAAAGGGCTCATTTTGAAGGGACGGCATGCGCGACTTGCATCTCAAGTGGCGGATGCTCAGAATTGGGCTTCGTTAAACGGACTGCGGTTGTTTTTCAGCACCACGGACAGCTCTCATTAATCGCGCCGTTATAAAAGCAGGACACGGGGGGGAAGTCCTCGATTTTTAACAAACAGAGGCTCTGCTTCATGAACAGATCGATACTTGTCTGAGAGTCTCATTAAATGAAATCAAATCACAAGAGTTAAATCGTTGCAAAATGAATTCCTTGTTTTGAAAAGTCCCTGTTTTCATAAAACCTCTTTTCTTTCTCATGGAATACATTCTTTTAAACATAATATTCATCATTTACATAATTATCGACTAAGTATGGAGAAAATGATTTATCAAATATATCATGATTATTATGTTAAGAGTCTAGGCGGGTACTTTAGACGATCTGGCGGTTTGGCAAGGTTGACACGGTGTAGGACTCCCACCCATTGTTAGGATAAGGTTAACTTGTTACGTCTCTCTTGCAGGAAAGTTTACCGATTTACCGTCTAACATCACGGTAAGAGAAGGACAGAACATTGAAATGGCATGCGCATTTCAAAGCATGTTGTCTTCGGTTTACTTGGAGATCCAGTGGTGGTTTATTCGTGCTCCAGAGGAACCGATTACAAGCGAGGAGGACGAGGACGACACAGAGGTAATGGGATTTAATGCGCAGATTCATTGTTCGTTACTGGGTTCCTTAACTTCCCAGTGTGTGTTGAATATATATAAAAAAGGAACACAGGTTGTTTGAAGGTAAATCGCGTCCTTGGCATTTTACAGATATCTTTTTATCTGCTCCCCCATCTCCCACGTCTACGTTACCCACCATTTATCCCTTCTGCTCCCTTGACGCAAATGCAAAAGTTGCACTAATGGTGTGAAATGATTGGACATCGGTTTTTCTTTTATGCAGTGTCGTAATATGCTGCAGAAATAATGCTTATGTGTTATGAAATGTTTTGCAACTAATTCTCTACTGCTGCTTAATGATGAGTTTTACTTGTGTGCCAAGTGTCCCTTTGAAAGGCAGCGGACAGCTTTCCTGTGTTTTCACTCATGTGTCCATAACCCTGCACAGCATATCAAAACATCCACTACACAGTACACAAACAAAACAACACACATCAATCTAATCAGCTGCTAAAGGATTTTCTCTCGCACGCAGAAGCCTGATTTACTCGTCGTGATACATACTGAATGTAAGACCCCTAAGGCTTTGAGTTCCAAAGCAAAATTGCTGTGACACACTCATTTGGAGATCACTGTTTTTTTGTTTGAAGGGCAAGACGTTGAACCGAGGCCTATCTTAGAACATCAAGCTTCAATGCATGTCTATGTGAGCACCCACTGGCTGAATTTCAGAGAAGTCTGTGTGTGGCTGCCTGCGTCTTTGTTTTGAGACAACATGCCGCGGACGTGTACGCTGTGTGGTGTGGCGTGACATGTTTAATGAAGAAAACGATTTCAGAACAACGGTGAATGATGTGTAATTCAACAATTATCAAATGTGAGTCAAGGCTTGTGTTTTATGTACGTGTCACTGTGGTGGTATTTCCTCGTCAAAATGTTTTACAAACGCCTGTTTTTTGAGTTTTGGCAGGTTTGTGAGATGCCCTTAGGAAATGAAAGCCTGTAGATGAAGGTATAGTCAGTTGTATTAGTGTTATCACCATTGGAGTCTAGTTAGCATTCACTTGCTCCGTGTTTGTTCTGCAAAGGCATTGCATGACTGACATCAAACAAGTTTGTTTTTTGCATTTGATTATCCTTTTGTTCGCTCCGACAGCAAATGCCGTTTCTTCCCTGAAGAAATCTGCTCAGATTTAATACTGCTATCACCGAAGCATTGTTGTCTCTCATCATGCACATATTGCCAAGGCTTTGATCCATGGGATCTATCAATTTGGAGCGTGGATGGCAGGAGTTGTAGTGCAGAATGTGGCATCGTTCACCAAAACTCATTCTTTTTAGACCATTGTGCGTCAATGCAGCTGAGACCCTGGTGAAGCCAAGTCTGACAAAAATGAAGATTAAAGAGACATCGTATAAAAAGACATCCACGACAAGTCAGAATAATAAGTTTGGTGACATCCGCAAATGGGTTCTGATATATAATATCAAAGTGTTCACCTCTGTAGAGTGGCTATTAGGAATGATATGTGGGTTTCTGCATGGTGGAGGTAGACTCGCTAGTCTGCAGTGGTGCCATCTCTGTCACAGTTATAATGTATAATGGATATGATCCATACCCCGAATCTGCAGGCGTCAATATATTATAGCCATAGCTGTGGCTGACACTGTGGCTGAAATTGAAATACAGAGACCCGTTCGAGTTCACATTTCTATGAATAGGGATGAATGAGGCATAGTGCACACTTTCCTCTCTAATGGCACGTAAGGGTTCACCCCTGGCTACAAGGCCAAGCCGTTTTGAATATATCAATCCACACGAATACCAATTCTTGGAAGCCAGTTTGGATAAACAAGGGATGGGTATATCTAATGTCCCAAAGCAAGACAAGAAGCCATTTATCACAGGAGCTATGTCGCAAATAAATGCAAATGATAATTTCCAACGTGCACAACTGCTTTTCTACACACTTGCAATGAGGCTACTGGAGCATGGGATTAAAGTTCATTTAGTCATTCATTTATTTTCAGTTTGTTCATCCACGGATTCAGAAAAATGTTTGGCCTGATAGACCATTGACTGTGAGAAAAAATAATGAGAGAATTAAATAAGGGATAATGTACAGGCCCTTTGGTTGAATCAATTGTAAATATAATGTCATATATGTTATTAAAATATACATTATATTTAATTTGTAAATCTGTCAAAATGATTTTTGAGAGGTTGTTATTTGGGAATAACAAACCCGACAAATGTCGCGACAGGCCAATAAAAATCAAGCATTCCAATGAGCCGTGTATTAAGAGATAAAAAGAGACTGTAAAATGTGATTCATCCTAATTTCCCAAACATATTTTTATCATAACTATGCTTTTGTAATAAGATTTCTAGTCTTGGGAAAACCTCAAATCATGTAATTATGACTGTACATCAGACATTCGCCAGGGCCATAGAAATGGCATTTCAAGGCTGGAGCAATTTACATTGCTTGACTGGCTACACAATGTTGTTATCCTGGCTTCAGTTATTAACCTTTACATTTATAGTTGCAGACACTTTCACAGTCACCACAGAAATGTTTCGTTATAACAATCATTAAAACTGTGAAAGTCATCAGCAATAGATCTATGCAGGATATTTGCAGAACACACAAACATTGCTAATAAAAAGAAAACCGTCTTTGCCATAATGAACTCAACCAAAAGTTAAATGTGATTGTGTTCTGTTAAGACAAGTGCAATGTGTAATGGCATGTTACTCCACCTTTCCTGATCTTTATCTTTGACTTAAGGTATAAATTATCATTGGCAGTTCAGACAAGAAAATAACAGTTCTTACTGCTTTAGGAGGAAAGATCTGTCAGTATGTAATCATAATATGCACGTACAATTTTAGCTGTGAGACAGGAGCATGCCCAATGAACCACAGCGAGTATGTAGTACATTAATTGAGCATGCTTCCTGTGCATTATAATTTCATCCAGTCATGAGTCACGAGCAGTTTTACGTCATAGTTTAAATCATTTTAAGATTAATTTCATATGAATGAACAAAATATTTTTGTGATATAATGTTGATGATCGCTTTACTTTGAACATGTCGAAGTTTTTACTTTACACTGTAATGATGTTGTTTGTAATTATAATTTTAAGTAAAGTTTAGTTATAATTACTTGATTATTTAAGTTTTGAACCCAAACACTTAAATCTTAGGTAATTTAACTTTTTAGCCTATAAAATTAATTTGGTTATAAATGTAATAGACTTAAAATTTTAAGTGCAATGTACTTCAATGAGTAATATATACATAAACCTTGTTGCATGAATATTTGTATTGACAACTGATATGACGTCAATAATTGATCTAGTATTCTAGTATCCTTGTTGTGGTTCGTATTTGTAGAAAAAAATCTGTTTAGATTAATTGCAAGTGGTTTGACAAACATGGAAACTGTTTGAGAAATATAAGTAATATTTCTTTGTAGAATAATGAAGATATGTGTCAGTAATGTATAGGGTGTGTTTTCTGTAGAATTTACTATGTATTTCTGTTATAATATCCTTACAATATTAAGCAAAAAATTCAGTAAAATCAACAATTCACTGTAAATTTAATCCACCAGTTATGTAAATTTAGAAAAAATCGTCAATGTCCTTCCATAACCTTGTATCTCCATGTTCTGTGCTTTTATTTTTCATCATAAACCATTATAAGTCCCCCTTTATGTTTGTCACTGGGTTTTGCAAAAATGTAACCAATACAAAGCATTAAAAAGTGCTCCTCAACTTTGACAAAACAGACTAATTTAAAAATAATAGCTTTAGTGGAAGTGGTTCCCAAAAACAGCGCATTTGTCCACCTCAAAGGTTTTTAAAGGACAGTGACGATATTCAAGTTTTGGAAGAAACCATTAATCAATTATATAAAATAAACTACTGTATTCAATCAGTAACAGTCAACTTATTAAGGTTTTTACTGCACCCTTGTTGCTTGAAATACTTAATTAACTTGATAGTATTGTTTATTTATCTGGGCCCCTTAATGTACATCTGTACATCTTAAGTACACTAAAATCAATGTCTACAGCCCTAATCAACACTACAGTACAACAGTCCATATTGGTCTTAGTTAAGAAGAACTTTGTTGAACCTTCGATTCTAACCAAAACACTTTTTATTCATCCTTCAATTTTGACCAACTCTGCTTGACCTAAATTAAGGCTGTTTTGGTCATTTTAACTCAATTTACAGCCACTCCTGCTGAAACGGGTGCTGTACAAGGACCAGACATTTTGTCATTTAAGGTTTCGCACAAGTGTCTCATCCTCCCAATCAAAATGATGGCCTGATCCACCCAGCATGCTCCAAACAAGTACAACTAATGCAAAATCCATACCATCCAGTCTGCTTCGCTCTTCAGCCCAATTAACAGCCAGTCCTCTGTCTAAGTTCCCCCGTCAGACTTTTAAAGAGAATGAGCTCTGAAGGTCAATGAAAGCATGTGGCTCCAATAGCTGCATTCATCAGGCTGGGCTATTGTTAGGCCAGGACACATTCATAATCGATGTAATGCTGTTCTGATTAGGCTTTCCATCTGTGAATCGGACAAAGGTTGGGACAAACCGCGTCAATTTTTGCTATGATATTTGATGTTGTAGTCTTGGTGTAGCCCCAAGCCAAGTTACATCAGGACGGGGGGGTTCAAAAAAGGCACACAAAAAGACCTGGTGTTGCATTTACACTCCGAGCATGCCGGTATGCTTAATCGAAAACCTTGTGTGGCAGTTATTAGAGCGAGTTCATTTCTAGCAGTCTCACAGTGGGCTTTAATGAAAAGCGTATTTGACACTTACAACTGCATGACACAAATTAATACGTACGAAATTGCATTAAAATCTCAGAAGCCGTAAATGTGTAAGTCAATCTCACACTTTAAAACGGAATGGCTGAGGGTTCATCGATGTGTGTGCTCATTCGTATTCTTTTGGTGGTTATTAAAAAATCTGCTTACGAAACTAATGTGTGCACCACAAGGGATTTCACAATGGGAAGCATGTCTGTTAGCCTCAGCCACAATCTTTCATTAGCTTTACTTGGTTAGACGCTCTTAGTCCCATTGGGCTTTAGCACTGAAATGGATGTCCAGGTCTTTGAAAGTGGTTGATAATAAGAGTCGGGCGATTAGAGAGACCGTTTTAATGTCTGAGACATTTTACTGTATATAAATCTAATACTGGTATTGAATTGGCCTTTGAGTTATTACCAACTGCATCAATTCAGTCCTTATGGTTTGTAAAGCATACATCAAGCACATGTAAACTTTGATCACAACATATGTAGCCTATAAAATATCTCACAATCATTATTAGAAAATGAGATATGTGTCCTCACAGTTTTCTCTTTTTGTAATAAATGATTCAGCTGAACAAAAATGCATTGACACTTGTGGTTGTGACTGGAAATGCATTATTCTTGATACTCACAAGGGGTTTCAGTTAATGTTTAACTGGTTAACATGGGCAGACTAAAACCCTGCTGGTAGATGCCATATAGTACTAATATCATATTTCATCATTGATGGCCATTCAAACATTGTGATTTTGCTGATTATTTGGACATATACTATTAATAATTGCATTTAAGAATGTTATATTAGTTATAATGCAGTGTTGTGGTGTATTAGATGGTTTGTGTGCTCTTTTGCATGACATCATCTTCCTAGTGTGTTCCGTCACATGATAATCATGACTCATAACTCATAAGGTCACATTGTCATTATTTTATAGGCAATGTATCCTAGTGATGCTGTACCAGCATCGAGTATTTTGCATGATAACCTAAAACGGATCCATAAGAACTGCTGTATTGCTTTATTAACGCACGACTGACTAATCTCTAGAGGCAGAGGTTTATGATGAACCATTTCAACCAAGCTTTTAAATGCCATGACTTCTGAACTCATCCGTCACAGGCGGTTTACTAGGCAAAATATTATAAATGTTCTGCCTGCCACGTTGATGGCACGGTACTCAAACATCTTAATGCACAATGACACATAAACCTCATTGTCATTGACAAGCTGTGATAACTGAACAAAGGAAGCCCCTCTAAGGAATTAACTGTCATAAAGTTGGCATCGACTGTTCCACTAAACGCATTTAGCGGGCGCCAAAACCTGGTTGGCAAAAAACAATCATAATCCCTCAAAAAACAAGAGAAAGAAAACTCTCAGTGGCTTGATTGCTGATGTGAAGTGAAGCTTCGGTAGAAACGTGCGTAGGCGGCCGCTCTTTTAATCTCAACTCTGGGCTGTTGGGGATTTGGAGATCCCAGCATAATGGATTCTTTCCACAACCGCCATAGCCTGATGAAAAAGAGAAAGGCTGCAACCAGTTTCCCGGAGAAAGAGAGAGAGATAGGCAAGAGAACGTGGAGTTGGTGGACAGAGGATCGTGTCAGAGGAGGAGGAATCTGCAACCATGTAATGTAGAGAGGAAATGCCAGAAGCACAGTCCAATTCAATTTAGAGATCAAAACAAAAGCGGTTCCCTTTGAAGACATTGGGAACTGTGGGCTCCAATTAGTGACTGACGTGCATTTGATCTCTCTCTGTCCTCCACCCGGAACCGAAACTACTTTCTGCAGGTGCATGTGTGTTCCCATCAGTCTCCGCTGTATGATAGGAACTCAATGCATTTTGGCTTTGAACAACATTGATTTGAAGAAACGAGAGGGAAAGATCAGAAAAGCGTCTCTGGAGTTCTTGTTCGGGGAGGTCTTCGATATTTTGAGCTGAACGTTTTGTTTGGTTCATGTGCTTTTTCAGCTACTCTTATCTCTCTTGTCAGATTACGCAATCTCACCTCAGCAGGAAATTACTAATGGATTTTGACTGATTGGAATCCCAGGACAGCTAACGTTTGATTCCACTGAAGGATTACACGAAGGCAGCATATTGGAAGTATAGAATGGTACCTGAACTTCAGGAGGAAAGTGGAGAGAAGTGTGATTTACTCTGCTTGTAAGACAGCACTGTATTGATATTTCTAACATTCTACTTCCTAAAACCGTGTACCACAAATGTACCTTTTAAATCATCATTTGTGAATTAAGCTTGCCAGGCAGCGTGAATAGAAGCCTGAAAGATTACATATTAAAATATGATTTTTTTTTAATGAGATCTTCATTTAAGTGTCAGACTTAGAAAAGGCCCTTTGTTCAGTCAAGTGTTTTTTCTCAAAACACAGTGGCAATAAAGTCAAATGCATAAACCTAAACACGCACTGAGTTAAGTTAAAGAAAACAAAGATTACAGAACATGTTGTGTTCAATATTTAAGTAAATTTGAGGGTCAGTCAGAAGAAGAAGAACGCATTAAAACTATGGATTACAAATGTAACTCATTAAATTATCAAAATAAATTATAAATGTGACAATATCTATACATTTTTATTAATAAATAATGCTGTTAGTCACGTAAATATTTTTCTTTTTTTTTGACTAACAAAGCACACTTTAATTCAAGTGTATGCATTAGAGAGACCATCTCTGACATTGTGGCTCTTAAAGGGACAGTTCACCCAAAATAAATTTAATCCAGCAATCATTTTCTCACCCTCTAGTTGTTCCAAATCTGCATATTTTTGTTTATTCTGATGAACCAAGAGAAACATATTTGGAGGAATGCTTGTACCCATACAGATCTTCGCCACCATTGACCACCATAAGAAAAGTGAAAATGGTATTAAAAGTGCCCCAGAACTATTTACATTCTTCAAACTATATACTGTATATATTGAGTTTGAAATGGTTTAAACAGGTGCCGAATTGTTTACAATATTACCATAAGTGTAGAATTGACAAAATATGGATAATCATGGTTTTTAATATAACGGTGATACCTGTATATTGTGATACTAAACGACAATTATGTTGTGATTAAAACATCCAGAAAAAATCAAAACTAGGTTATATTTTAACATCTTTAAAGTAGCCACCATTATATAAGTGCCTAGAATAAACTTCTTCTTGTGATTTTTCCAGCCGGCTTCAAGCTTCACTCCAGGATTCTGTTAATACAGTATTGAATGAGTTCCCATCTCTTCTGAGCACTTTTTCTACATTGGTTATTTCTCTATTACATTATATGCCCTGCTTACATCCTGAAAAGGAAGAGACAATTTTCAAAGATTCACAGTGATTTATATAAAAATGAAGCAGCTCATGAGATGTGATTTTTCCCCCAACACAAGTATTCATCAAAACTTTATTAATCTGCGTCCATTTAATTGATTTCCCAAGACTTTAATTAAACATGATTTATTCAACATGTGGGATTTACTTACCTGTAATATCACTTCCTACCACTCTAGAATCCCACAAATCCCCAACCTGTTCAAGATAATGATCTTCTCTGCAGCATTTCCATCTTCACTCCTCGGAGTGTGTTTCTCTTCAAGTGCCACCAAGAGTCGGTAAACTCAGAAAGAAGCCCATCGTGACAATAGGGACATGATGCATTTTAACATAAATGGACCCCCAAAAACAAAAGAGTTTCTTTGCATAAAAGCTGACAAAAACGCAATCATTGATACGTGGTATTACCTGCTTTAAGAAACACACCTTTCATACTTTCCTCAAAATGAGAAAAGTAGAAGTTTCAGTTCAGGAAAGTGTTAATCTGGTTAGACTTTAGATCAGATTTCAGATTCAAATCAAACTGTTGACACTGCAAGGAACTGATTATGTGTTGCTTGAGGCTGTGTTCCATGGAGATCTATAATACCTGTTATCTTTCTCATTGATCTCATCGCAGTTCCCCAGCTGGCACACAAGGAGGTACGTGACCTGCCTAAACCATCCTTTAAGATAGAACTTTCTCAGCCAATCATCTGAGCTGTAAATTGCCATGTGATCACTTTGGGGGGACAGGAATTTGACATTGTATTATTCTCGTTCCATCCACCAGTCAGCACTGCCCCTCCTATCCTGAGCTGCGTTGTCAAATGCTGAAGGCATGGAAAAATATAAAGAACGTCAATCCTAACAGGACTCACAAGTATGGTTTCTGGTGGAAAATGTACCAAAACCTGAGGAAAATAATCTATATTAAATTAATGTATACAAAATACAAATAGGTTTCTGTTGCACACAATCATCAATTTGGACCAGTCAGAGTATGTTATATGTGTCTGTGTCATCCAATGGTTTTGATGAGTTTACTAATATTCTAAAATGTAAAAAAGAATGAAAAAAAGGAAAAAGTGACCCTAGTAATAAGTGACCGTATATTGTATACGTAGTGTATAGCCCTTGAGTTAAAGTGTCTGCTAAATGCTAAATGTAGCAGTATTTCTGCATTTTCTGCATGAATTGTGTTTCTTGTGGCCTGGGGTCAGTTGTACCATCTGCCATTAATTACAATTTAGCCTAGTTTTGACCTAAATGGGCACTAACGTACAACTTACGTACTACTAAATATTTTTGAGTTGCACCATTCAACTAAGTTGAATCGTAACGTTACGTATAAACTAAATATTTTTACGGAAGCCTCCCGTCAGGAGTAACTGTAGGAATAAAATAGCAGAATGACTGAACTAGCGAGCGCATGTATCGCGTGTGTATCCATCTGCCTGTGTTTTGCATGTCAAAATAAAATATATTTTTTATTTTATTGCTGGTAGGCAGTAAAATGAAATCACGTGTAACATGTCATTTATTGTGATTTTATTATGGTGTATTGTTTTTATTTAGCATTTGTTTATCAATCTTGTTTCCTTTTAAATTTTTGATACCTTTTATGTTATTCACAACTTGGTAGAATTCTATTGAATCAACATTTGAATCAGAATTGAAATTCACAACATTTCAACACAACTGTTCCTCATAAATTCAAAGGCTGCTATTGGACTATTGAAGGTAAACAGCATATCAAACCGAATAACATACAGAGTTAGTAACAAACTAGCTAGTAGTTACTAAGCCTCTAGTGTGGACTTTACTTTCTTATTTAAGAAAGAATTTACAAATAGCTGGTGCAACCCAACCCTGACCCTGAAACAGTCAAACACAATCAATCTTAAATTAATAAGCCCACAAATAATTACAGTGTTGTCAATACTTATCAAAACATTCACACGCCTGGCTGGAAAATGTACGTGAACACAGGGCTAATGACATTTCTAAAGGCTAACTGAAGTTAGGTGTTCAGATCAATGAATTGACATTGAAGGTTCAAGGTTGGAGGTATCGGCTCTGTTGAAATGTTGAAAGTAGGCAGGCATGACAAGTAAGCAATATTGAGCCATTGTTGGGTTTTATACATATATGAAAAGTTTATTTCCAAACAGAGATGTTTCATTTTTTCAACAATCATGTTTTTTCATTGTGCATTCCAATGAATGCACACTGCATTTGCTCTGTTTTGATGTATGCCATTATAACTAAAAAATACAGCTAACATTAAAATCATGATAACATAATTAAAAAATATATATATATATTTTTAAAACAGAGTTATCTCTTTTGGGAAATAAACTCTTATTAAATATACAGTACATAATGTATTGTTAATTAGTGAATCTAGTTTAGATGTGATGCTATAGTAGATTTAGAAGAAAGTAAATAATAATGCATAAAACAATATAATACATATTTAAAAATATAGTATTTGCTGCAGTTTATTTAGTTCAAGAAATTATTCATGACAATTCTATGAAGTCCATCGAGGCATACAGTTATTTCGAAATAAATATGTCTGCACTCCTTGTTTTTGTTATAGTATTTTATATTAATAATGAATTTTTGAAGCTTTAAATAACACATGATTCTATCAAAAAACCCATAAGATAAATCAATAATACAGCTGTAGGTAGATTTGAATCTTTGTGCAGAAAAAGGATTAATATTTTCTACTAAACTATAAACATTTGTTTTTCAGGCTAACGTTAATTTTCATATTCATGAGAGTCAAGTTCACTCTGCCTTTAAATTAAACATTTCATAAGGCTCAAGTGAAAATCTCGGTATTACAATATGGAGACATGTTGTTTGAAAATTTCTTCTATGTATATTTCTAGTTCGTGACGGGTTTGTTTGTGCGGTCTCCTTTGCACTTTGACGTTCATCAATTCTGTGGTCAATTCCTGATAGTGTGGCGTGAAGCAGCTTGAACTAATGTACTGAACGACAGTTACTCAAAAAGTGAAGTTTTCACAAACACCCTCTTTCCAAGAAGACATTTATTTACCCACTGGCGTTGCATGTATTGCTTTTGTGATGGATAGTGCTTTTTGGAGCATCATAAAATCGGAGACCATACTGTGACAAAAAAGTTTGTGTTCACCTGAAGAAAGAAAGAGTGAATGACACCAGGGTGAAAAAATGATAATAAATGTTTTATTTATGGTGAACTTGCAAGTGAAAACATAAATTTTAACATTTCAAAAACAAGAGGTTCATATTTAAAAAATGTAATATCATCCCAAAATTCTATAGGGTCTTGAAATCCTTTATTATATCATATTGAAAACAGATACACTGAAACAAAATGATTACACATCTCCACCGTACTTTTAACTGAAGGTTAGAGTTTAATCTGCACAGTAGGACCTTGTACGAAACTTAATGATTTGATTTGAAAAAGTATTTTTTATCTTCTTAGTCGAAAATCACATAAAACCGATTAGTTCATCTCCACAATCTCCATAATGGATGCAGTATAAAATCACAGCACATCTGGTAGTTTACACATGCTCAGCTGGTAGTTTATGTACGGTTGGAGCAAAGCATATATTATTGCAGCTAATGGTTACATAAATCTGGGAAGCAATAATAGAATCTGAATATTATGGAGCTGGTTTACTCTGCATATAAATCTAAAATCTGTGCTGGCTAGAAATTAAAAGTGTTTTTCTTTGTTATATTGTTGTTAAACTAGTAAACAGTGCCTTAAAATAATGAGATCCGTAGCACGTCCACCTAAAGGTTAGAGATTAATTCATTGGGTACGACTTGATGGCAAAACATTATGATGTGATTTTGAGAAATGTAAAACTAGCTTGCCACTGTGCTTTCATGTTTTCATTCCGATTGTTTTCCCTTCCGTATTTAATTTGCATAAAAGCTATTCAATTAGCACTTTGTTCCAACAATCGGAATGACAAGCTGTTTTTATGCTTTTGGCAGCAAATATACACTCTTGTTTCAAAACCTCGCATTGCCAGGTAAACCCTTCAAACCATGAGGTCACAGTCACCTCAGAAGTGAGTCTGATCTGTATCAGGTAGACTGGGTTTCTCACATCTCCACAAAGGAGACAGCCAGGGGGGGGGGTTGAAGGTAAAGAAACAGAGCTGGATCAAGAAAGCTGGGGTTGCTTAGGGATGCAGGAAAACCAGCTCCATTCCGTTTGAGTGATAGAATTGGTTTCAGTCCGTCACTCAGGGGAGACAGCACGTCTGGTTAAAAGCTGAACCCATCAATAACATAACTGTCACCGCTGGTAACCACGACCAGTCACTGTGACACGTCTGTGGGTACTAAATGACCTCAGGCAGGGCACACAACACCCCTTCTGTGATAGTGAACTTATATCAAAGAGTGCTTGAAAAGGTGATACGTGGTTTTAAAGAGGAAATGTGCTGAATTAAAAGTGTGGGGAGACTATTAACTGTAATTTGTAAAATGTTACTATTACTATTTTAAAAATAGTTAGTTATGCTACATGGTTTAAAAAATAAATAATATAATGTCATAATTTACTCACCTTCGAGTGCCAAATCTTTATAAATTTAATTTCCAAAAGATAGATATTTGGCAGAATGTTCGTGACCGAACAGCTTTAGGGCACCATGGACAACCATAGTGGGAAGGAGTGGTAGTCAATGGTGCCCCAGAACTGTTATGTTTCCCACACTTTTCAAAACAACTTCATTTGTTTAAACCAGAAAAATACTTTATACATGTTTGGAACATAGTTTTGGTGAATTATCCCTTTAATTTGTATGTCTTTTATATTTTTGGCTGGACTGTCTTTTTAAAAACCAAATCTTTCTGGCACAAAAGCATTTACGATATTTGGATGAATAAACAATAACTGAATTTCTAAGGGATGACTGTGTTAAACTTAAATAGATAAAAGTAGAAGTATAATAAAATAATAAAATAGTATTCATCCTAATTTAATTATATTAAACACATTAAAATAATAGAATTTCTGTTATGAATTACTCACTTTCCAGTTTTTTCAAAAATGATATAAAAAATGTTTTTGGGGTTGAACTCAGCGATAAGAATGCTTGTGACCAAAAAAGTTATTGGTTACCGTTGACTGCCATGGTAGGAAAAACGACAATAGTAGTCAAAGTGCCCCAAAACTGTTTGCTTTCCTACATTCTTCCAAATAACTTCAAAATACCTACCTTTTCTGTCCAATAAAATTCATTAAGCAATTTTTCCTACTATGGTAGTAAATGGGGTCCAAGAATTATAAGCATTCTTCCAAATCTCTCTCTCTCTCTCTCTGTGTTTATCAGAACAAAGAAAATAATACGGATTTTGAACAATTCGAATGTAAGTAAATGTTCCATATTTTTGGGTGAACTATCCCATTAATGGATTATTCAACTGTAAATAGACCTACAATACCTTACACTGTATCAAAACCTGTTGGGAAAAGTAGCTTGATGCTGAAAAAGCTCTGGTGACAACAACTGAAAAGATTCTGCCAAGATGCTAGTTAAAGCCTCATAGTGGCAATAAAAGTAAAGCCAGCGGTACAACACGCTGTATACAAGCATAACAAAATATTTCCTTGCTGTTGCTTTCATTGCATGACCTTGTCAGTGCTTAGAAACCACATTATACTGTATGTACTTATACTCTCTTTCAACCATGCAAGGGGGTTTTGCCCCTCCATTAGGACACCGTGTTTTTTTGCCTTTGCAAATAATACAGCCCTCCAGTGAGTGCATGCACTGAATGTAGAGTCTAGTAATGGAAGAAAGCCTGTCTTTTAATAATGCAGCATATACTCATCCTTGGAAAAATGAAGCAAGAAATGGATAGGGAATGGATATGCTTTTAGACCTGGTGGACAGTCTTGGTGTTTTAAAAATATAATGAAGCCTTAATGCGATTGTATTCACTTGTGGATCGAATATATTAAATCTGTTGATGTTGCTTATCATAGTGCCTATGATCCCAAAAATTAGATATAATTTACAGAATAGATTTTCATTTCATCTGAGAGTTTCACAACTTGCTTATCATAAAGCTCATTTTACAAGGCAAGAATGCATTATGCATTGAACCTCAATCAAGTCTGTTAGCATTTAAAGAGACTTTATCTGAGAAGTGCTGTAAAGATAGTTAGGTGCTTTGTTTTGTAAACATTCGTCAACGCTTCATAAAAGCCAAAATCAATCATCAGCAACATCCGATGCACGTCAGTCCGAGAGCGGTTGTCAAATACAATAATTTCTTTCATATACATATATTCACACGATGCTTAACACCCCTCCTGGCTCTCCACAGACCTGAATTATTCATGACTCACACAACAGTGTGTCTGTGTGCCCAGCAGTAAATGATACCATCCCTCTGGGCATTAACAAGCTTTCTCAGCATAACAAGTATGTTGGTATAGCACATTTGACATGTTTCAACAATCTGTCAATGCTGAGAGGCAGTTTAAACAGTGAAATGGCACAGAGTAATCACATGCCATGCCTCACACGTAACAGCATTTGTGCGCGAGAAAGCGGTTCAGGATGAGTTCAATAGGTTTAGAAGCTGCTCTTTGGAAGACAGTGATGTCTATTTCGAACTCTTTCCTTGAATAAATGAGCAAACAACAGCCAGATAGCGTTGCTGAGTTTTTTAGGCACTTAACCTGGCTGCTCCAGGAGAGGATTATTTTGTTTTTGAATGTAATTGATCACTGCTGTGTTTCTGAAACCTTGCATTTACATAATCGTAATTTGTTTTGTCATAATTGGTTATTATTAGTCACCCTTCATGTTTGTCACTGAGTTTTCTGCAAATATCTAACCAATGAAAGTATTACAAAGTGCTTGCCAACTTGTTAACAAGTACAGTGCTTTCCCCATTTCCGGAAAAACTGTAAATCTGTACATCAGAGGTTTTGAAAATACAGCTTACTGTAGCTCAACAGGTAGAGAATGGTGATTCTTGAATGCATGGACTAAGAAATGAGCAATTCAATGCAAATGGCAACATTAAGATAAAAAAAGCATTTTTTAGCAATAGTTTTCACCATACTAATGGCTTTGGTGGTTTAAAAACCTATGCAAAGTCTATTTTGTTCTACACTTTTTGGTGTGTGATTTCATAGTCAGGCAAGTGATTCATCACATCCAGAATAGAATTGTCACATCCGTAACAGTCCATATTGCTCATAAATGGACACATGGAAATTTCAATATAGTAAAAATGTTATGTTCTATAAATAGGCATGCCTTCTTTATTTGTTGGGTATTATTGCTTCTACTTTGCACATTTTAATTTACAGAAATCCTACAATTGTTGTCTCTCAAAAACGTCCTTTTTGATGTGATATATTCCAACAGATGTTGACAACACGTTGACAACACGTCGGTGTAACGTATGAAATTTTCTCTTTTAAAATAAAATAATTCTTGCATAGACTCTTGCAATATTTTTCTGATGTCTGGACTCTATCAACAGGAGTTTAGTAACGTCTAAACAGATGGCTTAATATTCTGGTAGAAAATACATTATGACGTACGGAAATGTCTATAATGCTGGAATTGCCCGAATTATTTGCTTTGGTCGAGGGTGTCTGCCAAATGGAAAATAATTCTAAATTTATATATATGTAACGAAAATAAAACATCATGCTTCCTTTGACACTTTTACATTTTTCAGGGAAGAGTTAACCAACAATAATAATAATTTACCTGTGTACATTATTTCTGTTCATGCCTTGAGAAGAGCTGATCTACCTGATTTATACTGGCCAGCTCCACAAAAGCACCTTAAACATTAGTCATGCAATATATGTGTGTGGAGACCAGGTCACATTGAGCAGTACTATGTCTCCAGACTGTGAAAACAATGCATGAGTCATATGGGCTTCTATCATAATAGAGTCAGTCATGGTGCTTTTTATCTCTTTAAAGCTTTGCAGTATAAAAATACCATTTACTTTTGATGCACGGAAAAAGGGCGACGTCCATCTATCTGCTGAGATCCCCTGTTGTGTTTGGAAACCCAGACGAAACCTAAACAAAAACATTACGGCATTGGAGCAGCACAAGGATGAGAAAATGATTACATCTTCACTGTTCGGGGATCTAATCCTTGCATTGTTCAAATGTGTTGTATTACGTCAAGGTAAAGCCCTTTGAACTAAAAATAACAGCCGCATATTTACAATGAATGAATGCAGGTGCTTCAAAGTGGGATTGTAGAAAACAAGAGGTCGGAGGTAGAAAGGAGAGGGGGAAGTGACAAAAATACCTTCTTCGAAAATGGCATATTATGACATAAAGGCCTTGTGATTTTAAGTAGTAGTAAATGGAACAGATATTCAATGGTTGATACTTTTATTGTATATAAGGTTTATCTGCACACAGTTTAACCATTATTTCACGTATTTTAGTTTATATTATATTTGTACAGTGAATTAAAGCATATTTTTATCCACCTTATTCTCGGGGGCATATCACTTACAGTGAGATACTTTGAATAACTTATTCTGATGAAAGAAAATGAGACTGTGATTCATATTTTGTATTGCAATACTGTTGGTTTCATGTGGTAATCTACAAAAATTATATGTTGAAACTGATAAGCAACATATGCTGTTCGTGGCTGCACTTAACCAGTCAAAGCTAATTTCATGTGTTAAAGTACCAGTCTGTTAAATCTAGTGGCAAGGCTGCGAATTACAACCAATGGCTCACCCCACCCCTCCCATTCAAAGCATTACAACGGCTGACACAACATGGCAAATTCCATGCGCACATTCTGAGGTAATAAAAATATAAAGCATCATTATGTAAGGTCTTTATACACCTCTGAAGACAAAGTTACTGTATGTATATAATATTGCATTTCCGTCAATGGATCCCCCAGAAAATGTCAAACTGGACCATTAAGAAAGAGCGCTTCATGCACAGATCTAAAGTTAAGATGGACTGCTCCTGTGAGGAACTGTCTTCAAAATGTGGACCCCTTATCTCGAGCAAACAGACAATGAACATTAAACATCAATGTGCTCATGGTTTAAAATGAGTTCACAGTTTTAAAAGGAAGTTAAAAAAGATTTATCCTATCAACAACACACTGTATGGTCTTTCATAAAAAAGCGATAGAGTTAACTGGATTTTCAAGGATTCTTTGCCGTATTTTACCGACGTGTTGTCAAAATCTGTTGGAATATATCTCATCATGTGGACTACATTTCACAATCTGATATGCTCGGTGTACAGTAGGTATTTCTTCCGCTTATCGTCCTTTTAACAAAACGTAGAGAGAACGTTTTAAAAGGTAAAAAGGCCCCTAGCACCTGATCTTAAGTCTAATGTATATCAGATTCATGGCGACCTTCATATGCGCATGCGACCCGTGCAACCCTTCGCAGTTTGCTAAAATTTGATATAGCACATCTTGAGATAGTGCACATCAATCATGTACAGATATTGAAAACCCTCTGTGAATTTCAAATTGCTCATTGGTTTACGGTCACAACAGCAGAATTAATAAAGTTGCTAAATATCTGTCTTCAAGAATTAAAATCATCATCTATTCCTATATAAAGTAATGGACAGTATGCCGGTGTAGTTTATAAGTGCTGTCAGTGTGTAAGTTCACATTCTGCTACAAACGAATGACTTGAAATACGGCAGAAACGCGTTTGTTAGCATTGAACCAGAAGTTTCTCCCATCTTTACGCAAAGCGTCATGGGCCGTAGGAATAAGGTGGAAACAGTAGCTATATCATAAAGTTATTTACTTGGTATTTTTTATTATATGGAGATATAGTACATTGTACTCCACCCACCACTTCATCTCAGGTTTAGCAAGGGAATATACGGCTCAGGACTGAACAGATGTTGTTCTGCCCAAGAAGACCAACTTGGGGTTGAAACAGAGATGTTAAAGGGGAATGTCAGCAGTGTTCCTGCTAATCTCCCTCTCTCTCTCGCTCTGTCTTTAGAGTAAATTTGAGCCCTTTTCCAAGGACTCGTGAAAACCTAATGAAAAATATTGGCAACATTAATTGAGCGCTGTCGGAATTTCAGCGACAGTGATGAATGTGATGAACAGCCCTCTGATGACTGCCATTAAACATAGATCTTGACACATTTATCGGTAAAACTGCCCGTGTGTGTGAAATACCTTTATTGATCATTAGTTATACCGTCTCACATAGAGAGACCCCATGTCCTCCCCATGCATTAGTCACCTTTGTGTTTAAAAATCTGCAGATACACACAAGTTCCTTTTATTGCAGATATCAGATGTCATTAATGGGGAGAGGAACACGTTTCTCGCATCCGATTGCGTTACCATGTGCTACCTCAGCTTTATTTCATCTAGTAAAGAAGTCGCTCGGCCACAAAGGAAGGCCATCATAATCCATCACTGTTCTGCACTACATTCACCGAGCATACAAGAGCAATATAATAACTTGTTGAACTTCAGCCAGCTATAAGATGAAACTCCACCGGACGGATATGGAAATGTGTGTGAGAAGTTTCAGAAGTGTGTATGTAATCATATTGTTTGCCCCGAGAGCAAAAAAACACTGTTCAATATCCTCATAAAGAGGGAGATGAAGATTCACAATAATGATATCCCTGTGGTTCAGCTGCAGATATCCGAGGGCTTAATCTCCATCTCTGATGTGAAATATGCTTGACGGCTGTGGCCATTCAAGTGAGATATGTTTGTATCTTAATATAGATGATGGTATCCGTCTTCCCTGACATTAATTTAGTATCCGGGACCTCAGAGCCTCGTGCATTATGCAAAATAATTGCAGGGGCACATTTTACAAGAAGTCAATTTCGGCAGGCGTGAAGAACGACAAGTTTCTCTTAATGAAGAGAGCGAGATCGCAAATGACTAGTCAAAATTACAAAAGGTATTAGCCCAGCAGGCAACAGTGCGTTTCCACAAATGAGAAATAATAAATAAAATATGCCGCCTTTGTTTGGAACGTTATGGAACTTTTTGGTTCTTACTGTACGTGCTAAGACGCTTTGTATAAGGGGAAGGGAAAAAGATATTCAGATTTTTTTTATGAACACGGCCACTGGCATTCAGACATTACATTAATTTTCTTTCCGAGATTAATTTTAAGTGGACAAGTAAATCATACATTTAATTTCTGGATAGTACTCGCACACACAGATTCTGTT
This sequence comes from Triplophysa dalaica, assembly GCF_015846415.1. Classification (NCBI taxonomy): domain Eukaryota; kingdom Metazoa; phylum Chordata; class Actinopteri; order Cypriniformes; family Nemacheilidae; genus Triplophysa; species Triplophysa dalaica. The sequence goes on along the minus strand of NC_079564.1, from coordinate 11,905,772 downwards.
GTAGCCTATCTAAAGACTAGATATGCGACAAGACTAGACGTGAAACTGTGCAGCATTTTTTGCAGGCTGGGATCGTACCTCCACTCGGCGCCGTAGATCTCTCTCTCGTGCTCTCTTCTTCATCATCCTCGCGCTCTCCGCATTGGACGTGGAAAAGAGAGCGTGTCCGTCTTTAGATGGACCCGGGAAACACAGAAGTACACGAACGAGTAACGAGTCGGTCAAACAGTGCCCGCATTCTCCACCAGTTGTGACGGGGTAAGAGACACAACACACACAAAATGGCGGTGCAAACAACCCCATTGGGGAATTTATTAGACAAATTTAAAATAAAGTGTCCAAAAGGTGATACCCAGGGTGCTCGTGTGGTATAATCCGACAGTCCGTGCTCGTGTAGTTGTATCTCCTCCATGTCTCCCTCGCTGTCCCCTCACTCTCTCTCGCTGGGGGTCAATAAGGCACAGCGGTTGGTGCGACCAGACACGGTACCCAGAGTGCTGGGAGCACGCGGCTTTAATGCCTGGCAACTAATCATCGTCAGGTGGATGCAATCAGCGTTAGCTGCCCGGGCCGTTTCCCAGGCGACGCTGCGCCTCGCCACAACAGCATGACAAGACAATTTTAAGGTTTTAACTATAAAAATATAAAGTAATCTGTTAACATGTTAGCCATGAGTTTTCTTCACATTAAATCAAACTTAATTAAATATATGTGTGTGTGTTTGAACAATCTTTTGAAAATGTTATGGAGGATGACAACATCGGTCATACATGCTTCTTTTTTCCACTATTTCTTCATGTTTATTAAGAATATTTCATCAATGTTTTTTTGTCATTTGAGAACATCTTGAAGAACATCCAATGTTTTTTTTTTCAGAATGCTTTAATTTTACTCTGTTTAAATTCTAACATATAAGAGTGGTGAAAACGTCAGCAGAAAAGAAATACAATACAAAATTATTATTTATCAGTTAAAATTATGCTTTGAGCAGGGTAGACAACAAAACATTGGATATTATTTATTTTGTGTTACTAAATTATATGTTTTATCATTGAAAAATGTACTTCCAGGATATTTCAGTGGTTTCATAAGAATGGGGTGTATATCACACAATTTTTTAGACTGCTTTTATTTTACCACTCCTGTGGTGTTTTTTCTGCTTCTTGGACCTTGAAACGCACCATATGCTTTTTATCATAAAACGTGTGCCAGGAAATTGTGTTTCATTTAATTTGTGTGTGTGAACCGTCCCTTTAAAGATCATCGAGCAGATGTTGCTGTTGAGCAGCAATCAGTGTTTTAATGAAATAAAGTGGCACCATTTGCAGAGCAGTCCAGATACTGCTGAGAGTCTTCAGAAAGTCAATGCTGAACACCCAGAACCGCTATTGAAATTCGAAATTCATTAGAACACATTTAGTTTAATTGTATTTGAGTTTAATGGGAGGCTACTGGAGGTCTTACTAAATGGCCAACGCGTTATAGCCAAGATAAGAGATCTCCACATAATGGAGATCAACTGCCCATATTAGCAAAATGTCAGCTCTGAGTGAGCGGTCAGGATGAGAACGTCCTGTTTTCTTTTCTAAACGCAGACATCAGGCCTTCAGTGTTGTCACAGATCCATATGCGGATAAATGGTGTCAATAAAGCCAAACATAACAGGTTATCCAAAAACGCATTGAACAAACGTTAACAGATCACCATGACATGATCATAATCAAACACAGGAAAACACAAGATATATAATAATGGGCCATGAAGACATTTTTTTCAACAGGAAGTGACACCATCAATATAATACAAAATAAAAGACATGGCAACAGAGGAACAAGAACACAGAATAAGTGTGTTCAAAACAAATAAAAAGTTTTTTTACATACATTTATGTATAAAGATATTGTGTATTTACTCTGTATCTTTGGCCTGTGGATAACACGTAAGTGAGAGAAGGTCTACCTCTTTTGACCATGAATTTTCTATGAGTGTATATTGATTTTCCTCACATCTCGCATTTTTCTTTGGTTAAAGGTGAAACTATTTGAAATGCATTGATCATAGTCCAAAACGATGTAATACTCAGTCAAGCCAGCACCGGAGACTCACAAGGCCATATCTGACAAAGCGTACATGTGAGATAATCCCGTCCTCAAGGTTTCCAAATTCGATGGACATATATAAAAAATAAAGCACTTTGATTTTCTGATCCTCCGGGTGTCTGCTGTGACAGACACATTACTGGTAAATTCATTTTGACGAAAGTAAATTTTAAAAAGAGTTTTTGTTTCTCAAAACACTAAATCTGTTCACATTGATGTTCATTTTGATCATATAAACCTCATTATAATGTCATTTCTACCGCAGTACACTCTAAGTGAATTGTGCCGTATGCTGTCATTCATTCTCTATCCTTGCACGCCCTTGTTTCAAACTCACAGCGTTTCATCTGAATCTATGTGCCAGCGAAAGGATCCTTTGTGGTTGGTTTGAACTCAATCAGAGCGGATCTCCTCTGCAAAATGTCATTTGGCACGTTTTTTAATATAAAGAAATGAGGGCTGCTAAAATCGATGCGTAAAGCACAGGCGTATTTAAACATGCGTCCAAATGGTTTCGGACCGGCTCACAAGGCTGCCAGAGTTTCTTCAAGGTCTTCTTTCAAAAGGTTACCTGAGATGAAGCCCGAGCGCATAATGCTTTATAAGAGCTTCAGGCAAACATGACATTATTGGTGTTAATGATGAACATGTTAACCATGGATCTAATCTTTTCATTATTGCTTAATTTAAAACCAATTGCCTCAGACCTTGACAAGATGAAGATCAGGCGGAAGCGTTATTCCTCTTTAGCCTGATGGATTTCGAGCTGATTGTTTTTTGATGTGGCGTATTCTGAATACTTCAAACTTCTTAAAGAGCTGAAAATGGCGCCTGAAATGCCATCTGCTCCTGTGCCTGTTCTAATGAATCATTGTTCTGTTTAGTTCTCGAGACGAAAACACGTCTCGCAATCTGCATGCAATCCTGTTCCCTTCCACTGAACAAACAATTAACCGAGCTTTTGAAACATTCAGAGTTTTTAATAGTGTCATGGGTACCCAAGCAAGGATCCAAGGTCGTGATGAAGGAATTGCTATGATGTTTTGTCTGTGTGATTTCACATATGGAATCTCATATAACTACTTATATTCTGGTTCTTCTTTGCCTCCAGATTGAGCTGATCCCAGTCCCAAACCAAGATGAAGAGGGGACCAAAATAAGTGTGAGTATACGATCTATAACCTTGTCTTGTGTCGTATCTATGTAATGCATATAATACAACATTGAGTTATTTCAATTTAATTCTATAAGGGTTTTCACAAAGCAGCTTTACAGTAAATACAGGGAAGTGAAGTACAAGTAAAAAAAGAAGGTGTATGAAAAATATGGGATATATTATATTTCTATATACATTGGCTGTACCAACCTCAAAACAGTCAAATTTAGATCAACATATAGAAAAGGTGTAATATCAAAATATCAAATTCAAAAAATACAACTGACACTTACTGTAAAATTGTGGTTAAAAGTATAATATTAATGATTTCTCCAATGTGACTCAATGTTCTGAATGTGCTTATATTTAATATAAATATTAAAGGGGTCATAACACACAGGGTTTCTGCCAATCTCATATTATTCTTGAGTACCTATAGAGTAGTAGTGCATATTTCACATCTAAGAAGAGTATTTAGTTTGACCACATTTATAAAAGATAGAAACAGCTTTATGATTGTTTCTGAAAACATGCGGCGCATGCGGGGGGGGGAGGTGTAGGCTGAATCAAAGCACGTACACACACATTGTCAACAAAACACAGACATCAGTTTCACTCACTGCACTCGGTTCATGTCCGGCAGCTTTTGAGCTGGGACGGCTCCATACATCAGTTACCGTTTATACAACATTCATCACCCAAATGCAGTGAACAAACAAACACATGAACTTGACAAACGTATGCTCTCTCTCTCTGTCTCCTGCTTACAAGTGAATCTGACGTCTGCGCAGGCTCCTTCTCCTGCTCTCCTGTGGCCGTGCAGCGTGCTTTTCTGAGAGAATCGTCCAATAAGGGACTAAGAAAAGTTGTTACAAAACAGTTTTATGTGTTCGAAAAAAACTTTCCGAAACCTGTACGATCGCTGGGGGAGTGTATCAAGCACAGAAATATAACCTAATACGCCCAACTCGTTTTTTGATAAGTTGACCATGTTAATTATGAGAAGACATCACGTTTAACATTGTAAAGAAGTCAGAATGCATCAAACACCATTGCTGGGCCGCTTTAAGGACAAATTCGCCCAGAAATTGTACTTCTGTCATCATTTACTCACCCTCAGATAGTTTCAAACCTGTATACATGTATTTGTTCTGATGAACACAGAGAAAGATATTTGGGAGAATATCAGTAACCAAACAGATCACCATTTTTTGGGGGGTGAACTGTACTTTTAAAATGTTTAACTTGAGTGGAATTATGATTTTGAGAAATATTTTAAGAATAATATATAATAACACTATTATAATATATTTATATATTAAACTGCTTCAGTGCCAGCATACTAAAGATAATGTGTAATGATTTCTACTCTATTCACACACTAATACACATTTAATCTTCTAGTTTTACGACTTTATTCCTTGTAAGTAGATTCATAGCAGACTATTACATTTTGCATATATATTTCTCATAATGGCATGACTTTTAAGTATATTGTGTTTGTTCCCAAATGGACCTCAATTGATGTTGAGAATTGAGAATATAAATATCTTATTTCTCAGAGACATCAACAAAAATTAAACAGAGAGCAAATGGAAACTTTCTCCTGCATCGAATAAAGTCTCAATATGAACTCAAACGTTTCTCATCAAATTTTCCCAAATTTAGATTATTTTACATCCAAAATCGATATTCAATTCACACCTCCATACTCTTTATGCAGTTGATCAATTATCTTAAGCAATTTTAGGGAAAACATGGACTAAATTGTTATTAAATGAAACACAACTGACTGAAATAAGAACTCCATTAATTCTCCCAAGCTATTTCAGAACAACCACTTAGCAAAAACACATTCACAGCAGTGTGAATTCATCTGGATTTGTCTCCCCATCTCTTCACAGACAGTTAAGGTCCAAGGCAATGACATCTCCCACAAACTGCAGATCTCAGGAGTCAGCAAGAACGACGAGGGCCTGTACGAATGTCGCGTCACGGACGCTAACTACGGAGAGCTCAAGGAATACAAGGCTCAAGCTCACCTGACAGTCAACGCCACAGTCCGACCCCGCAATCGGGCCATTAAGAAAAGCTCGCCACTGCACTTGACTGATAAGAAACCCCGCAAGAGCAGCTCGGCTTTGGGCCAGGACACCAACGGTATGAGCTCAGACCAGAGGTCCCAGTCCACTTCTACCTCTCAGTCGTCAAACTCCAAAACAATTAAACACAGCACAGGGACAGGTAAGACACACCTATTCTATTGTCCCCACACCTAAGGGACTATTTCTGTCTTTTCGTCCCTGACAGGGTCTCCCATTAAAACCTCATTAAAATATTTGAAAATGATAATATATATATGATAATATAGAATTTTAGTGCATTAGAGTTGGAGCTCAACTCAATTGGTCAAATATCGAATATGTTTCAAATTATTTTAATACATATGTGTTTAAAAGATATTAAAAAGACATTGAACAATTAAAGCAAAACTTTTAATTTCTTTCATTTTTTATTTCTTTCTAACTGGAACTACTAAAACAATTTAAAGGGGTCTTATGCTGCAGAAATGTGTTTTACTGTGTCTTATTCTGTGTCTTTCGGTGTGTTATAAATTGCCAATGCATGTATTAGACTCGTAAACTAGCAAAAATGAAAGTGTCGGAACAAAAGATGCATTCTATCTAAAGGGAAATGCTCACCCAGACCTGCCTGAAACGCCTCGTGTAACAACACCCCCACAAATCTACGTACGTTCGTGTTATGATTTGACTAAGACCGCCCAAATGTATACGTAAGTAAGGTGGGCGGTCCTGTCAATACAATTGCTTTGTAACCTGATGTTCCAAATGTGGCAAGAAGCATTACATTTCCATCACATGCTTGCAGAATTCCACCAATCACTACGCACTGGTTAACTGGCCAATCATAGCACACCTCGCTTTCTGCATAGGCGGGGCAATGAGGAGATACAAACATGCACTGTATGTGGAAAATTCAGCGAACCTTAAATCGTGTATACACATTTCATTAAATCTAAAACAAAGAATAATATTTATTTTTGCTGTGTCATAAGGCCCCTTTGAATGATAAAAGTGAGAATTAAAATAAATAAAAAGAGCATTTGTTTACATAATAGATTCCTCGGCGAGATTCATTTTAACTGTAGTAGAACTGGAAAATGAAAATTAGAGCGGCTGCGGTAATAGAGTTTATAAAGCATCTCAACAGGCAATAAAAGCTATAATTTCACTCATTATTTCGTTGAACTAGACATTGCATCCTTATTATAATAGACCACAAAACAGCAAATATGTTCCATTTTGGGATAACAAACTTTCGATTGCCTCAATATTTAATATTAGATCATGTTAATTAGTACCAAGGGATTAACATGGAAAATCTGATTTACTTGTGATTATAATTTGATATGCAGTTTAGTTAAACGTTTGCGACAGGCTTGAAATGACAGGCAAATCTGATCCAAAAAAGATGACGATTTCAGGAACATATCTGGCCTGTTGAATATCAGTTTGCATCTTAAATGGTTTTTTTTGGAACACTTTATAAAAAGCTTGTATTTGTTAACATTAATTAATGCATCCACATTATGCACATTTTATCTGAACAAACTTCATGGCAATTCATAACCATTTTCCGAGATAGCACATATATACGATCTCATCTCATTTGTACATTTAAGTATGGTCTGATTTTACGCCAGTGAAGTTAAGTGTATAGGTGAGGTATAGCTTCATTATTGCTTTTTAAATTATACATTTTTCCGAATAACATTCTACTAGGGATGTAACGATTCACAGTGACCGATTATAATATGTGATATGCGAAAATCGATTATAATATGTGATGATTTAAGCCGGTTGAGATGTTATTTGAATCCCAATACGTGTTTTGAAAAGCAGGGGCAGCTGTGTTTACTGCAAACTTGGAAAAGGTGGTTAAGCTGCTATTTCTTAAAGGCGGGGTTTCCGATTTCCGAACTATGCTTGTTTAGACAAAGTCGGGCCGAGAACCAAAACAACATTGTAGCCAATCAGCAGAAAGGTGCACAACAGGATCGACATTAGTTGAGCCAAGCGCTGACGAAAACGAAAGATGAGGGTAGGGGTGTGTCTTTTTTGGTGATTTGTATGAGAAATCTGACACCCTGCCTTAAAATAAAAAAAAATCCAAGAAAAGCATAGAAACGAAAATTTCGGCCTGGATGCGCAAAGACCATTAGACCTTTCTCAGGAAACGTAGTCCAGTCCCCACCGTATCGTGTCTATATAGTTCACTGATTAGGGGATCGCTGACAGGTGCTGGGATTGCAGACGAGACACAGGTGCGGGAGCGTGAAGGATTATGGGGAGTGAAGTCCTTGGAGAAAACATGGCGAGAAATAGAAGGAAACCGTGACATAAACATAGCATTTAACCATTTAAAAAGTACAGTTTTATATCCATTTCTTTAAAAACTGCAAATTCGGACATCCAAGGACAGTGACAATTCGCTTTTTTTTTTAGGGGCGAGGGTTCATTGTTGCTTTTTAACTAATCTTACGTTTATGTATGATTCATATCCTGCAGTCACCTTGTAAATTAATTACAAATTTCTGTGAGATTAGTCTGGTCCATCATGAGGTTGGTTGTAAAGAAAGTAAAGGAATGTGATAAATGATTTCTTCAGAAAGTTCATAGGACTCTGGAATAAAATGTAATGAATCGCCGAGGCAGATTTAAATTGGATGCCAAGTAAACTCTTGTAAGGTGTAATTTGAATATGAGGTAAAATTAGTCAAGGTCAGTTTAAATATGTCATATTGTGCGTCTGTGTGTATAGTTTTTCAATAATTACCTCCAACACGCATTACTTCAACACGAGTACTTCTGGGTTTTCTCAACCTTAGAAAACCTGCAGTCGACAACATCAGTGAGCTGTAATTATAGATGATGGCATTGTGACATGACTCATAACCTTCCTTACAGCTAATCAGATGGGACTGGTAATGAATGTATAGATGCGATGCATAATCGACAGTGCATTTTGGCTCGGAGTGAAAAAAGAGCCGGCAGGAATGATTAATTGTTCCCGGCGAGCAGCGGCCCGATGCGATTGCTTGTTTCAGGGGTGCTTTCGTTCGGCTCGATCACCTCGGGCCAAATGAGATCGGGCAGAGAGGAGCAGAGGGTCACGAGCTTTCCTCCTCCTCCTCCAGTTCTCTTCCCAGATGTAGAGCCGGGCCAAAAGATAGGCTCCCCAGACATCCCCCACCCACCGCTCCTCCGCGCTCGGTCTGTCGGAAAAATCCCGTAAATGTCACCGTGATTTAGTGAATATTTCATTTTCCATTTCCTCTTTGTTGCCTTGTTTTCATGGTTTTGTGGGCAGCATATATCCGTGAGCTTCCGCCCTTTCTGTAGCACAGACCTTATTGCAGGTATGCAATAAGAATCAGATCAGATTTCCTTTGAAGTTTTTAGACCTTGTATCATAATTTGAAGGATCAAAGGAGCTCCAGAAATATATGAGAAAAACAATCCAAAACAGCAGAAAATCCAGTGCAAACGTTCCGGTTTATTTATAGGACTTTATGAAAAAGAAATGAAATGTCATATAGTGCATCATGGCCGTGTCTGGAAACATGCTGAATACATGCAAGAAAACTATTTTATTTGCTCTGAATTGTCTTGGTTGAGAGGTTTTCTTACTTACCTAGGGTCACGTGTCCCGTTGATTATTTTTGCACCATTAAAAGATGATAATTTAATGAATTTAAGACACTTTGTTTCTAAACTCGACTCGACCTCAAGATATATGCATTCAGTGCTAAGGCACAGCTGTCAGCATTATGAGGCTTGTTTTGAAAATATCTTGAATATACGCATTAAGAAGGCGAGTAGGGAGGCAGTGTAAATTAATCCATTTTTATGGTGTGATGACAGTTTTCAGTTTTGATTTATAAGGGGAGGTTTCTGTGAATAGGTATGCAAACCAAGAAAACTTCCATTTTGTGGTGTCGGAAGGCTTCCAGGTTTTGGTAAGATAATGTATCACTTTTTTTTTATTGTACAAGTAAGTACAGGGCAATTTATTAAATATACTTACATGTCTGTAAATTGGAATTACTGATACACACCATCCACCATAAGAGCTCCAGAATAACTTGTTTTACTAGGAGCACTGTAGCCATTGACTTATAGGAGCGCAAGCAAAAAAAATAGGGGGGCACCTTAAATCAGCCTGCAATGCAATTATTCACATTTTCCCCAAAAATAACTGTATTACTGATACTGACAAATAAGTTACTTCACGACAGAATATTTGATTCTGCTTATTTAAAAAGAGGCAATGACTACAAAGAAGCTATTTTTTTTTACCACTGCCAATAGAGACTATAATCTGAATTAATTTGAACCGACAGAAATTTTGCCTCTCCAAAAGTATATTATTTAATTGTTCACAATGTTACATATTAAAGCAAAATGGAAGGCCTCGTGTTATGTTCTTACGATTTTTTTATTGTGTATTAATTACACCTTTACTCATGTTCACAACACGTAAACATAACGTCAAATGATAGTTAACCACAACATTCGCCTGTCGTTCGTTGTTGCTGTGAACGGATTTGAAATGACCCAGCACTGTCTCAAGGAATCAAAAACATAAACGACGTTTCCTAAACTTCTCCGCGGTCAGTTTCGTTTTAGGCTCGATTCACATTTTGCGTCTTTTCCGCGCGCATATTCGTCGTGGTGCGACGCGGGCTTATGCCTTTTCGCAAGGTATTTTCGGTGCCTATAATCCATATCTTTGTTTATACCGCCTCGTCTCAACGGCTGTCGTGCCCCATTGTTGCTTTGCACCGACATATGCCAGGAGAGTCCAGGGCCCCGTTGCATAAAGCACATGCAGTGTATTTTTTCCTTAAGTGTGCCCTTAAATATACCTCAAGTCTTACTTAAGTTATTCTCCTATTGTCTTTGGTAAAGGGAAATCCCCCCTTAAGTGTCACACTTAATGGAAAAACGTAAGGTGCTTAATGCTTATCGGGCACAGGTGCTTTGGAAAAGCAGACTGAAGTGCAGCTCACATTTACCGTGCGGTATTGGACGTGAAATGTGAATCGGGCCTTAAACGTCTCGAATATCAAATCGTTCGTCCTTCGGCTCAAGAAATTAGGAACAGCAACCAGCGACTCAAAGTATTGTGTTCATTATGTGTGTGTGTAAACTTGTCAATGACGGCCTGGATTGTGCGCATCTACGGTAAACATCAGTGACACGTGAGTGACCCGCGCATTGGCACTCAGTTGACTCAAACATAGCCTGCACTGGTGGTGGATGGCGTTCTAATCTCTCCACATAAATTAATAACTAGAAGAAATTCCAAATATACAGGTCGCACATGTACCAGTTCTTGTTAAAAATACTTGCGCTGTCTCGAAAACTAATTACTCGCAGTCTGGACTCGCACTGGGATAACCTAAATTCACATTAGTTCATATCTATTTTACGAGTTAGCATGTTTGTATGAATTTTAACGTTTTGATGGTACAAAAACTGAAGCCCCACCGCTACCCCTGTCCCCTAACCTTACGTCACTGGTGCGAAAGCATGCGTACTGAAATGTTGGAATGAGATCGTACGAATTAGCCAAAGTTAGCGACGTTGTAAAATAGTTCTTTCTGTGAGATCGTGTTGGTTAAAACGGTACCGTGTTAAAGTCTAGATATCAGCAGTGGTGTAAAGGCAATGGTGTACAGTTATAATAGATAGTAAACTATATAGATAGTTTCATCTTAACAACATAAACAAACGTTACTGTGCACTTTTGTGACCCCACCTGAACTTCCTGTACACATTTACCTACAAAGAGTGTCTGTAGATTATTTTTGCATAAAATCAAAAGAAACAGAGAACCGTTGGCTGATATTGTCTCTCCAATATTTCGAATTTAGTCGCCGAAACCAAGCTAAAAATGTTTATATAATTAATGAATGTCAACAAAATGTTTATATAATAAATGAACATACAACAAAATTCAACAAATCATTTATTTGTTACTATTGTTATACAGTAAAATAATAATACAAATTATTATTAACATAAATTATATTAAAATACAAACAGTTAATTTAAACACTAGCCAAACACAAACCCGATGTTTACCGGGGTCAGATGCGTGCGTCCAATTACACGGTTAGGAAGCATTAAAAGCTCATAAATAAAAATAAAAAAAGCAGTTCGCTTTAGGTTATTAACTCGGTAATGTATCATTTATAATGGAAGGTCTGGACCGGGCTGTGGTATTCATATCTGTGATTAAGTGACTAACGTTTTGCCACTGTAACTTCAAAGAGACGATCAATGTCCTATAATTTTCCCCACAGGTACGAGGATAGCCACGAGTAATGGACTTGCTGTTCTCCTGCTAACGTCTGCTCTCGTGAGAGGAGCGTTGCTTTAGTTTCAAGACAGTGACTCTTTTTCCCTGAATCACTCTTATTTCAAAGCCAAGAGAAAATTGCCTGCATTTCGGATGGAGCCGATGGCACAGTTGTCCCTTATTTCAAACCACTACACGGCACCCACTGTAGTCGAATGACCGTCACCAGAAGCACCTTTGTTTGGAAAGCCTACAAAACTGCCATACCGGACACGTGCTTATCTCTCCGAATCAAACAGAAGACAAAAATGGATTCAGACTCTTATGGGATATTGCACCCATATATATATATATTTTTTGTTTTATGTTGATCTCCAGCTGTGAATTTAATACATCCGATGTTGGGAAAAGTCTATATTTGTGTAACATATGAATATATGAACAGATATACGGTATATAAAAAGTGTTTGATTTAAAGTCCCCTCCATTATGTACAGCTGCCATTCATTAGTGTATTCATATGCAGAGACGGCCTTGTAAAAAAGAGAAAATGACAGCACCACCGCTACATATTGTGTCTGGGTCGCTTATTGAACTTTAACTATGTGCTAAATCTCAGTGTTTATTCTGCATTCAGCTGCAGAGCATCAATGCAGATGTTTTTGCCTAAATGTATGTTTCTTTTTTCTTTGTTCGTTTTTTGGCATAATAAATGTGAGTACTGTATATTCCTTTTTTCTTTGCCATATTACTTATATTGTACATGAAAGAATAGTGACTTTGCACTCGCATGCCACGTGTCATGTTGAGTTAGCGCGTACACAACTCATTCACGTGAGCCTACGACTGGGAAACTGAATTGCAAACAATAATGATAAAGACATCATGCAATTTCAGTTTGTTATTTTGTGTTGTTGTCTTTAAAGAGAGGCGGGTCAGAGAAATCTTTTGAAATAAATGTCCCGAGCCTTCGACCTTCAAATCGCTACAGCTGTTGCATGACCTTCAGCGCTATTGAATGTTGTGATTGTGCCCTTATAAACATCTCTGACTCCTGCATTTAATGTTGAAGATGATTGCCTTCCAGCACTCCAAACATCAGTCAATTCCGCTTTGTGTTTACTGTCCTCAAAATCACGTCTGTATCAGAACCTTGGATTTACACTATAGCTGACAAAAATCAATAGTTGGGCATGGCTGATCATTGGTTTTCTCTGTGTGTGTTTTTTTAGATAAAGAACAACTTATTTATATTTGTTGCTTTTCCTAAATTGATCTTCATTAATTTGCTGATGATCACAACTGTGAGTCTTTGCAAATACTGCTAAAATTGGTTCTGATGTACCAAAGCCCCTCTATCCAATTTAAAATCATTCAATATCACCTGAGGTTTTAACAGCAGTGAACATCATTACAACATAATTACGAGAAACTGAACTAAAGTTGTCGTTGAAAGATATTCAGATTAACCATCCAAATTATTCCCAAAAGAATAAAAAAGCAGGGCTGGGTCGCAACTCTTTTTCAACAAAGCAGAAGCTAATGATATTTATGTGAAAGAAAAAAAGTATTTGTCATTCATTTCAATTAAGTACACTGTATATCTGGATAAATTGGCAGGACTCAAAAAATCTGGCCACTTGTTTAAGAAATTCGTAGTTCTTAGTAAAAAGTAATAGTACACCCAAAAATGTAAATTCTGTCTTCATTGATTCATCCTCGACCTGTTCCAAATCAGATCTTCAAAACGTAACTTAAAAAATGAGTGCACTAAGATGTACTTTTATGTTGACTTAACTCAATATGTGTTTCTTTCGTAACATTGTTTTCTTATTACACAAAAGTCAAATCAAACTCAGAATAAGGAAAAAGAGACTGGTCTCAGTGCTGGCAGTAGCACAGTTATTGTTCATTGGTGTCACAACATACATTAAGAATTCTTTACATTACTTGATTTGTTTTATTTTGTTCGGTTTCAGAGTGTAGGTTACCAAAGCATTAAAGTTATGCATTTCTAAAGATATCCCATTATGCACTTCTCCCCAAACTTCTAAGCTAATGGTTAACAGTACAAAAAACTGTTATCTGAGAACAAGCCATCGTGAAAGAATTTGATGTTTTGAAAAGTCTTTGAATATGCAGTTGATGGAACCTGTGTCCCATCTGACATTCTTTTCTTGTATCGATGTGTTGATCTTGTTGTGTTTTTAGATCATTCAACCAAAGACAGCTGAGATGGGCACATTGCGGTACTGTTTACAAAATTCATTAGACTCCCATGTATTATGCCAAATCTATGCTTTCTCACACATGCTAGCGTTGTTAATGTTTGTTCGGTTTTGGATTTCAAGGCATATGCATCAAGATCAACACACATCATCACTAAGCACCAACATAAAGTTGGCATTGCGATGTACATGTGTATATGATTAAATATGGAGTGACAACCAATCACATACACTTCATATATAATTTACTTAAGGAGCAGCTTGAAATAACATTACATGAATTGTAATGCAATGTTATGGCTGTGATCCCACCCTGGTTCCTAAATAACAAAATAGAAAGGCTAACTAAAAATATGCCATAATGTTTCTTTGCGTAGTTAAATGGGACACACCATATCTGGAACCTCTTGTCTATAGATTCATTGGCATACATGACTTCAAAGCAGCTCCCCTTAACAGTTACAACAGTGTAGGCTTCTTGATGTAAGCAGGTTGTTCTACATTTTTCTTAAAAACAGCACTTTAAATAGGGCGTACAAGTGATCCAAATCACAATGTGCGATGTAAATAGTCCAAACACTTTATCACGGTCCATCAGCTGCATTTTTACGCTGGACACCTGTAGTTACCCATCGGATGTTATAAATAACCATCTCATTTGAAATGATGAAAGTTCAGTTATTGTAACACCAGAAATACAGAGACAAACTCATTTCATGAATAGGTTTATGAAGTTTAAGGTATTTGGAGTCAATATATTTGATGCCTTGTACATCCTCTGTGTAAAGTCACTGTAAACTGAACAAGCAGCATGATTTATTTCCATTTCTAATTCTTTCCTTTTTTACTCAGAAAGGAAAATGTATATGTGTATGGAATTACAGTTACAATTAAATGAAAGTACAAAAATGATATACGTGTCTTTCTGTGTTGCCGTTTGAGTCGTTTTAAAATCTGATCTCAGGATTTCCATTTCAAGTGTTTATCCAGAATAAGATCTTCAGATGTGTTCATACAATCATTTAACAATGTATACATTTAGCACCTCTTTCCATCTTGTTGGAATTATTTTTAATTGTTTGTTGGACTGTTGAAGATACAAAGACGCGATCTCACTTAACAATAAACTGCAAAGCCATGCTGAAGTTTCTCATATAAAACAAAAAGATTTACAGATTTTAATAAACTTCACAGGCCGTCTAGATTTTGAGATGCTCATTATGATTTGCGTGCTGTATAAATTTTCCGGGGCTGTTTTGTTTTCATTGTTGATAAAGTGTCACTTTAGTGTATCATCTGCAGATCCTTTTTCAAGTATTTGATGTGTGAAGTACGTCCTGCCAAAAATGAATTTGATCAAATGGCAGTTGACTGAGTATATGAAAGAACAGACATGACACGCTGCTGTTCAGACATTTTAACAAACGAAAATCTGCTTAAATGACTTGGAAGCATCTATTTGAGTTATGTTGTTTACACATCAATATTGCAAGTACAAAACAGATTGGGGAGAACACAACATACGTTATCATATGACTGTCTGAAATCCAACTAGGTTTTTGCAATCATTTTGATGGCATCCTAAAACAATTTCTATGTTTTCTTTGATCCATTTTAGGTTCCAGGATCTCCAAAAAAGTATGAAATACCTAATAGTCTTGTATGCATCCTTTGTGTTAATGATCACTTGCTAAATCAGTATTAAGGATTGAATTCTTCAATATAAAAATAATCTATATTTTTTTCTTTATCAAATCTAATGTCTGGGCTTCTTAAAAATTTGCATCGCTTCGAACTTCATGTGTGAATTAAATCACACTTTAAACCACCAAACATTTACATTTACATTTATGCATTTGGCAGACACTTTTATCCAAAGCGACTTACATTTCATTATCCTATACATTTATACATAGGTAAGTGCAATCCCCTGGGATCATACCCAACGCAATGCTCTTACCACTGAGCTACAGGAAAGCTAAACACTCGAACAATCACACACAATCAAAAATAGCAACGTGTCCCTAATATTTAGTATGTATACTAGTTAGTGGTGGGCATAGATTAATTTTTTTAATCTAGATTAATCTAGATTAATTCCAAAATTAATCTAGATTAATCTAGATTAAAATGGCTCATTTGAATTCTGCCGAAGGCACTCAGAATATGTGTGCTACCCAAATAATGACTAAAAGTAAGTCTTTGAGAACGGGTTTCTCAAGCCAGGTGGCGCATTAGACCAGGGGCTCATCTACTGTTTCCAAAATGCATCACAAACTGCTTGAGAAAGCTGTTCTACTATGATAATTGGTGATGAAAATTAAATTATGTTCAATAAGATGAACTTGTGTTTACTTCCGCATTAGCTAAGGGATGATTTCCATTTAGGTGGTACTTGAGACTGGAAGAGCTCCTATAGTACATTTACATTTAGTCATTTAGCAGACGCTTTTATCCAAAGCGACTTACAAAGAGTGAGGGAGCAACAAGCGATATGTCATACAGGAGCCATAATACATTAGATCTCAATACAAAGTTACTGGTTTCAACTAAAGTTAGACCACTACCTGTTGAGAGAAAGTGTTTTTTTTTTTAAACCAATTCCGCATTGCACAAGGTGCAAACAACGTTAGTCTTGTCGATGTTCCTATTGGAAAGCTTCTTAAAAATTAATATTCCCTGAAGCAAACCCGGCGGCTTCATAGCTGCATCCATGTTAGCACGTCACGTTTGATGCGGTAATTTCACAGTAACGTTATGTTGTGTTCAGACCAAACGCGAATGGCGTGTCAAGCGCGAGTGATGTATGTGTTAATGCAAAGAGCCAATAGACCTACTTGCTGCGCGAATCGCGCGAATGAAGCCCTGGTTATGAGATGATGAGGCTGCTTCTGCTTCCGCGAATGACGCGAATCACGCGAGTTGAAAAATCTCGTTCTCGCCCCGTACAGTGCAGTTAAGCTGGTATACATCCGCGCTTAAATATCAAGGTGAAAGACATCATAGCTTGCGTAGTATAGACCCAGCTCCCAACCCAACTTTGAGAATAGATTAACGGCGACAATTTTTTTAACGCGCGATAATAGTCTCACTGCGTTAACGGCCCACCACTAATACTAGTATTTAGTATATGATAAATTGTATGCACACATACTTTTAATACATTACAAACTTATATTTATAAAGCTGAACTTGTCAACATATCTGTCAACATTTAATCTAATGTCATTGAACACCTGTATATGATTCTTTCTTCTGTGGAATAAGAAGATATTTTGAGAAATGTCTCTGTGTTGTTGTGTCTTTACAATGGAAGTCAATAGAACAAGAAGAATAAAGAGAATCAAACAGGTTTAGAATGATCATTTTTTCTTATCCCTTTAAGAACATGGGCCTTGAGTCATCTCAACGTGTCCTTTGTGTTCTAAGTATGTAAGACAAAAACATATTTTGTTTTTGTAAAAAATAATAATTTTCCTCTCATGCACACATACACTCAAACAAACATACAAATGAGACACTCGCATTTGTATTTGTTCTCATTAAAAACAATCAACTTGAGCTGACGTTGATATAGAGCCCTTAATGACACCCTTAGAAATCTTTCATGTTAATGAACTGTGGCTTTCCGTCTACAATGAGATCATTCTCCTCTATACAAAAGGGGAGGAAAACAATGCCGACAATGGAAGCAGTGTAACGTCAATTTAGATCAACCAAACACAAATTTTCCCCTGTGGTGCATTTCAGAAAACAGCATCCACTGCCAAACACATCAAAAAAACACTGAATGTTTACAACACTTAGCATGATACAAAAACGGCCTTGCCGGAGGTTTCACATGGCTTGTTGACACCTATGCGTGTTTTTCTACAAGTACTGGAAAACTGAAGCTGCAGTGGTTGTGACGGGTCTGGAAAAGGGGAGATATACAATGATACAATGCAGAGAGTGTTGTGCTTCTGGGGTGAATGGAAAGACGGTTAGAAAACATCACAAGGATTCGACGAGAGGTTAAAATACACTTTACAAATTTTGTCCAGCGCTTTGAAAAAAACAAAATAAATGACACTGAAATAAAGTTTAGTAAAGGGACAATAGCTGTTAGAATGACGTCAGATCAATGAAGGCAGAAAGCTCAATAATATGACTTAAAAAATAATATTGCTAACAACATTTTAGCTAGTTGAAATAACTATTCCAAACAAATGATTTCAATAATTTATTATTCCTTTTTTATTTTACGGATATTATTAACATTTGCTTAAAATAAAAAAAAATGCTTTGAAATAACTATAAAAGGGACAAAGCATAATTTTTCTTATTTAATCAAGAAATGTAATGTATTAAAGTTGTGACTACATGAATGATTTACGTATGTTGTGTTAAAATTGAATTGCTGAAACTGGGCAGAGGATTTCCAGTTCCCAGCATACTTTGAGAGAAAATGCATTAGAAACATTTTTGAAATTGTTATTTTAGTTTAGTTTATTTTTAGCAAGGAGATATGTGATAGTGTTTAATGTTCTTTTAAAGATTTAAAAGAGTGATGTTTTAGTAAGAGATGCATTTTTTAGTCAAATTAACAAAAATTATTTGAATGATTCTAGAAGTTTTACATACAGTACAATGTAAAAATGATGTTGGTTTAAGAGACATAATTTAGGCTTGAATTTTAACATAAATTCTGTGTAAACCACAAGTATGTGCAGCAGATGTACTAATTTTTCTGTTTCAACAGATGTTTTTCCAATATTTATTTGTTTCACGTACACTTTCTAATCAAAGTGTCAGAGAAAGTGTTTTTAGTTCACCTTAAGTTTGTTCCATCATTTATTAATATAAAGTCAATATAAAATCAAAATGGACTTCCTATTTACTTTCTTAAAGCACAATCTTCAATGATTTAATGTTTGTCTTTCTAATCTTTTAATCAAAATACTCCTTCAGTGGCTGAAATGACTTTCCTTTTTGGACTTCTGTCTTATTTTTAAGTTTCTTCCTTCAAATCCCTCAAACCCCCTTCCAAGAAAACTCAACTGGAAGACTTAGATTTTTAAAGATTATTTTATCTCTGTCTTTTATATTATCATATTATTTGTAAACATTAAATCAATATACATTCTAATAAATAATCATTTTCAGTGGAACAAAATTCCAACATTCAATTTCTCTAAAAAAAGCATATACATATTATTAAGATTTATGTAATGTAAAGAAATATGTATTTAATTAACAAATTAATGTTCAGTATAGGCCTAAACTTAATATTTCGGTGAATTCTAATTGAAATATTTGAGTTAATTATTCACTCGAAGAGGGACATCTCACCCAAAAATGAAAATTTAGTAATCATTTACTTACCCTTAGGTTGTTTCAAACCTGTTTAAATTTCTTTGTTCCGATTAACACAGAGAACCATATTCGGAAGAATGTTAGCCATGTTCAGTTGTGGGATATTTGTGAATATAATGAGATCATCCTGACAGTTCAAGATTGTCAAGCAGTAGGCGAAGACACATGAAGAAAGTAAAGCAAGAATTTAAGGACACAAGATATTAGTACTCAGAGACTTAAAAGTTTTGATTCCTGTGGTGTTGGAATATTGACAGTGTCCAAAAGAGAAGAGCTCACATGACCTATAATAAAGTCTCTGAGTCAGACTCTGGCTTCAGGGATTCTGTCTAATTAACATTTTAATTAACACAAAATATTGTTAACTGAGGGCCATTCTGTGAGCCTCGACTCGGACTGTCTAATTAAAGATGTGTTCACCCTTTTCAACTGTCATAAAAAGTGTAAGAGAGAAAGAGAAAACAGAACAATTGTATGGACAAAGAAAAGGAAACAAGAAGTGAGATATATATGAAATCACCAATTGATGTGGCAATGAGGAATATACTTAAACATGCCAAAACATCTCATTTCAAAACTCATTTTGTAGCTGTTCTCCTTGTTAAATCTAAGGGGAAATAATGAACCTGTCAGAGGAATATTATTACAATATGTCAAAGCTTTTTGCTGTAAAAACCCATCCTACCCATGCACTGTTTTTTTAACAGGTTTTCTCATGTATAATGTCCAAAAATAATCAATTTTACAGATTTTTCTGTAAAACCATCAAAAAACAGAAAAGACAGCAAATTTTCATGGAAATAGGAACAACATGTAATTTACGGGAAAATACTGCTCATTTTACGGTATCTTTCTGCTACCCCACAGCTGTCGGAAAATTTCAATTATTCAGTCTTTTTTTACGGTCAAAACCTGTCAAATTACAGAAAGATATAGCAAAGTTACAGGAAAACACAGGGAAAGTGTAATTCTACAGGAAACATTTCTTCCATAAAATTTCAATATTTTACAGGATGTTTTTTTACACTGTACAGTTGTTTTTTATATGAACGTAATAATGACAAACAAACCAACGCAGGAGCTTTGGCTTAACCAATGACATGAATTTGGGCAGGACCACCTGTTTGTAAGACCACTGTCAGTAGGGGTTTGAGAAACCTCTGTTTTGCAAATTCCTGTCATTTTCAGTCTGTCCTATAATAGGTTCTCCCACTTTTTTAAAACATTCTACAAACTCTTTGTTTTTATTTATCTCCTCACCAAATGAGTAATTTGATGACTTAATGATTCTCTTCATTTACTGCTGCACAGCACATTTGTGTGCACAGTGGTTGGCTGATGACATTTTCCAACCGTCTGAAGTAACATACTGATCCTACAAATAGTCTGCAGTGATATCAATCATTTTGCAGAATTTTTTTGGTAAGATTTACATATCGCTTCTGTCAGGGAATCTCTTAACTCATTTTTCAAAATACATCATTATAAGTCATTTCCATTATTGGTTACCCTTCATGTTTTTCTTTGGTTTCGCAAATGATAAAACCAATTAAAAGTATTAGCTTTTTCACTTTGATAACACAGTGTTTAATTGTTTACAAATTTCAGTGTTTTTTTCTATTCTAAAAAAGTAAATGAAGAAAGCTTTGGAGATAAGGTTTCTGCCTGCAGCAATAATATATACATACTGTAATGAAAACACACTATAAATGTATTTGCAACATCTATAATGAAACCATTTTTTATATTTATATTTCCCTACATTCCTGCCATTATCAGAATTTTCTTTTTTGCAATGACAGTAAAACTTAAATCATTATTCTATTCCATTATGCCATTCTAAATCAAAACCCTTTGCTTGTAGTTTATTAGACATAATAAAGTCCATTTTGTCAAAGATAACACAACAAAGTTACAAAAAGTATTTCCATTTTGGTCCTTGATTAAAAAACTGCCTCGTTTGCCTGTTTCTTATCAATGTACTGTATCAGCGTCTATCCAAACACTACATCAGTACTTTAAGTACTAACACTAATATACTGTAATCTCGCTGAACTAGTCAATCCTCATGGGACACTTTATATATATTGTTGTTGTTATCAAGGAAAATGAAAATCATTCTTCTCTGGTTACCTAAACATGGCAAATTCCCCACAAGCCTTCTAAGAAGACCTTGCTGTAAATGGATGTTGTTTGCGCAATTATTTGTTTTGAGGACATGGCAGGGAAATCTATAAAGGAAATATTCACTGCCCACTGGAGGTCTATAGTATTGATTGAGGATGTGAAGTACATTGCCTGAGCTCCATAGCGTCTGATCATTAAGCAAAGGTAGAACTTCAAATTCTAAATTTAATTTTAACATCACGCCTTGAACTGATCGATCAAATTCGTTGTCTGCTTAGAATGGGATGTTTTCGGGAGAAGTAAGTCTTAGTACAGCAGTCTAATAGTGTAACAGTTCCATTATTTGACAGTAATAAGAAACAAAAGTGTTTAATGCAGCATTGGGCAGTTCCAAGTTTCCTAGTTTAAAATGTGTATCTTTATGATACACCAATGTCCGAAAGACCATATAGAACTTAATTGAATTGCCATTTCAGCAACAAAACGTCATCTTTATTAATAAATAACCGCAGTGCAGTTTAACATCCTACTATCTCGGCTGTTATAAATAGAATTTGATGTTTTGTTTTCTGTTTATCACGTATTCTTTATACAAAAACAGCTAAAACCATTAAAGACAACTCTACACTCCTTCCCTCCTTATCTGAAAACAATGTCAGATTCTTTTATGTACAAAACATAATTATAATTAAAGGTAAAGTGAGAAGAGCCACAAAACATAAGCCATGTGTCTCCGATTAGCATTATTTGTGTATTTTTTTACGCTTTTAATGCTCCACTTCTTTCGCTGAGTTTGTTTTCTCCGTCAGGACCACTGTGGCCATCAGAGACTGTGTGTGATGGAATGGCCACTCAAGCAGCCAATGAAACGGCACATATTTTTTTCATAGCGACTTACACTTCAACAGTGAGGCAATGAAGCTGTGATTTCTAACAAGAAAATAAAATGTTCGATGAATAAAGATGTTGGGGGAAAATCGCCTAGAATGAATAGCAATGATATTAATAATTATAATGATGTTACTTTTATTAATATAATCATTAATAATAATAATAGTTATTATTATTTTTGTTGTTATTATAACTATTATTATTAGGTTTTATTTATAATGATTTCAATTATTATAAATAATGCTTATTAGATCTAATCAGTTCAATTTTATAGCAGAAATTGTGTGGTTTAACTGGATTGTGTAACATTAGCAAATACATAGTTTTTATGTTTCACATTAAAGGACATGTGGCATACCAATGTTTTTTTAAGGAACAACAAAAGCCTCTTCATGCGGTTAGGGATGGCCGTATCGCTTCAGGAAAACTCTTTAAACTGTAATACACAGGACTGGGTCTCCATTCATGATCTCATTACAGACAATTCTCTGTAGTTGAAATAGTTTATTTTTAAATGTAGTTCTCCCCAGAGAGATAAACCATTTAAGCACGAAAGAACAATGCCTCTCCTGGTAGACCTTTTTGAAACTATTGTTCTTTAAAGGAATTATTGCCTGTTACAAAGGAAGTTGACTTGTGAGGGAGAAGAGCAGGCAAAGTATGATATCCGCAACTTATGTAGGGATGTAATTCACATGATGTACTGGAACAAGATTAGAATCTATATATAGGCCAGCTAAAAGCGATGCACTTTATAGGTACATTAGAAGAGTATCAGCAAGCCAGACGTACTTTGCAGGAGCTCAGTCGTGCACTGGTGAGCCTGGAATGGATCAGCGTCATGCAGATATTGAAAAGTAAAGAGTGTGTTTTTTTATAACAACTACAAAAGTTCAGCACAAACGTATCATCTCCTTCAGAATGACTGGACACAATGAAGCTTTCCATGTGCCACACCACCTACATTGTTTGCAATTAATGAGCCAATATCATCTGACCTCCTAAAATGCAATGTCATAACCCGGATAACTTTTCTAAAATATTGTTCTCAGTCACATCAAGTTTATGTTCAGGAAACACAGGGATTAGCAGTGTTGGTTTTGGATTTTGTCTTGAGGCATCATATGCCGAGTGCTCCACGGTTCACAGGGTTTTGAACTAGAACAAAAATCACTATTTTGAGCTTTTGTTATTTGTGCCCTTTATCCACTGGAGGTAATACAATTGAACGTTGGTTTACAGAGGAGATGATCTCCTTTAGAGAGGTACGAAAATTGCCTCTTGACAATACATATGGCAAACAGCCTTCCAGAACTCTTAAGATCATTAAAGCGAGGTGATGCATCAGACGGAACGTCTGGGACAAGCAGATTAACCTCACTGTTTTTAAAAGGACTGTCTCAAAGCTCTCTCTCCTCGCATTGATCTGTCGTTCCCTGAGTGCATATGTGTGTGTGGTTGCAGGCAGCAGTGCGCTTATGTGTGCGAGCGAGGAAGAGAGAGAGTGTGCAACAAAGAATTCGTAATGTGCCAGAAAAGATAACAGGGTGGTAGGTAACAGGGTTGCAAATAACATGCTTGTAAATTTAGCTTAAATTAAGCTATCACTCAGCAGGGGTTATAGCTGGTGGGATCACATGTAAAATTGCAGTTATTTATTAAAAACATTTTCCCATCACAGAAATGTGTTTAACCAATTTTTTGCTACAACCACCTTTGTAGAGTTGAGCTTTGAGTTAATGAATAAAGTACCATTTTGGGGAAAAAATTAATTAAAGTGAGATTATTAACTTCTTGCCGTGATTTAACGCTCCACATGATCTTAGCTTTTTTGGTGTCACCGTTTTAAGGAATTTAACATGTTTTGCAAATGCGTTCAACCAATTTGATGCTACAAAAACCTGGGTAACAAGGTTGAATTTCGAGTTCGATGAATACAGTACCATTTGTGGAAATGATAAACCAGGCAGAGATTATACAATTTTGTCATGATTTAACGGTCCAAATGATCTTAGATCTTAGCGTTTCAGGGAATTTAATATGTTTTGCATTTAAATTTGATTTGTTGGATCTGCTGAGAAATGGGGCGGGCCAAAATAACCATTTTAGGCTGTGTGGGGTAGCTACTAGCAACTTTCCATGCTTAGTTAAATGTGTGTGCTTTTTGAAATAGACATTGATTTGAACATTTTACATAAACTGCAGCAAAAGAGCATGAATAGAGCATCAAGACATTTAAAGAGTATTTAAGAACTCATCAACAGCCCTATAGGAATAATTTGGCTTGTGATTAAGACCCTAATGGCTAAAAACTCAAATAAAGGGTATGACTGTCATTTTCTCGTGCGATCGAACAATTTCCAGATGGCTTTAAACTAGAGGCAGCGGCATTGTGAGTGAGTGATTTAAGATAAAAAAGTAATAATAGCCACATTTGCAATAAGGTCAGGCTATAATATGCGGTAGGAGTATTTGGTCATTCAGTTCCATTGAAACATGTATTAAATTACCAGGGGACAGTTCAATAAGAATGACTTTTTGTTCACTGGTTAAACCTGTAGTAATCTAACCGATTTGTCTACTGCATTTGTTCTTTTATAGACAGGTTAGTCGTTTCATCATTCATCATTTCATCATTAAACAGCACAGGCTGAAAAAACATGTTGTTAACGGCCATCAGTTTCAAATTTTATTGTAATCCATACAATCTCAGGATTCTCTCAGATTGTATGAAAATATGTGGGATAGAAAGAATCATTATAACTTTTATGCATCTTGAAATTGAAAATGACTTGTTTGTCTCAAATCAAGAGTTGGAAACACCCCCATTAGTGTGTAATGATGCGACTTGCTTTAGATACTATTTTCTTAAATGGATATTATCTGGAAAGTGTGTTTTTTCCACTTCTGTTTGTGAAATATTTTTATTTCTATACACCTTCAGTATTACCGATAGATGTGCAAACATGTGAATAATGAGTTTTGATGCCTATAAAATAGGATGATGGAATCAAACACAGCAGTTACTTTTGTAGCTGATGTGAATCTTTTCTCTGCTCTTGACTGACCTGCTGTCCTCTTGTCACCACACTGTTTAACATTGCTGTAGGGAAAGTAATTGTTGGTGTGTTGATAAGGTCATTTATAAGTGATTAAAATCACAGCGGAAGGGCAGCTGTTTTTAGTCACCTGAGACCATATTCACAATATAACACAGCATAACAAACCTTTTTTAATTTAATGTTAAAAAACTGTGATAAAAAAAACAGTCTTTAGTCTAATAGTTTCCATAGTTTTAAGGCTTAAAGCCTGAGAGCGTGTTGTCGTAGAACACACTTGGGATTGAAAACAGACATTGGAGATAACCATCAGCTCCATTGATCCGGGTCCTGGCACTGTTGTCCTCTGACCAGATTTACAACGCTCATTACATAGAAGATTATAACAGGGCACCCAGTGGCCATCTATCAGAGATAACACAAACTGTATACTACATATATACTCCTGAACATTATGAATGTTGGCCCTGTGGAATTTAATCATTGAACGATTTGTTTTATGTTCTAGATTTAAAAGAAATATCTAAGGAGAGAGAGGTAAAGTAGGGTCATTCATCAATTCATCCATCCCTTTCATTATTGCGAGAGCTACTTTGAAACAAGTTATTCATAACATAGTCGTTAACTGTCACCCGTTCCGTATACGGGACACCTAAGTTTGCGTCAATATTGTGGATGTAATTTCTAATCGAATCATGACAAACTATATATCATTGGAAAGGTCTAAGACTCTAGAATACAGATTTCTTGTTTTTTTAATAATTTATGTGGGGAGAGTAATTGATTCTTTTTTATAAAGAGTGTGCTTAGATTTTTTTTATCCTTTTGCTACCCGTATGTTTTTAACCTTTTTTTATTTACTTTTTACAATAAACCTAATAACATAACTTTTTTTGTCTGAGTATGATTTTTTTTAAGAAATAATCAGCTACTTTTCTTTTTTCAAATGAGACCTACTGTAAATCTGTAATCCAAAGAATGCATGAGTTACCGCCATTTTAGGTCCAACATACGTTTTCATGTGTAGGCTCAAAAAGGGCTCCGACAGTTAATGTAGTTCAACAACAAAACAGTAGTTTGCTCCATTACAAAACACAATGTAAAATCATAACTACCAGATTATATGAATTATGCATTTATTGTATGGCATCACAATCATATTTATTATTTACAAAAGAATAGTTTTAATCGAAGTTCCAATGAGACATCATTTATAAATATAATCTCATTTACGTTATTATTAAGGCATACTTATATCAAATTTTTGTGTTGTATTAAACTGCATCCGTCAAAATGACTCACAGTATTTTGATATGTTTGGAATCAAGTATTCAAGAGCATATGTAATAATCTGTGTTATTGACACTAAATACCACATATCTACAACAACATAATGTTAATTTTACTGTATATAACTAAACATTGTTTTGTGAAATTATATGAATATTATTATGTTATTTATTCATCCATATTTCCATAATGAATATCAGCTGGTGTGTGACCTTTAGCCTCCTTGTTGGACCTTCTAACTCTCATGCTGGTTCGAGTAGGGCCGGTTACACATTCATACCCATGTGGCTGAATTCAGCAGGGATTGCTATGGACACTCTCAGCATAAGAATAATGAAAGACTGTCCTGGTATGAAATACAGATAGACATGAGAAGGACGAAAAGTAATTGTTGTTCAGCTGACACAATTGGGACCAGCAGAGTCAAGAGAGGCATTTAGGCAGCAGCCATATTTTTCTTGATCATTTCTTTGGGGTGATTTTGAATCATTGCCCCACTGTCTCCAGGCACCTTTTGAATGCTATTGAGTAACAGCGTCATTATGGTCTAATATAATGGCTGAATGTCCAGAAAGGATGTGCAAATTACATTTGAAGCAGAAAACGCTCACAATGACTTCTACAGTGACTGTAAAAATAAGAAAGTGAACATTTCATGGGGACAAGACCACAGGTGGAAGAAAAAGAAATGGAAAGACACAGGTGGACAGTGGGTACGGATGTTTTTCTACTGTACTTTTTTGACCCACATGCTGTGAACTGACGTTTTGAAAAAGCCTGACGGGACTGAATTTTTTTTGAATTTCTGAGCAAAAAAAACATAAAGCAATAGAAAAGTCTTGATCCAACTGACAGCTTGTCGGGTTATTGCAATTCATTGCGTTCACACTTTTGGTGAGAAAGGAGCCAGGTAATGTGGACTAGATATATTATTTCATAAAACAAGAATACGATTTTTTATATTATATTATAATTGAACATCAGTAAAAATGCAACAGTAAACCATGTGTACTGTATGATTACAATATGAAGATATCTGAGATGTCATTTCGGTACACATCTATTTTCTATACATTTTATTTTTTATTCTGTTATCATATGTATTATGTTATGGTTTGCTTTGCTTTGCTATTTTATTTTATTTTATTTTATTTTATTTTATTTTATTTTATTTTATTTTATTTTATTTTATTTTATTTTATTTTATTTTATTTATCACTGTTGGACTAAAAGCTCATATTTCCAAAACTGCCACTTTATAGAAAATGAAAAAATGATTATTGATTATTTTCACTAATTAAATTCAAGTTGACAAGCTCTTTTCAATACTTTTTTTATTGGTTATATATTTACAAAATCCACAGAGAAACATGAAGGCCGAGTTATGAAAGGACTTGTGAAGTGGCTCATCAAGGGTGATTTATGAAAAAAATACATTTAAAAAAAAACGAGCTTGAGTCAGACAGCGACAATCGAATAAAACATGACATTAAGGTGTCTATACTGAAGCGCTCCCATGATTACAGCACATGTTCTGTCTGTACAAAGCCACTGAAATGAAACAGAATTTGCTCCGTAAACAACCTGTAAAAAACCTGCCACATTAGTTAGCATTGTAATGAGGGAAAAACATTACATTACATATCCCCATGGAACCGTGTAATGTGCTTGAGTGATTTTTGCCATCTGTTGACAACATTTAGTCGGCAGGTAATCTATCACAGCAAACAGCAGGGCTGCGAAATTAACACATTTATTTATGATCCTGTGTGAATTTGAACTGTGTAAATACCATTGGTCATATCCAAACAGTGATCCTGCCAAACAACACAAGTGTTGTGGAGAGAGCTACAAATGTAAATGGTGTTGGAAACAAATAAACCCTGGATGAGTCTCTAAAGCCCACGAGAGAATATTGATTGTTTAACAAGAAACAATAACATGTATTTCATTCAGGCATAAATGGGACCCCTAAATTTAAAAACCTCATCTTAATATAGGAAGATTTTGGCTTAATTACAACTTAAACTCTATTGACAAAATGCCTGGAATGCCAAAGACTACCACAAAGAAATCTGAGTTTGTCCTTCATTTTATTAAAAACACTTGTTAGCAATATTGGTTCGAACAACTGCACAAGTTTGGGCAAGGCTATTGGTAACTTACATAAACATCGAATTTAGGATTTCTCACCTCAAAACGAAAATAATTTCTGGAACTAAAGACAGTGACATGCAGTGAATTTTTTTGTTAAAAATCCATGTACAGAGCTGTTTTTGTGACTAACATTATTACATATGCATTTGTAGGAGTTTCCTCTTCAGACGCAAACTTTATGGGAGTATTTAAATGAATCACGCAATGAGATTTCCTAAAGTTTGCACTTTGCATTGTTCTGGTATTTGCGGCTTTTGTTATGTCTTAAATCTGACTTACTGCAGCCAATATGTGTCTTTGACCTATGACATATGTGACCCTGGACAACAAAACCAGTCTAATGGGTAAATTTTTCGAAATCAATATTTGTATATATTTTGAAAGCTGAACAATTAAGCTTTTTATTTATGTATAGCTTGTTAGGATATGATAATATCTGACGGAGATATAACGTGAAATCTCTGGAATCTGAGGGTGCAAAGAATCAAAATATTGAGAAAATTGTCTTTGAAGTTGTAGATAAGAGGCACTGTTACTGGTCATCCACTCACAAAAATCAAGTTTTGATATATTTAGGGCAGGAAATTTACAAAATATCTTCATGGAACATGATCTTTATTTAATATCCTAATGATTTTTGGCATAAAAGAAAAATTGATTATTTTGACCCATACAATGTATTTTTGGCTTTAACTTAAAATGTTCCCGTGCTACTTAAGACTGGTTTTGTGATCCAGGGTCACATATTAAGCAAAACATGTACGTAGGCATTGCTAAAAGCATAATGTAGTCACGAGAAATTAATTTTTTGGTGCTTAAATTTGAAAAGGAATATCCTCTATTTGACCGTTGCTCAGCTCCCGTGGCATCACGTGATAGAGTAGTGTCCTTCCAATAAACCATCCAGGTATATTTCGCCTGTTTTTGCCTGGGTATGTGACATATTATTTGTGACTCATAGTGCATGTTAATAACTGAAAGATTGACATTTTTTAAAATAATGAAAATGATTTGTAAAGTTCTACAAGTGTGATTTTTTTATATATATTTATATTTGACTGTGCTTTAGTTAACTTTTTTTGTAGTACTCTCAGATCCATATTAATTTTTATAATCCTCAAATTTATTCGCTCAATTGTCCAGAAATCTGCATAAAATTCAGCTGGGGCTATACCTCAGAGCCACACATATCAACATTTGTCACATAGCCAAGAGTTACCACAACGAAACTATAAATTATATTATGAAATATAAATTAAGGTCACTGTTTTGTTGGATCTGCTGAGAAATGGGGGGGGGCAAAATAACCATTGACCTGGTCACCGTAATCAGGTCAAAAGGGCAAAATAGTATGAAATCCCTATACAAACACCACTGAGAATAAGCAGACACTTGGAATTCTACACACTACCTAATGTATCTTCCGAGTTATGGAATCTCCCCAAACGTTTTATTCCAGGTGGAGCGGAATCTCATTTTATATATGTAATATTTGAAAAGGTCAGGCACAGAGCAGACACCACGGCTGAAGCCAGATGAGAAGAGTGGGCGACCGGGGTCCTGATGACCGCTCTATACCATGAAGTGTACCTTTCGATGAGGCTCAGGGCAGATAGTGCCTCGAGAGCCAAATTAAATGAAAGGGATGTCAATGAGCCTGTTCTTTGTGTAAAGAAAAGGTGCACGGAAATTGTTTTTGTAAGTGTGTGTGTGAGAGAGTTTTAGAGTTATTTGAGCACCCTCATCTTTCCGTTTCCTCCAGGTGTCTTCACCTCTCATCTTCTGAAAGCTGCCCTTAGAGTCTTAGACTGTCTGGAATATTTTTTATTGGTCTTGTTTTTCGAAATCGAAGTGCTTTTGCTCTCAGTCGCATTAAAATATTCTCCTCGAGTTACTGCACAGAACAGGTCATTACTTTCCATTCTATCAACCGTGGCACTCTAATTTTTCTGTTCAAGCAGTCAAAGCTGTTCTGCAGTTATCGGTGTACATGCTCCGTATATGGGTAGTAGACATATAAACCATACCATGAAGTCTATGGGGTGACAGGAACATTTTAGAAAAGTAACTCTTAATAATATACAATTTTATATTAATATGTATCCTTATAATATAAAATAGCATTAGCGAGATTTATTTCCCGGTGGGCCACTAACAAATGGGGCCGGAATGGACGCTTGGGTTGGATGGACGGACGTATTATAAACGTGAATGCCCACAACGTGAAGGCATTAGCGAGTCGAACACGTATGCATGTCACGGGATGACACGTTGTTTACAACCCAGGTGGAGGGCCGATGTGGGCCGAATAATCCAGGGCTGATTTTACTTCCCAGTCCGCCCCTGTTTGTCAACTGCACATACACAAACATTTGATCTGTTGGCTCACAGGGACCAGGGTTTGAGTCTGACTTGGGTCACGTCCTGATCCCAAGTCTCCTATTGTCCTGTTTGAACACCACCGTCCTTCAACAATAAAGACAAAACTACAACAAAAAAAACTATAATAAAAAGTACTTTAGTCATTATTATTCCAACACACATTTCATATTAAACTTGCAGGAATGAGAAATTTCACACTCTTGCCATTACAATGACTTGGAACCATAGCACTCAAGTAAAAAAGCTTCTATAACGAAACAAAATATGAAATGTTAATTTCAGTTAAAGTATGTTTATTCCCTTAAATGACTGACTTGAATTTTACAAACTGTGTTTTGTGCGTATGTCACCCTAAATTTATAAAGCAATGATTTCAGGGTTGAGGAGATGTGAGAATAAGCGGTTATACTGTGCACTTTTCTGTCATTTGCCATATGACAGATCCGCAGTGTGCTTCCGGGACTCAGTGCAAATCCGTTCTACGCTAGAAGACATCTGCAAATTTTTGCATCAAACAACAAAAGGGTTAACCAGATGTATGATGTCCAACCGTTAGAGATTATGTGGAAAAATGTTCTGAAATGTGCTGAGGGAGGAAGCCTGGACATCTTTTGAGGATGGCGTGCATTTCCCCATAGCACTTGAAAGACATTTATGAAACACAAACACACTTTGACTAATGCGAAACTTTCGCTATCCGCATGTCATTTGGAGCTTGGCGTTGCTCGGGGTGGATTTAACGCTGCTGGAGTTACAGTTGTAAAATGTAGTTCTGTCACACTAAGGATGTCTGGCGACAGATAAAACCAAGCAAATAGAAGCAGTCTTGATGAAAGGATGACGTATGTGCCAGTGAGGTTAGGTCTTTCATAAATTGAAAGCTAACTGAAAAGATAAGTAGCCCTGTTTTTCATGCTGCGGATGAGCTGCAAAGTGGGTCTTTCATCAACGCCCACCAATCCTTACCCAAAAAAGACCCATGCGTACATAAGCCAGACCTACTTTTACAGAGAAAATTACACATAAAATGAATTGTTTCACCTATGATAAAGAGTAACTGCATCTGATTTTATCTTAAAAACAGGGAAGATTTCCTGTGGAGCAGGGATATGATACTTGCTCAGTGTCCTGACAGAATGAGATCTAGTTTGGCCTGTGCTCTTATTGTGTATGACACTTGAATAGCAACTCGAGGTTCAATTTACGAGGCCAGATGTAAAAGGTGTTTACAATGTTCCCCTATTAAACAAGACTGACCTTGGAAACGGAGGAATAAGATCTTTTAAGATATTCCATAGACAGTTTCAGGGACACTGAGGTATCTTGATAACACACGAGTGCCCTTTGACTGAACACAGCTCTCAAATCTTTCATATTTACATTCGGTAACCTCTCAATCATCTACGGTGAACCAACCTCTGAAGGGATAATAGAAACATACAAAATATGCAGAGCGGGGGGTCGTGAGCACCAGGATTAAGAATCGCTGCTATAAACGGTGTGCTGTCGGTTATGTTTTCATGCAGTCGAATGCAAAAAATATCTTACATTATGTAACAAACCACCTAAGTTTTCATTTAGAACAGCAGAATTCACCAAAGTTAAAAAATTTACATCTCGAAAATCGTACTATTTATCATTTTCATTGTTAAACAGTTGGCTTTGTTATGTTTGACTTCCCATATCTCATTATTTCACAGTCGCAATTCGCAATTGGTTTAGGTCAGCGCCCGCCTACCGAAATTCTGTGTTCCAGTCTTTAATTTAATTAGCTGAAATGTCTGTCTTCTTCAGTTTGATTGGTTTAAGTTTTGCTTGACCTCTGTAATTTGATTGGCTGGAATTCTCTAAACCCTGTTCGATTGGCCAACCTTTTGACATTGACAAGCACTGTTAACACTGTGGCTAGGGCACAGAAATCACAACTGTAATAACTGAACAAAGGAAAATATTATTGTTATTTCTTTAAATCCTTACCGTGGGCCGGCCCACATTGAGCAGCGGCCCACCAGAAAAAAACTCCCTGTGCTCCAGACTGCAAGTCCGCCACTGGCTAAATCTGTCTGGTTATAAGCATTCTTCTAAATATCTTTCTCTGTGTTCATTAGAACAAAGAAATGTATGCAGATTTGGAAAACCTCGATGGTGATTAAATGATGACAGAATTTATGGGGAAGTATCCCTTTAATGAAGACTTCTTGTTTGCTATGGTTTTAAATGAATACAGAGTTCCCCCAATACTTTACTCCCTAACAATGTTAGTAAATTATGTGATCATGTGCTGAAATTACCTAAATTAACGTCTCTTTAAGGGTCCTATTATTCGTTTTCACATTTTCTACTTAATGTAGTGCATAATGTTGCTGTTTGAGAATTAAAACAGTTCAGCAAAGGTTAAACAACACAAAATAATCTCCAAAGCAAAACATTCTCTCTGGCGCAGGTACAAATTTGCACCTACTGAGTATCAACCAGGGAGGGGGTTGGTGTCCCGGAGTCTTTTGACGGACAGATAGGACAGGAAGTCACCAAGACAGGGCTCCCAGCACCAGGGAGCCTGGTAGGTGTTGAACGCACCAGGAGGTTCGGAGGTGCCAGCTGCTCGAGCGTCCTTGGAGGGACGACACACTGTGTGAGTCATGGAGGGGCAAGCAGTTCGGGTGGCCAGGGGAGTGCAGCCCTCCCTGAGAGTCAAACTGCAGTCTTGGCTGTGACATAAATGAAACATACAGTTGAAAATGTCAAGTAGTGCTTGCAAAGAAGCCTCAAGTCGATCAGCTTACTTTTTATATTTGAATCATCTAACTCTGTTTGTAAAATAGATTTTTGTCGTTGTTGTAAACTAGTGTAATACTGTTTCTAAACAAGTTCACTTTCATCTGTAAAGATTTTTGGTTACTAGTCTTCAATAGGCAAGAAGCCGATTAGATATGGTTTTTATAAGTAATGTGTGTGTTTTAAAGACATCATCCCAGCTCTTTTTAACAGGTTCTTTGGGTCTACAGACACAGCAGGGACTCGTCCAACGCAAATTAAACCAATTGATGTCATAAACCACCAGGTGCTTAATGAACAAGGGGTCGAAACATGACTTGACAGCAACCCCACCCTCCCCCACTCCCCCAGTGTAGGATAAATGCCCTGAGGCTTTCAAATTGCGATATCATAATTTGTCTAAAGGATAACGCAAGCCACTTAATGAAGACAAGTGCTTTTTGCAAGGACCCGAGAGCGTAATGTCCACAGCCAGGTTGTAAAAATAAAAAAAGTCCTGTTACAAGCCCATCTGGGACCAACAAAGAAATGATCACTTGACCTGTGTTATATCAGAGATCAGGAGGAAACACTTCAGTGCTTCTGAAAGGTGTCAATTGGACAGGACTCCTATGATATAAAGCAGCCGTAAGTCTGTGGGTCTGTGTTATTGTGATTTGGCCACTGCTATTCAAGGTCTACTCTTCATGAAGACTTTTGACCTTAAACGAAGACATTTGAATAAATTCAGTTGAATATTCTGAATAAGCTGCAGTTCAGACTAGTTATCAGTAACCACTTAACTAAATGTGGTTATTTATAATAGCTGTGCATAACTCCTTCTGCACATACAGTATGTATGAATCATGTGAAAAGTTGAAAAGAAAAAATGCTTGAAGTTATGAGATTTAAGGGTTTTTTAAACACATAAAGGAGAAAAACACTGTTCTAATTGAAAGCTAAAATCAGGATGACATTGAGAATGGACATATGGATGGACTTCTTTGGATGTCAATGTGGGCCAGTAAACAACCACCTGGAGAACCAACATTTCATTTTTAAAAACAGATAAATCACTTTGTGAAGTTTTTTATGGTTCATTCCAATATGGGTTGTTTTGATTAGGTAATAACTCAAAAATACAACTAACTTACAAAATAAGCACATAAAAAATTGGATAACATAATAAAAACTTTTATCATTATATGCAAATAATCTCTTCAAATCATCTTTTGTTGAAATAATGACAAACATCAAAAATTACTTCTTAGTCTCAAACTTTCTCTCCTTAAATTAAAAAGACATTAATATTATTTGCAAAACATTTCTAAACAAACATTAAACTTTATTATTATATATTTTTTGCTTTAGTTTATAAATATTAAAATAGATTTCCAAAAATGTTTAAAGTAATAATTAAGTTAGTTTAAATAAGGATCCTATAGCATATGACCCACACATAGATCTGATTCATCATCGAGTCTCAGATTACATGAAGAGACAAAAATACTGAGATACAAATCCACTCATAATCCGAAACGATTAGAAAAAATGATGGAAAGGCCAGATCTCTGTGGGAAATAACTTCTGTTGCTTAATTCTTTTCCATAAAAAAATCTCACTTGATTATTATAGTTAATCTAACAGAATGTTTGGAAATCTTTTTCCTGCAGACATTTCGTAGCAAAAACATTTTTGTTTTAGTGAAGCATCTTATGTGACCAGTACTGTACAAAACATA
Organism: Triplophysa dalaica; assembly: GCF_015846415.1. Classification (NCBI taxonomy): domain Eukaryota; kingdom Metazoa; phylum Chordata; class Actinopteri; order Cypriniformes; family Nemacheilidae; genus Triplophysa; species Triplophysa dalaica. Next base: position 11,870,145 of record NC_079564.1, on the reverse strand, counting down.
TAAAATAACTGATCCTGGCATCAATTCTGCCAAAAACATTTTTAACTCCAACAACATGTCTTCAAAAGTATGAGATTAAATCTGACACATTAGATATGTGCTGAAAAAATGTAATAAAAAAAGGATCACACAAATCGCAATTTCCCATAAATGTTTGAAATGTAACCTTCACCAGAAAATAAACAATATATAATTTGACATGTGGTCGAAATACATTTTTTGATTTTGTCACAAAGTTAGATAACAATTCAAGTCTATGCTATCTACCTTGTTCCACTTATGGGGTTCTTTTCGCTGCCCTCTTCCACACCCATCACCTGAACACAGGCGTGGACTGGGACTTCTCGTCTCCACATCACTCAATACATTTTATGCGATTGCTTTCAAGATGTTCATTGCATTCAACATAAGAGGAACACTGTCAAATCCCAAAGAGGATAATTAATTTTGAAGACTTCTGACATTATATTGAGGCAGGTTACTCATGCAGGCATGAAATCAATATGACTTGTAAATCAAAAATAAATTGCTTTTCCTTTTGTTCTCCGAGAACAATCATCTCAAATTAATTGCCGTACCAGCTGCAAGTTTTAAGAATTGATTCGGGTTTGATTCGGTGTGTTTTACACAATACGCTTTGCATACGTCAAGTTTAAGACAATTTATTTGAGAGAATGAGGCTGTTAATCACATATTCATTTTCTTACCAGGCACAGTTAGCTTTCTGCCATCTTTAGTCGATGAGCTCCTCATTGTTCAAAGACTGCTTGGATCAATTTGGCTAAACGTCTGCTTGGCCATCAGAGGTGGTCACTGGTGCTTCAGAAGACTTATGAGTCCTGGGATGAAAATGATCCTTTTTGTTGCATTAAAACCATGTATGTGTGTGTGCGTGTGTGTGTGTGTGTGTGTGTCAATAACACTGTTTGGCTGCTGGGGGAGCATATGTTTAAAAGTGCTTAAGTCGTCTCACATATATATTGTAAATGTTATCACAATTCAGAACATAAAACCTTGAATTAACTAAATTTTTTGTGAAATTTACTTGGACTTTTGGAAAAGGGGTAACTGTGATACTTTATTTTAATTCTATCTTATTTGAATTCATTGTGTACATTATTTTTAATATGACTTCATTATTTTAGTTTGTATTACTACAGTTTTTTGTATGTAAGTCATGGTCTTGTCAGTGTGCATTACATTAGTTTGCAGAAAATACTACATTGTGTCTTTATGGTTAACATAATTTTGTGTGCCGGCAGCATAAAAGGGCTCTGATGTGTGATGCAAAAGTCCCATTACGATGTAAATGATCATCTCTGTTCTGTTTTTCAGCATTTACCAGAACTTTACTAAAATATTTATGGGCACGCACCATTCTTTCCGCTTGTTAAGCCTGACGTCATGCACCACCATATGGAACGTGATGTTCTGTTTCCAGGTCCAAACGCTCAATAAGATGCTTTAGGCAAACAACAAAAATGCTAATATGCTCTCATGGCGAGCTATGCAACTATCGGAAAACCTTGACCCTAAGCTTTATCTTCATAACGAAAAACACATGGCCAGTCAGCGATTTATTTTTCATCATTTATTCAAATATTGATGTCGGAGATTCCGTGTACCTGGTGATTGTAGTGTAGGCTATACGTTGAGTTACTACATGTTACGCTTAAATATGCAATATGAGTAAACAATGTTCATTATCAGCTGTTCAAGCTGTAGCCCTGCATGAAATGAATAGATGATTGGGCCCGATAAAGGTATTCCTACTGACGTCACCACTTAAAAACGGAATAGAGAGCGAACTAGATGGTCTGTCTGATCAAACAGCGTTACAGTTTTGCACACAAATATGCTGAAAGACTGCAGAGTTTAACTTCACTCAAGTCTCTATATCTATATCTGCATCTTAAGCAGGAAATTGAAGAAAAGAACAACACACACGCACACACACACACTCAGCTGTATTTCATTTGGCGTCTGAAGCTGTGACAACACACAAAACAACATAACACTTAGCCAAATCTTATTCCCAATACAAATAAATCTCCCAGCAACTCAAGTTTTTTGAGAAAATGCTGTCGGCTTTGAACTTGCAGTTGCAACACATTTCTGAGCAGAACAAATAAATTCTAAGTGTTTTACACAGTGTTGCAGTGATTATTATATATGATTTATCTGTGCACACCATTGTTTTTTTAATTCATTTGCACTCGTAATCTTTAATCAAAAAGATTAAGCGCTCTCTCAATAACAACTCTTCACCGCATGACATCAGCAACAAAAGAGAGGCAGGTAGAGGACTATACTGACTGTCCAATGGCCAGGCAGTTTTAGCCCTACCCTCCAGGCCCATCTAACAACAAACCAATCAAAAAGGGAAGGGCAAATAAAGAAGCCGTTTCGCTCGGATATAGGTTGTGATACGGAAAATAAACTTTGAGCTAAGATAAAGGGCGGGGTGGACCTCTTTGCTATGGATGATGTCAGCATGCTTACTGAGTATGAACACAGTTATTGTCTCATAGAGGATGGGTCTCTGTCAGTCATCTAATCATAGAAAAATCCTAGAAATATTATAGAATGAGGTCTCACGTGACATATTAAAATTAAGATCTTATATTAACAATACAGTCGTTTTTAAATAAAATATTTTAATATTTTCCCTCTTGCCAAATTAAAATTAAGATTATACAATACACACTAAATGAATGTTCAACAAGTGAACATTTTACAAAACTTAGATTTTTATATATTTTTTATTGTGCATTCCAATTAACTTTAATCAAACCATTGGTTTTTTAACTGTGTTTTACTAAGTCACAATCACTTAATAAAATTGAGCTAGCAAAAATCACAATATATAAAACTCAATAAATATGATAATAACACAATAAACAACATGATTTTCAAATTATTTTAAATAAATGTTATCTTTTGCAAATAAAATAAATGTTTATATAAAGTATTTATTTAATTGTAAGCATTTTGCCTGTCTAATAAACAGTTAGCAGATATTAGTTTCTATATAGTCAAGTTATGGGCCCCAATGTTATAAAACTGCTCAAATAAGTTCTTAAGAGTAGTCATATACTTTGCATTAAGTTGAAAAAATTATTAGAAGTAGGACTTTTTAAGAGAAGATTATAAAGAAACTAAAAGGAACTTTTAATAAGTTAAAGACTGATTCTTAGGTTAAGAGGTGCGTCCCATATTGCTCACTTATGCACTATTCCACGCCATTTTGTAGTATAAATAGTGTGAGTAGTCCGTTCACGTCCAAATCCAGAGTTATATCCACCGTTTATATAACACTCATCACTCAAATGCAGAGGGCAAACAAACACCTGAACTCTGTGAACACATGCTCTCTCACTCCTGCACACAAGTGAAAGTGACGTCTGCACATGCTCCTTCTCCTGAGTGGGCGTGCCGCAGGCTTTTCCGGGAAAATTGTCCAACAAGGGACTAAGAAAAATTATTACAAAACAGTTTTATATGTGTGGCAAGGGGGGCGTGGTTCAGCGCGGTCTGTGGGGAGAGAGAGCGTCAGGAGAAAGACGGTGAGTAGGCAGATCAACGCTTTAGTGAAAACACCTGCTTATCGTTCTAGTAATTGGCGAGGAGACGCTTTAAAACCCCAAGACGGACCGGGAGGAAGTGAGAGAGAGCGGCTGGGGAAACGAGCGTGCCAGAGACGAGAGACGTCGCGTCCGAGGAGATCGGGCAGAAAGAATCTTACGATCAGGAGAGATCGAGTTTGAACTTTTATTTTGAAACCGGAAGTGTGAAACCCGGAACTATTGTGTCAATAAAGACTTACCTCGTTTTCCCAGCCAAGCCGACCCTGACTCCTTTCTTCCATACTATCGAACTTGTTACAGTGGTGCCGAAACCCGGGAAGAAAGGAGTGAGCCGCCGCCAGCCATGCAGACTCCGCCGGGATCGCCATTTGCGGAGGTTATCGCCTCCCTCGCTGGTCTCCATCAGCAACACCACCAGGCCCTGTTGGGTCTGAGGGAAGATCAGGAGAGGAGGTTCCAGGCCCTCGTCCAGACCCAACAGGAGGACCGCGAGGCGTTCCGGAGCTGGGCGAGCCAGGAGAGGGGACCGAGCGAAACATCGACCGCATCCCCCACCATCCCGCTGCACAAAATGGGGCCCCACGACGAGCCGGAAGCCTTCCTGGAGCTCTTCGAGAGGTCCGCGGAGTTATCCGGGTGGCAGCCAGATGCCTGGGCGGCCCGCCTGATCCCCCTATTGTCAGGCGAAGCCCAGTTGGCCGCCCAGCAGCTGCCAGTAGCTAACTTGTTACAATACGCGGACCTCAAGAGGGCCATCCTGGAGCGAGTGGGACTTAGTCCGGAGCAGCATCGGCAGCGTTTTCGGTCGCTGGAACTCGGGGATCGCGGTCAACCCTTCGCCTTCGCACACCAGCTCCGGGACGCATGCCACAGATGGCTGATGGCCGGCGCCAACACCACCGACGACCTCGTCGAGAAGGTGACACTGGAGCAGTTTGTGGGACGGCTACCCAGGAAGACCGCCCAGTGGGTCCAGTGCCACCGACCGTCGACACTGGCGCAGGCCATCCAGTTGGCGGAGGACCAGTTGGTGGCGTGCCCTCGGGTCGGCGGACCCCTGATGTCTTCATCTCTCTCTCTCCCCGTGACCTCGCCACCCCTTCCTTCCAGACCGGTGCCCTTCCCCCGGACCCGGGGAACTTTTCCTCCACGGCCAGCCCCACGGACCCGGAGGTTTTCGGAGCCGGGACCCACAGGAGCCGCCAGGTCGTCGGATGGAGCAGGGAGCTGGCTGAATCAAGGCTCCAATTTCTCCTCTCACCCGTCAACCTCCCAAGCCTCTCCTCGCCAATTCGGGGGTCTGCCTCCTGCCGCTAGGGCGGCGGGAACTTCTGGGCCGGCCTGTTGGCGTTGTGGGGATCCCGGACATTTTATCGACCGTTGTCCCATGATGGAGGTCGGTATGATGATCCGGGTCCCCGACAACCCACAGGCTGCCCTCGGTCAAGACGGGCTGTACCAAATACCGGTGAGTATAAGAGGGGGTACCTATCAGGCTTTGGTGGATTCAGGATGTAACCTAACCTCAATTCACCAAAGCCTGACTCAATTCGTGGCAAGGGATACGGGCCGCATGGTTAAGGTAAGGTGTGTACACGGGGATGTGGAGAATTACCCTTTGGTGCCGCTGACCATTAAATTTAAGGGGCAAAAGCATAGAGTGGAGGTGGCTGTTAACGAGCACCTCCGACATCCGCTGATTCTGGGAACGAATTGGCCACTATTTTCAGTATTATTGGGACAAATATGCGCGGGTGTTTCTGGGCATAATCAAGAGCGATGGGGAGGGGCGGTCGCGCAGGTGGGAGAAGTTGAGCCGGGACCACTGACGACTGGCTCAGAGGGAATTAGCGCTGTGGAGAAAATAAATCTCTCCCAGGGTGATGATTTTCCTCTGGAGCAGTCTCAGGATGACTCACTCAAAAATGCATTTGATCAGGTCCGTACCATCGACGGACAACTTCTCCACCCTGCACAACCGCTGTCCTACCCATATTTTGCTATTTTGAAAGACCGGTTGTATCGAGTGACCCAAGACACTCAGTCAAAACAGGATACAACCCAATTGGTCATACCAAAGAGCCGTCGGGAAATGCTTTTCCAGGCGGCTCACTGTAATCCAATGGCAGGGCACCTAGGACAGACTGCCACTTTAAATCGACTAACGACCCGATTCTTTTGGCCGGGCATTCATGAGAACGTGCGCAGGTGGTGCGCGTCTTGTCCTGAATGTCAGTTGGTAAACCCACCGGCCACTCCACGGGCACCATTATGCCCGCTTCCGCTTATGCAGGTCCCCTTCGAACGAATTGGTATGGACCTGATCGGGCCGTTAGAGCGATCCGCACGAGGGCATCGATTTGCGTTAGTCATTGTGGATTACGCAACACGTTACCCTGAGGCAGTGGCGTTACGCAATATCTCAGCAACCAGTGTTGCGGACGCACTGTTTCGAGTCATCTCCCGGGTGGGAATCCCGAAAGAGGTTCTCACCGATCAAGGCACGGCGTTTATGTCACGGACCCTCCGCGAACTCTACGGATTATTGGGGATTAAAACGATTCGGACCAGCGTCTACCACCCACAAACTGACGGGCTGGTCGAACGCTTCAATCGTACATTGAAAACCATGATCCGGAAGTTCGTTCACGAAGACGCCAAAAATTGGGATAGGTGGCTGGAACCCCTGTTATTTGCGGTCCGCGAGGTCCCCCAAGCCTCCACGGGGTTTTCCCCCTTCGAGCTCCTCTATGGTCGTCAGCCTCGCGGGGTTTTAGACGTCCTAAGAGAGGCTTGGGAGGACGGGCCTTCCGCGAGCAAAAACCAAATCCAATATGTCTTGGACCTGCGAACAAAACTCCATACACTGGGGCGGCTCTCCATGGAGAATTTGTTACAGGCCCAGGACAGACAGAGTCGGCAGTATAACAGGGGTGCTAGACTACGTAAATTTACACCGGGAGAGAAGGTGCTTGTATTACTCCCAACGTCCAGTTCTAAGTTACTCGCCAAGTGGCAAGGGCCGTTCGAGGTCACACGACGAGTAGGGGATCTCAATTATGAGGTAGTTCGGTCGGATAGGAGCGGAGCGCATCAGATTTATCACCTCAATCTCCTCAAAAAGTGGAGCGAGGCGAACACCGTGATGCTGGCGACGACAGTGAGCAGAGAAGATGATCTCGGACCAGAAGTGAACACCAAAGTGCAATCCCTCGCGCTGGCTCCAGGGGGAGATCATCTCTCGTCCTCACAGGTCACGGATGTGGTAAGATTACAGGCAGAATTTGCAGATGTGTTTTCGCCCCTACCCGGCCGCACGAACCTCATAGAGCACCACATTGAGACCAAACCGGGTGCGATAGTGCGCAGCCGACCATATAGATTACCTGAACACAAAAAAATGGTGGTTCAGAAAGAATTAGAGGCGATGCTGGACATGGGCGTAATAGAAGAGTCCAGTAGTGATTGGGCGAGCCCGATAGTCTTAGTACCTAAAACCGACGGCTCTGTCCGATTCTGTGTGGACTATCGGAAGGTGAATGCTGTATCGAAGTTCGATGCATATCCAATGCCACGAATTGACGAATTGCTAGACCGACTAGGCACGGCTCGGTTTTATTCGACATTGGATTTGACGAAAGGATATTGGCAGATCCCTCTATCTCCACTATCCAAAGAAAAGACGGCTTTTACCACGCCGTTCGGTTTACACCAATTTGCTACACTTCCGTTCGGGTTATTCGGGGCCCCGGCGACCTTTCAGCGCCTCATGGACCGCATACTCCGGCCACACTCTGCATATGCCGCCGCGTATCTAGATGATATCATCATATATAGCAATGACTGGGAGCGGCATATGCAACACCTGAGAGCGGTCCTGGCTTCGTTGAGAGGTGCGGGGCTAACGGCTAACCCGAAGAAGTGTGCAGTTGGGCGGGTAGAGGTAAGGTATCTGGGTTTCCACTTGGGCCACGGGGAGGTGCGTCCCCAAATTAATAAAACAGCCGCGATTGCGACCGCCCCGAGACCCAAGACCAAAAAGGAGGTGCGGCAGTTCCTGGGGCTGGCGGGATATTACAGGCGGTTTGTACCCAATTATTCGGACCTCACCAGCCCGCTGACTGACCTCACTAAAAAGGGAGCACCAGATACCGTCCAATGGACGGAGCAGTGCCAGCAGGGGTTTACCAAGGTGAAGGCTGCTCTGTGCGGCGGGCCGTTATTGCACTCTCCTGACTTTTCTATTCCCTTTCTCCTTCAGACCGATGCATCGGACAGGGGCGTGGGGGCGGTTCTGTCCCAGGAGGTGGGAGGAGAGGACCGTCCGGTGCTGTACATCAGTCGCAAGCTCTCACAGAGGGAGACGAAGTACAGCACCATTGAGAAGGAATGCCTGGCGATCAGGTGGGCGGTCCTCACCCTGCGCTATTACCTCCTGGGACGGGAGTTTACGCTCTGTTCGGACCACGCGCCTCTCCAATGGCTCCACCGCATGAAGGATACCAACGCCCGGATCACTCGTTGGTATCTCGCATTACAACCCTTCAAATTCAAGGTGATCCACAGGCCGGGGACACAGATGGCGGTGGCTGACTTCCTCTCCAGGAGGGGGGGGGGGGAAGCTGCAGGCCGGATGGGGCCCCGGCCTGAGTCGGGCGGTGGGGGTATGTGGCAAGGGGGGCGTGGTTCAGCGCGGTCTGTGGGGAGAGAGAGCGTCAGGAGAAAGACGGTGAGTAGGCAGATCAACGCTTTAGTGAAAACACCTGCTTATCGTTCTAGTAATTGGCGAGGAGACGCTTTAAAACCCCAAGACGGACCGGGAGGAAGTGAGAGAGAGCGGCTGGGGAAACGAGCGTGCCAGAGACGAGAGACGTCGCGTCCGAGGAGATCGGGCAGAAAGAATCTTACGATCAGGAGAGATCGAGTTTGAACTTTTATTTTGAAACCGGAAGTGTGAAACCCGGAACTATTGTGTCAATAAAGACTTACCTCGTTTTCCCAGCCAAGCCGACCCTGACTCCTTTCTTCCATACTATCGAACTTGTTACAATATGTTTGAAAAAACTTTCCGAAACCTTTACGATCGCTGGGGGAGTGTATTGAGCACAAAAATACTACGTAATGCGCCCAACTTGTTTTTTGACAAGTTGACCATGTTAAGCATGAGAAGACAGCACGTTTAACATTGTAAAGAAGTACGAATGCATGACCGACGCTGCACTACCCCTTTAAGTCAGAACGTAAGAATCAGTCTTAAACTCTACAAAAAAGTTGCTTTGAGCATCTTTACAAAAGTTTCATACTCTTAATAAAGTTATACTTCTTACTAAGACTATTTTGACACTTAAGTCGAAGTTTAAGCCCATAAGAGTTTGACAAAGAGGTGTGACATCACAAGTAAGCAAATAATCTTTCAAAAAAATATTCTTTTTCTAAATCTTGCAGTCTATAGCTCAAAACATTATATGACCTCTCACATTATTAATACAAACACATATTTAATACAACATGAACATCAATTGCATTACAGCTTTTTTTCAGCTGCTTACTCACTTTTCAAAACTTTGCCTCTTTTTTTCAAAACTTTACACACAAATCCAAGAATTGCACCGACAAAATGTTAAATCCTTCACATTTTTTGTTAAATGACGCAGTGCAAATATTATCCAAATATCACATACACATTTCAAAAGCAAACATTTGTCTTCTGTTGCAAACACCTTTACCATAATGTTATATCTTTGGATATATCATATAACACACAGTCATTCAAAACCTAAAGTATTAACTGTATTTTTCTTTGCTGTAAGCATTTGTGGTTGTGAATACAGTATTACTGTACGCAGTATAAAAAAACATCAAGCATGTATAGTGTTGTGACAGAAACCAAACATCATTTTTTAAAAGCTGATTGTTCCAAAGGAATGGTGTATGCATGCGTGCGCCGATGGTTGGGTGTATATAGGCTCAATCTCTCCTCCGGGATTGGTCCGGCCACAATACTTCATCCACGTAACATTCTATGTTCTCTCTTGCCATACACCATAAAAAAAGAACCTCATTGTATGGCGTATCCAACTTTAGATAGAGTCAGCATCAATGTCTCCACATGTCTCCTCCATTGCCTGGACGACCATCATATACTTTCCAGCACCATGTAGAAAAAAATCCTCAATAGGGTTTAGAAATGGTGACCATGGAGGCAGGTAGACAACAGAAAAATGGGGATGAGTAACAAACCAGTTTTGAACCTGATGGGCACAATGAAAGCTGACATTATCCCAGATGATGACATATCTTGCCTTGTCTTCATTCTGCAGACCCTGAACAAGCATATCATGAATAAAATGCAGAAAATGTATGACGCGGTCAGTGTTACAGGGGCCAAGTGTTGCATGAATATGCAGGATTTTTCTGGAGGACACAATGTATTGTTGAGGGACAGCATTTATGTTAGCAAACATTCTGGCACCATTAAAGATATGGTTGTGTTTTTCATGAATTTGAATTATACCCGACCCTATAAATCTACTTAAATTTCGCTGGACTCTCTGCCCAGCCTCTCTCATTGTACAGTAAACCATGGTTTATCACATGATCAATGACTGTAGCCCTGATCTCATTCAAGACCACTCGTCTTGTTCCTTGTCCTCCTCCTCTTCCTACTCGTCCTCTTCCGACTCTTATATTATAACTCGTCGTCTTTCGACTCATCCTCTTGCTCCCCTTCTAACTCTTCCTCCTCTAATTCGAACTCTGCCTAGTCCTATTGCTCTCCCTTCAACTCCCCTTATTCTGTTTCCACTGTTGCCATCCATTGTTCAAAACCTATAACTTTGACCCTTGACCTTCTAAATTCATGATTGGTTGGTGTTACTGTAAGTAAAGCTATGAGTTAAGGAAATCAAGATAATTCCTGTAAGATTTTTGTGTGTCACATAAAGAATTGTGTGTTATGTTTTGCCGAAAGTTCTGTGTTACATAGAGAATTAAATTCCATCCATCCATTTTCTACCGCTTATCCGAACTACCTCGGGTCACGGGGAGCCTGCGTTTATCTCAGGAGTCGAATTAAATTCAATTTATTTATTTATATAGCGCTTTTCACAATGTCATTGATCCAAAGCACTTTTAAAGGAGCAAACAGTGTTTTGCAAAAAGTGTTTTATGAAAATGAAAACTGAGTCAAATGTCAATAATTAGTTTGGATTGTTTTGCCGATTTGGCGTGTGGTTCTTGTATTTGAGTCTCAGTATTTTAAATTTTTATGTGTAAGCGGTTGAAAATACTGTAACGTTAATAATGTTAACATGAAAAACAAAACCAAACACCTGTAACACTGCGCATTCTCGGATAATAAAACGTCACTGAAAAATGAAACACATTATTACAGTTCTAACTGTATAATTACAGAAAACTCCTGTTTCATCCGATACTGAAGCCTATTGGTTAACATCTGTGAAAATCACACACCAGGGACGTCCTCCATTTTTGATGCCACTCCTCGTCTAAATAAGTCAGGGCTGAATGCCATTCAGAACCATTATTTCCTTCAGCGTGATCATCTTGCTGGTCCGAGGAAGAAGCATTCACTCCATGTGTTGACAAACCCTGCAGCGAAAACCACGCTCCCCAGCGCTACCCCTGCGGCTGTCTGAAGAGTAAATTTCTCTAAATTTCTCAAAGCTCTGGCTCTGCATGCCACGAAATGCACCGCTCAAGTTATACGGGCCATCCACCTTCATCAGATTTTACAGTCTTGACGTGCCCGTTCTGCATGCACCTTCAAGGTTTCATTCGCTTGGTTAAAGTGATAGTTCACCCAAAAGAGAAAATTATGTTTTCATCTACTGACCCTCTTGTCATTTCAAAGCTGTATGACTTTCTTCTGCAGAGCACAAAAGAAGGTATTTTGAAGAACGTTGGTAACCGAACAGCACCAGCCCTCGTTCACTTCTGTTGTATGGACACAAAACCAATGCAAGTGAATGGAGGCCAGTTACCATCATTCTTCAGATTCAAATCTCCTACATGATTCGAGACCACGAATCTCGAACCACGGTCTCGCCCCGCCTACTCCATTACAACTTCATATTAAGAATAACAGCAATAATACCAAATTGCAATAACATGTATTCCATGTCATCTTTATTTCTCTTAATTGTATGTCTTTAAAACAGATCAGTTAGTTTCTTACTCAAAAGCATTTTTACTAGTATGTCCAGTACACCCTCTTGGAGTCTAAACCTACATCTTTTTGAGTTCGAGGCCCTCGTTACTCTTTAAGTTAGTGACCCTATTATGCTTAAGCAAACAAGAACAGCAAATTCATAATACATCTGGCTCATTTCCCTACCTAATCAGTCTCCATGCACCTGGTTTTAATTCATGCTAAATTCACAGGCTGCTGCAGTTCCTTCCCCTCTCCTATGATCTGCCTGAAACTAAGCTTCCTCAGCCCCGAAGGTGATGGATTTGGGTGGTGCATGCAAATTGAACATCTCGCCCTCTATTTTCTCGGCCATTACAGTGAAAATCCTGAACTTTTAACGGAGGCAGAAAAACACCTGTAGGCAGAGCTAATTAACAGGAGGAAAGAGTAAATGTCAGATTCACATTGACAATTCTGTTATTTTTTTGTTCAAGTTGCCAGATTTTAACCAAATTTAAGACATTTTGGTTCTTTTTCCGAACATTTTCCCAGTCTATCCATAAATACAAATTTTACCGATATTAAAAAAGTATATATATATATATATATATATATATATATATATATATATATATATTAGTGGTGGGCCGTTAACGGCGTTAACGGCGTTAACTCAGTGAGACTCTTATCGCGCGATAAAAAAAATGTTGCCGTTAATCTATTCTCAAAGTTGGGTTGGGACCTGGGTCTATACTACGCAAGCTATGATGACTTTCACCTTGATATTTTAGCACGGATGTATACCTAGCTTACTTGCACTGTAGGGGGCGAGAACGAGATTTTTCAACTCAAGTGATTCGCGTCATTCGCGGAAGCAGAAGCCGCCTCATCATCTCATAACCAGGGCTTCATTCGCGCAGCAAGTAGGTCTATTGGCTCTTTGCATTAACATATAAATCACTCGCGCTTGACACGCCATTCACGTTTGGTCTGAACACAACATAACGTTACTGTGAAATTACCGCATCAAACGTGACGTGCTAACATGGATGCAGCTATGAAGCCGCCGGGTTTGCTTCAGGGAATATGAATTTTTAAGAAGCTTCCCAATAGAAACATCGACAAGACTAAGGTTGTTTGCACCTTGTGCAATGCGGAATTGGTTTAAAAAAACACTTTCTCTCAACAGGTACTGATCTAGCTTTAGTTGAAACCAGTAACTTTGTATTGAGATCTAATGTATTATGGCTCCTGTATGACATATCGCTTGTTGCTCCCTCACTCTTTGTAAGTCGCTTTGGATAAAAGCGTCTGCTAAATGACTAAATGTAAATGTACTCTAGGAGCTCTTCCAGTCTCAAGTACCACCTAAACGCAAACCATCCCTTAACTAATGCGGAAGTAAACACAAGTTCATCTTATTGAACATAATTTAATTTTCATCACCAATTATCATAGTAGAACAGCTTTCTCAAGCAGTTTGTGATGCATTTTGGAAACAGGAGAGGAGCCCCTGGTCTAATGCGCCACCTGGTTTGAGAAACCCGTTCTCAAAGACTTACTTTTAGTCATTATTTGGGTAGCACACATATTCTGAGTGCCTTCGGCAGAATTCAAATGAGCCATTTTAATCTAGATTAATCTATATTAAAGAAATTAATCTATGCCCACCACTAATATATATACATATACACAGAGGAAGTGACAGGCAAATAGGTTAATTATTTACTTTTTTATTTCACCAAAACTGTAAGGATAGACATATGAGCAATAATGTAGCACTTGACCAACATTTTTTACATAAACAACAAATATTAAAAATATTCCAACAATTTCCTGTGGTTCTGGGTTCACAGATCTTGCTGGCCAATGTGCATCAGTTGTTCAATGTTGCCCATTGTCAAAACTCTACTGGATTGAAAGATTATGGAAGCTGATGAGAACTCCAAACTCCCTTTCAACATCATCTGAGGGTCTCAAAGCGCTCATGGCATTGATTTAATTCAAACATCCTCAGTTTTATTGTAGAAATAAAGCTCCATTTGTTTTAGTGTACCACTGCAGGCCTCATCAGGAGACTCATAACAGAGATGTTGTTGTGTTTTTCTGAGTCTCTTCTACTAGACCACAGCCTCCAGCATTTCATCTTAAATTTTCTTTGCTACGGTATGCTGAAGCTTTGCAAAAAGTCTATTTTAACTTTTAAAGTATTAACTAGATCCAATAAAATAATAAAGTACATAAAAGCAATTATAAACTGCAATTGAATGTGGTTTAAATTGGGAAATCTATGAATCATTTCTGTTAATAACATTGGCAGTATGTTTTTAACTTGTTTTAATTCAGATAAATCTTAGTCATTTTTTTATTTCTTAACAGACCTTTAAGACTATTTGAACACAGCTCTTTTGTCATTTTCACAACACCTTTTTCATATGTTTTGGTCCACATGAATGATTAAAAAAAACATATTAATGTATGCATCTTCAGCATTACACCTTGCAGTATGGATCCTGCAAAAAGAAAAAAAAGAACGACCAAGTCAATGACCAAATCACATAAACTGCTATGACAAGGTCAGATATGACACTCTCTTTAATTTCTCCCCAAAATTGAATGTCATAAATAATCACACATATGCCTTTGTTAGTAGTCGATCACAATTATTTGATCAATATTTTTTATCATTATGTTATTATTTCATTTTGAAGTGAGCATCTCTATACCCCTCTCGGTCTGAAGGATAGAGTCCTTAAAGTGGAACTCTGGAGGGAGTTGAACATTTTTATTTCTCTTTCTAATAGCATCTGCTGACCAGACAAACACATGCAATATTAAATGTTATCTGAATGAATATTGAGAATAACCCATAATAACTAACTCCAAAAAACTATATATAAAGGGAATTTGAATGTAAAGCTGTATTGGTAAGTGTGTGTGAAAGGGTGAGCTTGAGGGGGTGCGGAGTTGACTGGCGATTGCCTCTAAGTGTAGAAACAGTTCTGACCTCACGTCACATTGTCGTTACTATTTTTTTCCTGCTTGAATGAGCAGAGATGAGAAGAGACACGTATATGGGATGACCGCAACCATTGTATTTGTCACTCTTTTCAATGAACCAAAAAGTGCTTCTTCTTCTTAACATTGTTGTCATATGCATCGTCTTATAATATAAGATGTCAATCAATATTCCCACGGCCCCAAGTGGATTCTAGTTTTGATATTCTATTAACATTTTTATGACCAAGCCTTCAATGGATAAGGTCATCTGAAGCTCCAAGTGTGCCAAAACAATTCTCCCTGCTTCAATTAATTCTTAAATGTCATTTGAGCGTGAAAAACCTAAGAGCCAAGTTGTATGATGAGGACTTTGAACTTTAAATGCCATAAAACACCTTACAAACTTACTTTCCTATTGTATCTCGGCAAAAGTTTACAACCAGTTACAGAAGGACGTAATTGTGAGTCATCTGTGTGTCAAACAGCACGACGGGCGATGTTCTCATGTGTCAAGCATATATGTTCTCCAAGTGAAAATAACGTGATTGTTTCAGCAAAGATCTTTACCTTAACTGTGGACAGAATTGATTTTCAAGTGCTTGTTTGTGTATGCCTTTTATTTTGAAGGTCTGGTTTCTTTTTCTTGTTTTATCTTGTTTTCTGCTCCTATATTGATTGTGTCAACTTATGTTTTGTTTTGTCACTAGCGCTGGTGTATTTTTTGGCTTTATGTTTACATTTGAAACAAACCAAATTAACACTTGAACAAAGTTAGCTGAAAGATCAGGGAAACCATGGAGGCTATTAATGCACAGAACACAAAAACAGAACAAACATTTGCAACCAAGACCTAACTCTACCCATCCCTATTTAAGCGCTACGGTGGCTGACACAGGACTAAGATGTCGCCATGTTTTCGCTCCTTTGCCGAAGGAGATAACATATTTACGAATCGCGCTCGATAGAGATGTGTGTACGTTTAGGGCTTCTGTAGAAACAACATGGTGATCTCCATGCAAGGGGACCCACGGTATATGTAGATAGATATAGGTCATTCTGGTAATGAAAACATAACACTTCATTATGAAAATTCATCATACACCTCTGAACACTAGTTATTTATATTGCATCTCTGTCAATAGATCCTTCAAAAAATTACACATTGAACCTTTAAGTGAAAAGATGAGTCTGAGTGCAGTTCCCTCACATCACAGAAAACTCGAAATATGGCAAACACATGCCTAATTGACAAGTCATCAGAATGCTGTTTACACATAATAAGGTGCCAACTGAAGGGTGCCAGTTGCCATCTATTTCATCCTTGATTCATTACACCAATCTATCATAAAAGCATAAATTCTTGCGAATTCCCTAGTGTACAGTGCTATAGATGCCTCTTCCTCCACTCTTAGGTACTTTAACAGAGAATAATGGTAGCGAGAACAGGTTACCTTATTGTGCTATTGTAGACTTTACGTGTGCTTTAGCATACAGGTCACTAGCCGTAAAAAGGCAATACGGTGGAATTAACATTGCATATAGTCACTTTCAAAAGCTTAAATACCTCCTTTAGACTCCATTATTAAAGAACAGGCCTGCATTAATAAATGGGCTAAAAATATGTTTAATGTGTCACTCAGAGAATGTTCAAGTTTTGCACCAGAAGAATATACAGCCGCTGAAAAATTAGCATTTCAAAATTAGGTTCAGTCTTTCTGAATTTACTTTTTATAGGTATGTGTATGGGTAAAATGATTATTTACGTTTCATTCTGTGAACTACAAAGAATATTTATCCCGAATTTCAGATAGAAATATGGTTTCTGTTTGCATTTATTTGCAGAAAATGAAAACTGGAGAAACAGGTCAAAATGACAGAACATATTCTTAGTATTTTTTCAGTCCTTTTTCAGAAGTTAAAAAAATATATGTGATAACCTCGAATAGTATCACAGTTTTCATGTGTCTTATCACGCTGTTAGTCTTTCACATGACTTAATGTCACTCATGAGGTTTGATTTTGTTGAATTTTTTTTGCTGCTTACACAAAAATTTGGAGTGGTCTCTTATATTACCATGGCTGTACTAGTATTGTTTATACCACGGGGTGGTCTATTGATAGTCCAAATCGTAAACCATATCCCAAATTATATTTATAACACATTCACAAAGATCAAATCACTGGGATTGGGGTCCACTAACCACCTAGCAACACATTAACAGCCATTCAGCATCAGCATAACATCCCGGCAATGTGTTTTGCAGGAAAAGATGAAAAATCCAGGTCATTATGAGGCAAGGTTCATTCAGTTCTACAGCTGTATTTCTAAAAGCCAACAGCCAACTTTTTTTATGTGTTAAAATAGACAGTGTTACATTGGGATGAAAAATGCCAAACCAATACGACACGAAAGCATCTTCGGCATGCCCAACCCAAACCCCAGAGACCCTCGCTTAGACTCTTCGGCAGCCCGTGTTGACAATATTCCACGTAACCGATAGCCTGGGCATCAGGAAATGTGGCTCTCAAAGAGCAACAGAGTTAGTCTGCACGGGAGATTAATCCCGTTTAGAGAGCTCACCTTTATCCTGTGGTGCCATCTGTTGATTATTCCCCTCATACGATTCCATTAATTAGCAGCACACTTGCTATTAGTGACACAATGTTAGGGATTGAGGGTTGAGGGGTAAGAGCTGATTGCGGTGCAGATGGCTGTGATGTGCAGACAGATGGTATGTCAGGTTGATTATACAGCGGCGCTGCTTGTTGATGAGAATAATATGTGAGCTGAGTCGACCCATACATCTATACATGATTGAGATGTGACAACACAAGATGTGATACTCTGGGGATCTCAAACTTGTTGAAACTAACATGTGGGAGGTGGTTCATTCTCATTCATCTATAGACCAGTGATTGCCATTTTGAAATTCAATGTTTAGTTAAACATTTCAATCTGTTTCTTTTACAAAGATCATTTGTGATGTGCGACCGTGACCTCTAGGTATGGTGGAGGAGGTACATATTTTTAATGTTTGTCATGGATTTAACTCCGTAACATTGAGTTACCAGCAAATGGTTGAGTTTCTTGAACGGGCCTCATACATATTGTGTGTAAAGGGAAGGTCCAGCAGGTCAGTAATGTGGTCTTTTCGGGACTTGCTTTGTTTCTCTCGCACCAGTTTTGTCTAAAGGCTTTTATTGTGATCTGTTCCCAGCAAGACAAGGGCAAATCTCAGTACTGCCACCAGCAAACCGGAGATATAATTATGACACTGACCTGAATGATGAATGGTGTTGTTTACATATTTTCTTTCACTCTGACAGGCCAAGGACACCTTTGCTTTGTATTCTAGCTTGCAATGCTTTCACTCATTTTCCACCGACTTACCGGTTGTTTTGTTTTACAACATTACGTGCAAATTACATTCAAACTCCCAATATGTCTGCTCCTCTGTTGTTTTGCATCTGTGTATCATTTTACCAATTGTTTTTGGCATTTCAAATTCACAATTTGGAAGAAAATACTTTTACTTGGATTTGAAAACAGCAGCACCAAATTTTGTGAAAAGACAAGTCTAGAGTCTTGTATGCATATTTTCTTTGTCCCCATGTGCTGAACATTAAGTTTAATGTTGTTTGTGTCAATGTAGTGTTTGCTTTAAGATAATGCGTGAATCATTTTATACCAATCCAGACTATTTTCTCAGACAATGCCGTTTAATTGGCTGAGCTCACACGATTGAATGGAGGCGGGGACTAATTCGCATTTTTAAGAATTCAATCTAGGGTTACATTCAAGACATTTCAAGGCATAAAGAAATTATTAATACGGGAAAAAAAACTTTCAAGTATCCAATTTTAATGCTTAAAGATGATTTTTAACTGATAAATTATTGAATGAGGTGGGAGTTTAAAAACTCACCGTACAGCACCTTTATAATGACCTTGAAGTATAATATAGTTGACCCAAAAATGACAATTATTTCATCATTTAATACCTCTCATGTCATTCCAAGCCAAACCTTTGTGACTTTCTTTCTTCTATAGAACACGAAAGAAGATATTTTGAAGAACATTGGAAACCAAACAACATCGGCCCCCATTGTCTTCCATTGTAGGACACAAAGATATTTCTCAGATATCTTCTTCTGTGTTCTAGACATATTTTGAAAGACATAAGTGTGGGTAAATAATAACAGATTTTTTTGGGTGAACTATCCCTTTAAGCCCCTTGGTCACAATGGAGGATGGTTAGTTCATAAGATACTCCAATGTCTCTGTCTGAATATCTGAACGAATGTTTAGTTTATAATTAAAACCTTTTTTCGACAGTCTTACGAGCACCTTTTGGTTAAAATCGTACTAATTTACTACTTCTCTGTTAGAAGACATCAAAACATACAGTTTTGAAACAGCTAACAGCATAATATATGTAATCACAACAGATACAATTTGAAACGCTTCACATTTTCCGTAAAATATTCATTACATAGCGTTCATTTAGCATACGCAAGGCAGAACTGACAACCAAAGCAATTAAACTAGCAACAGTGGCAGCTGTTGTTCAGAATATACCCATCTGACTGGTTGCACAAGCACACTCCATCCCGCCAGCACGATTGATTTGTGCCGACCAGTGTCGTTCCGCTGTAATGACACTATGTGTCAATCACAAGCATTCTGCTGGCTAAATCCAATCCAACCCTGAATTCTGGGAAGCAAACTCTCTCCTCAAAGTTGATTTGTCAATGACAGGGTAAGTCAATACGGTGAAAAGACAGAAAGAGACAAACCCAGAGAGAGAGAAAGCGAGAAATGATATGTCAGCATATCAGATTAAGTCATTGAGGTTGCACCCAGAAGATAGCAGATGTTTCCGCACCGTAAAATCTCAACCAACAGAGACCAGCGTCTCACCGGGACTGAAAATACGAACATAATGAGCTGCCTCAAATCTCTATGTATTTAACGAATGCTAATCACCCTGCTGTGTTTTGGCAATGCTCCCTGCTCACTCCAGAAATCCTCATTTTAGCGTGTCTTTCACGATTGGCCCTCTTGATACCGGTACATCAGTAAACCTTCATCCCATCTGCCCGGTAATGGAGAATGACTCCTGCGCAGTCTGCATACAAACACTAAATACCTTCTTCCGCAAACATGATTTGCTTTGAGATCAACTTACGCTGATTTGGAAGCTTCTTTTGGAAATGTGTGGTGTTGGCGCTCTCTACAAATAACTTGAAAGTAGCAAATATATGCACAGCAAATCCCCGTCAGCAAAACATACACCATAATTAAAGAGAAGAGGAAATATACAGCAGCCAGTGCAGTCTACAAGTAGAAGCTGCGACGTATGACTCGAGGGTAACAGATTGCAGTCCAAAATGTGTCCTATTTATTCTGAAGGGTTCTGTGGTCTAATTCTGCAGATGCACATGGGCAACAGGGGCCAATACACTTCAGTTTATGATAAATCCCGGTAATGAATATTATGAATACAAGAATATAGCAGGAGTACTCATGTTGAAAGTCTCAGTTCCTTCTTTTGTTTCTGTTTAATTAAAACTGTTTGAGGGACCAAAGAAGCTGTGTTTGTGTATTTGACCTCTGACCTGTCCAGGGCACAGACATCACACGCCTACATGGAGAGCAACTGGGACGAGTGCTAAAACAAGCCTGTGAGTTAACACGTAGGTTCATTCCAGTTAATTAGATTTTCCTCGCAAAGAGCGAAATATAATCTCTGATCTTTTAAAAGGAAGCTTTGGGAGTTTAGCTGGTGGAATGCTAATGAATCCCTAAAGAAAAATGTCACGGAGTGCGAATCAATCACACTTAGGGAATTCTGTATTGATTTAGGGATGTGTTTTAGGATATTATTTTTAATATATATTCAAATACAAAGAAATCTGATCATTATCCTGAGAAAAACAAGCTCAGAACGAAATCAACATCAAAATACGTGAATGCCGAATTTTTATTTTACATCCAGAAGAAAACAGCAGCTACACAATGCCTTGGTCAGAAGGCCGATGTAAAGTAGCTGTAAAATGTCTTGTAAACATCTAAATATGTCTGATGGCTGGTTTGCACCGAACTCTCCCCTGTTCACCATATTTCATGCCTCGGGGCAAAGTCAAGTCGTCATGTTATGTTCAGCTAAAAGGCTAAAAAGAGACGATAAGCCTTAAAATGATCTTCTGGCCCTCAGGAAAGCTTGCAAATATGATAGAAATTCTAAATATATATTTGTGAACAATCTGCATCCAAGACAAAATAAACATATTTTCTTATGACTACTCAGACCAGGCCTTTGAAAACCCAAAGAAGCACAACGCTGTACCTCCTGCCCACGGAGATATTATTTTCTTTGCAAAGTAACAGATGATTAAATTATATTGCATATTAATCAGCCACCTGGTTGTCAGAGTTCAATAAGTGGGCCTCTCGGCTTACTCAAGAACAAGTTCCAATAACCAGCCTTGTGAAATAACCAGCGGGATAACTAGTTTGGTTAATGCACTTAAATTATCAAACACATCAGGACAAATTCCAGCTAACAGTCACTGGTCTTATTTTTAATTGGAGGCTTTTTTACTACTCTAACATTAACTGAACTTGAAAATGTGCAGTTTATTGAAAATCATAATGTTTAGCAAATGAAAATGATTAAGGTTAAGAAAGAGCCGATCCGTTTTAAAACTGCAATTAAATGAGCAGTCAAACAAGTATTTTAATGATATTATTAATAATGATGTTAAAAAACATATAATAAGATATATTGTGTAATAATGTTCTTTGTACATTTTTCACATAATGAATACAAACTTAAAAGATATGTTTTGAATATTTAAAATGACCAAAATCTTTGGAAAAAAACATAAAAAAGAATTGTTGAGCTATTAGAAAATACGAAACTTTATACTGTTGCAGTGTAGCCAAATACTAGCTTGCACTTTCCTTTCATGAATATTGACTTTGACATGGCAGTAAATGTTGTCAAAACATTTTTTGATAGCTATATAAATGGAAAAGCTAACAAGACATCAATTTCTTGTAGTTTCATTGCCACACAGTAAAAAATAGATATTATACAATGATTTGATTTGCTATTTAAACGTTGATCCTACTGTGGTGCTAAAGACTAGTTCACCCAAAAGTAACTTTCATATGCTGTTGTTACTCGACCTCTTGTTGCTCTTGTTCTTCCTCTTTAGAACACAAAAGAAGAATTTTGAAGACTTGTACTCATATGGAAAGGCTATACGCTTTTAATTTATATTTACTTAATTTGCATACAAAAATTACCATTAAAACATATTGCATAGTTACATTTAAAATCAAAATTGCTTTAAGGAGCTGTTGCAATTCATTTTATAATGAAAGTATCATGAACC
This sequence comes from Triplophysa dalaica, assembly GCF_015846415.1. Classification (NCBI taxonomy): domain Eukaryota; kingdom Metazoa; phylum Chordata; class Actinopteri; order Cypriniformes; family Nemacheilidae; genus Triplophysa; species Triplophysa dalaica. The sequence goes on along the minus strand of NC_079564.1, from coordinate 11,848,003 downwards.
TTTACTATAAAACGTATATTAAGTGTAAAAATAGGCCCTGAAATATGATGAGGGAGGAAAGGGACATCTGAATAGGAAAGGGGGAAAGTGCCAATGGCATTTTTCAATCCGCCTACCCAGAAAACTTTAGAATAGCCAAAGTAAATAAGCTAAAAGCTGCTCTTTATGATGAATTCTTTCCTGACACATACATTTTTCACAACCACATTTTGAAAGGAACCTGATAGATGGCAGAAATTGGCAGACAGCATTTTCAGGTAAATATATATTACCTTACTGCCAAAAGGCTAAAGTCACAACATCCAGACCCTTTTACAATACCTACAATAAAATGTTTCTCAAAAAGCAATTTTTCGGATGAGAAAATATTTAAAGTACAAAATGACCAACAGTTCAACAGTGACATTGTTGGACAAAGGCGGGGTCACTTTTGTCTCCCTTACACTCATTGAGTTTTTACTGAGATCCTATAGCACGTCAGCGCCTGACAAAAAAAGTTTAGTGAGAGTTAACAATCGCTACTCACTAAACTAGTTAAATAAATAGTTAATGTTGATGCCAATAGCTCTGTGAAATATTGCACCATTTGTTTTCCCTCTCGAGAGTCCTTTGCCAAACCTGCTCCCCAACACTTTCCTGTCATCTTTGTACTATCCTCTCTCAGTAAAAGGTCTAAAAACATTTCATTTACACAACATTTGTTTTAGATTTAGATTTTAGCGAATGTGTGTCATTGCCTTCTGTGCATAGGCCTATTGTCTAATAGCATAAAAAAGTATATTAATAAAAAGGAATTGATGTGTTTACTCTGAAATAAGTACCATCTTAACAAAATACATTTATTTTTGTTTTTTATTAAAATTTTCTTTTTTGTAGACAAATTAAGGTTTTTCTGCAGAGATGCAAAGTGATATAGGATAAAACTTAAACTGTTAACATCAATTGAAAGCCGAAATAAGGGGACATTCACATTTCACATTGAAAAATGCATGAAAAATAACGACTGCGTCACTTCCTTGTGATTTCTGCCGTTCCTAAGCCATGAACCTATTCTAGGTGACGACGAGGAGGATTCAGCTATAAAGTTAAATTTTGACCTAAAATCTGTTTTAGTATGCTACCAATAATTTATGCTGTGATCATCTTTTCCTTGTTGTTTCAGAAATGGTAAAGACGATTTTTTCAAATGTGCGCTTGCAGCATTCTGAGAAGTTGAAAGATTTTCGACTCGCCGATGCACCAGGAAAAGAGATTGTGTCGCATTGTTTGCATGACCATCGTGTTTTTGTCGTTTTGAGCGTGAAAGACATGTAATGTGAATGATCCCACAAAAGCATGCACTGAAACATGGTTCAACACGCCACAGATATGTAGATTATGGTGGTTTATTTGTCCAGCCATAGGTCACTTAAGGCATAATTTCATGTGGTTACCTGGGGAGGAGCCTTTATATTATTTTCATATCTCTGGGTATGATAGCACAAAGGTCCCTTTACATCTGAGTCTGAGACGAATAGAAGCTGTTAATAGTATAATGTATCCCTTCCATGATTTGCTGTTGTTGCCATGTGTCATCTGTTATCGAGCAAAGGAGGCCCTAAGGAAAGTGGCTCATTACCGATTCTCCGTACCGTCCCTGTACCTGTGTTGATCGTACGTGATTAATTACAGTCATAACAAATATTAGCATAATGTGGAACGACATGGGAATTTCATGATAGTCAACCGATACTAGAATACAAAACAGCCATTTCTCACTGATACATGCGTGATGATAACATGCATCCTTTGCCACATAAGAAAACTGGTAAGAGTTAAAGATAAAAGGACTGAATTTTACAAAGTGCACATGTTTCTGTTATAAAGTTTCAGTTATTTCACAGCGCTGGAACATCATGCTGTTATTATAGCATCACAACAGTGTGAACTCACAGGTACTGCAGAGATACCACAGAGGTAAACAAGATTACCATGCAGTTACCATGGTGATAATATAGCCTGACTAAATAGGTTTGACAGGAGGACTGCAGTTTCCAACATAAAACAATAGATAGCAGGATAAAGCTTAAACATGAGCGATTTGGATCCGTTAGTGTTTTGCTGTGGTTATGTTTCCAACGGAAACAAATCTAGCTTCATTTCATGCTTGCAGAAGCACCATTTAGTTGATCACAGAACAAATCCTTCTCATTATTATTCATCTCAACCTTGACCTGACTTATGAGTTACAATGTCCACACCAGCCTCGGCATTAATAAGTAACCAGAGGCAGATCACATGAAGTGATAATGAAGTTGCAGTTAATTTAGCACCAAATTTTCCATGTGATGATGAAGTGCTGGTTGAAACTGGTTGGACTTTGCTTTAAATGTCATCCGTAAATATGATACAAAAATAGCACAAAAAATAACTGTATTCTGTATTCTCTTATTGATATTTCCAAGTGTCTTGCTGTTGGATGACTGTAGTCTTTATGTCACTCCTGAGGTTTGACAGACACTGGACTTAAATGGCTACAATAAATCTAGAAAGGTTATTTTGAAATGAAAATGTGGAATGGTCCCTTAATTTTTTCCGCAGGCTGTATGTTTCCGTCTCTGAATTCGATTTTTAGACAAAAATCTAAAATGAATGGCTGACTGAATAATGAAGAAAGAACGGCCAATGAGAGCAAGATGGGAATTCCTTCAATATTGTTTAAACAGCATCCTCAAGAAACTTCAAAGAAGCGCCTTGATAACATGTCTGCAAATTCTAATCTAGAAATTGATCAAATTAAACAAGCTTGGATTTATTTTTAGATTTCTTTGCAGTCACAAGTTACATTTGTTTTATTTCAGTTTTAATGAGTTTATTATTATTCTAAAATGTGGGAAAATATTAATTAGTAAACATTCCAAAGCTTTTGACCAGTTGTGTAAAAATGCATATATGTAAGTAATATTTATTTCAAATTTTATTTGAGGGCATGTAGTTGAATGGTTGTACACAGCAATAATGAATAGCATTTGAACTGACAGCTGACTAAAGGAAGTGTGTTCCCAGTCATCCAAAAATGCATATTCACAACTACTGTACACATTTAATGAAGCATTTTGTATTGCGTGGAGCATGTTTTGTGTTTTTACCAGATAGAGACCGACAAACAAAAATATTCCCAACAGAGCATCTGCTTAGAATCTAGCAAGAGCTTTGAAAGTTTGGATAAAAGCTAAACTGCCGCAAACAAGCTACGCCAGCAATATTCTTTCTTACAAACTTTGATGGAAACAAAGCCCAAGCAAAATCTCTCTTTCCCCCACTTTCTGTTTGTTTGTCTTCCACTCTCAGTATGAATAATTTATCCACCTCAAGAGGCGAACTACAGTCATCAGTCCCTCACTTTCTGATACCAACTGTCAATTTTCTGCCGCACTGAATCTCAATTAAAACCTGAAAATTCTGAGACGCAGCAACTTCCTCGGGTATTTCAAAGTTGCGTGGGAAAATGTTACAAAAGAAATTTGACTTTATTATGCCACGCTGTAATGGTCCCTCTGGAAAACTGTAGGCCTCATCTTTTTTGTGACCTATTTTCCAACAAATATCAAGCAAATAATGGATCATGGAGGCTCGGGGCAAACCGGTCTCTGCTGCGGGCCAGCACTATGTGTATTAATCCCGGTGGAAAAAATAAGTAATGAACTGTCACATTCTATTATGACCTTCGCAATCTCCTCAACGTGAGGCTGACGATTACTGTATTGTTTGCTGTTCCATTGGCACATCATTAAGTTTAATCTAAGCATACTGTGCTGGTAAACAATGAGATGTTGCAGACTTGTGGTTGCATACTAATTTTAAGCACTCCTCTTGTTACAGTCATATATAAATTTACTATGCTTGCTCTCATGCTTTGACAAACAAGGTGTAATTCGGAAACATTGTACAGCTATTCTCTCAAGTAGTTTTAGAACATTAAAGGGACAGTTCACCCAAAAATGATTTTTTTTTCATCATTTATTCACCTGCAAGTTGTTCCAAATCTGTATAAAATTCTTTGTTCTGATGAACGTAGACTAAGATAATTGAAAGAATGCTTGTAACCAAACAATTCTTGGCCATCATTGACTGGCATAGGGAAAATTCATTTATATACAGTATGTATTTGTTCTCACTCCATCCAGGGTGTATCCTGCCTTGATGCCCGATGACTCCTGAGATAGGCGCAGGCTCCCCGTGACCCGAGGTAGTTCGGATAAAGCGGTAGAAAATGGATGGATGGATGGATGTATTTGTTCTGTTTAACATGAAAGAAGATATTTTGAGGAAATTTAAGAAAGCAAACTTTTGACTACCATTGTCATTTTTCCTAGAATTTATATTTGTTGGGTAATCTGTGCCTTAAAGTAATATGAAATAATAATAAGTAAATACAAAACATTGTTTGTTATAAAAGAAAAATATTGGTTTTAAGTTAATACTTAAACGTTAATAATGTTTTTAAACAAATAATGCAATTCACAATACTTTGAGCTAATGTTGTTCAATTATTCATTTATATCATTTTGGAAGTGATGAAACCTGATTCATTTGCTCAGGCAGTGAAGTCGATATCTGGTGCAACCACATTGGTCGCTATGGTAACAATGTAAGCATCAGCACAAATTTCTGACAACTTTCAAATTTTAAACAAAAGCAAATAAGTAGATTGTATAAAGTCCTAATTTCTTTAACATATATAAAGAAGGACGTCATAGTAAACAAAAGGAATTAACATTTTTGACATTGAATCTTTACAAGTTGAACAGAAAAGAGGTCGATCTTTGCCCTCTTTTCCATCTGTTACCGTATCATTTCAGTTCAGCAGTGGCATTGTATGTAGCAAAAGAACCCCTGACTGTTGAATTGTGGGCTCTGACCCTATCGGCTTTTTACAATCTAGTTGCTATTGATCTGACTCAAGCGTCCTGGTGGAGCAAATTACTATCAGACTTTGAATGACAAAACTGCCGCTTATCGAATGTAATCCAAAGTCGAGGACAAAATTGAGACCATATACAGAAGTCAAAAGTAATGATCAACTTAAAATCTGTATACCACAATGCCCTGCTAATTTCACATGTATATGTTGCAAGCTTTTAATGATGCTCAATTTGCTATGCCAGCACAAAGATCTTTACCAGCAAGCTAAAATTACAATTTGTTATGACAGGTGGGAGGGTTTAAATGAGTCACATGGCGCAAATACATGTTTTTCTGTGTCTTTGGTGTGTTATACGTTGCCAATGCATGTATTAAACAAAATTGCAAAAATACAAAACATGCATTCAATCTAGAAGCGAATGCTCATCCAGACCTGCCTAATACGCCTCGTGTAACCACACCCCCACGAATCTACGTCATTTCGTGGTATGATTTGACTAAGTTCGCCCAAATCTATACGCAACTAAGATGGCAATACTTGTAAATGTCAATGTATCGTCGCCGGCGCAGCCATTTTGTGGAAACGCTGTGTGTTTCGTTGCGAAAAGAAACTCTCTTTGTTTGGCCTTCCAAAAGATGAGACGGCTAAAAACGAATGGTTACATTTCATTTACAACACTGTTCCAGAACAGTACAATCCGAATATTAAAGTGTGTGCAGCACATTTCATAGATGATTGCTTCATGAACCTGGGAGAGATCAAGGCCGGCTGTGCACGAAAGCTTTTGTTAAAAAGTGGGGCAATTCCCATCATTACAACTTTGCAAGGACAGTCTGGTGCTTCAGATTCGTAGCCTGTAAGTATATTTTCATTGTTAAAGACTTTGTTACGGACTAACGCGAGTTGAGTTTTTGTGTGTTTGTAGCGCATGTTTTTTTTTTTGTGACCTGCAAATGCAGACACGCACACAACGTTAAAAAAAAGACAACATAAGTCCTAATAATCAATAATAATGTTACAACTAAAGCAACAAATGTTGTGTTTATAATGGGGTTTATTGTCTTTGTTTAGTCCCGACAGACATGGCGTAACATTTGTTGACCACTAACGGCAAATCTTTATAACGTTGTATATAAAACATAAAACAGTTAGCAATTCAACATAATATATATTTTTAAAACCTTACCAATCCTTTACAAATTTGCTCAGGAAGCGCTGGCAAACTCAATGTATCGGCTTGATCATCTTCATTTTCCGGATCAGATTCGGGCTTGAATTGATAGGGAAAGTACCGATGACATTTTATAACCTTGCAGTACGACTGCTTGGGAAAATTATGTTCCAAATATGGTTAGAGGCATTACATTCCCGTCACACGCTTGCCGTTTTCGACCAATCACTATGCACTGGTTAACTGGCCAATCATAGCACACCTCGCTTTTCAGAGTGATGAGCTTTGCAAATAGGAGATACAAACATGCATGGTGTGTGGAAAACACAACGGTTTTTAACCATAAATAGTGTATACACATTGCATTACATCTACAATAAATGATAATATTCGTTCTAGTCGAGTCACATCACCCCAGTAACAGAGGGATTATGAATGGGAAACAGGGCTCATTTACAAATCTGCACATGTGTCTTTCCTCACTCATATCATTAGAATAATGATTTCTCTTGGAGATTTTTATTCCAATTTATTGTGTGATCTGCACTTTTCTTGACAAATCAAAGTGTAATTTATACATTCTCAGATTTGTCTGTGTTAGGGTTTGATTCATATCTCCACCAGCCTTTTAATGGCTGGAATTACCAAATGTTTTTTTCGACAAAATTACAGCCTGTCCTAATTTTTCAGTTGTATTTATGTGTAGCAAAATGTGTAGCATGTATTGTGAATTATAAGGATAGATACAGGTCACAGTTTTGCATAGTTATTTGAGTGACTGAGTGTGCTTTTACTTTCCTTCTTTTTCTACCGCTTATCCGAACTACCTCGGGTCACGGGGAGCCTGCGCCTATCTCAGGAGTCATCGGGCATCAAGGCAGGATACACCCTGGATGGAGTGCCAACCCATCACAGGGCACACACACTCACTCATTCACTCATTCACTCACGCACTACGGCCAATTTTTTCCAGAGATGCCAATCAACCTACCATGCATGTCTTTGGACCAGGGGAGGAAACCGGAGTACCTGGAGGAAACCCCCGAGGCACGGGGAGAACATGCAAACTCTACACATACAAGTCGGAAGCGTGAATCGAACCCCCAACCCTGGAGGTGTGAGGCGAACGTGCTAACTGCGCTTTTACTTGTAATAGGAAATTGTTACTGTGAAAACAGGAGACGTGTTGGCATTTATCCATTTCAGAGGTCAAGACATGTAGACAAATTAAGACATATTAATCAAATAGACAACTTTTAATCATACATGACTTATTGTATTCAAATACACAATGATGATAAGTCTTCTGTTTAAAAAACTTTGTTTAAATATAGTTTGTACATTTATTGTCACTATACTTTTTATCTGTGAACCTGGACAACAAAACCAGTCTTAAGTACTACAATTAGTAGCAATAGCCAACAAAATTTAGTGTGGGTCAAAATGGCTGAATTTTATTTAATGCCAAAAATCATTAGGATATTAAGTAAAGATCGTGCTTTATGAAGATTTTTTATATTTATATCAAAACCTTATTTTGTGTGTGGATGCAGCAAATTTGCTGAGAAAATTACCAGAAACACGGCTACAAATTTCACTCGCTGCTTGAAACAGAGCGCATTAAAAAAAAACTGTTTCTTCTTGGCAACAGTCTGCTACAGCCTTTTCTGTTAAAATCTTCAAAAGCGATTTCACACTCAGATTCCAAAGTTTTAAATGGTGGTATCTCTGCAAAATGATGTCCTATCCTGATAAACCAGACATCAATGGAAAGCTTTCATATGATGTACACACACAAAGTTTAATCTATCCACCCACCCCATAACTGCCAGTCATGGTAAATGTCTTAAAACTGCAGACTCCAGAACAACATCCACCGTGTTCTCATCCCTCCCCAGAAGTTAACAAAGACATCTCTGGAACGCTCATGTTCATTCAGTCAGTATCCATGGTGAAGCTTGTGCTGGAAAAGTCTGAGAAATATGTTCACTCTTAGGGACGTTTATTAGCCATTATCAGTGAAGATAATTTCTCTGATGCCCGACTGTAAGCAGCTAGGATATATTAGCTGTGGTACGCTTGACTCTTTGAATGACTAAAATACTGTCTCAAAGGTCAAATTTATCGATCCAGTCTACTTCCTGCTTGAAAATGAATTGTAACAGGCTTTGGCAATTAACTAAAAGCTGCGAAAGACCCACGTAATTCATTCGCGTCTGTTTTCTTTTCATTCAATCATCCTGGACTTTATCTCGTGTGTCGAAATCCAAAGTTATTTGTACAAAGCAATTATTTAACATTATTTATTATAGAAGGGCTTGTACTTTGCAAATTATTCATGTTAATGAGATCCTGCGAAAATATGTTTAATATTTCAAATAAACCGGTTCACACTGGCAAAGGATTTGTGTATTTTCATAAGGCGGCATCAGTCAAAAGTGTTTTTGCAAAAATTACAAACAAATGGAAATGTGTTTGTAATTGCATAAACCATTCAAACAAATTAAACTTACAACGCATTAGAAAGTATTTATTTTATCATTAATGAAAAGCTTAAATACATAAAATGATAAAAGCAGTCTTTGTGTTATCTCTCTTTAAAATGCAGCGTTCATTCAGCTCAGTTCATTTTTCATCTGTGACCTGTACAAAACAATAATGTTTTGTTAATTAAATATTATATGAACCTCAAGGCATTTGTATTTCTCTGAGGTTGTTTATTGTACAAGAAAACGCTTTAATAATATCAATAATTTTATGTTATTATTGACAATACATCCTTGTTGTCCATTTCAGCATCTATCCAAACATCAAATACCTGTGAGAGCTAATGAGATTGCATAGGCTGAGCACATCTATTTACACCCTAAATCCCCCCCAAAACCTTGAACCTCAGGCCAAAGGTATCAAATCCTTCTAATCTCACACTCATCAATTTTGACCGCAAAATCAATATCTGAATTATGTTTCCAAAAAAACCTGATGCAAATGACTGACCCAGTCACATCCAGCAACATTTTCAATTTGCCAAACTTTTTTCTGTGTTGTCAAGGAGAAACACTACGGCTAATTTACTCAGCACACCCAATTATAACCAAGTGTTAAGCTGCCAATGTCATAGCGTCGCTGCAGAACACGTCGAAGATCGACAACAGCAGATTGCTTTCGGCTCACATGTACCGACTTGTTATTTCGACATGAAACACCTACAAGCGCTTAGAAGGATCAGTGTCTCTGCGGCGTACCGTGGAGCTGAGGTTTCCCGCTGTAATGATCCCTCATTAGATTGCAACCTTTAGGCATACGATACCTTCCCTGCGTTCAGATGTCAGGAGGATGATGATGCATTTGCTCCGCTGTTATAATAATTTACCGGCTGACAATTTTAAAACAGCGGCTTGTTCTTTTTGAACTGGAGCAATTGCCCTTGACGCACATGTTATGCTGACTGATCTTCTGTGTTGATCTTGTGTGGCTGACACTGCTAGATGTAGCTTGAGGATAATAGGTTTTGAATTGACTATAATGGTATGATGTTTGGCACAGGGTCACTTTAGACTCAAGTTATATTGCAGTTATTTTTACTATTATTGTATATATATAGCTGTGCACAGCATCATTGAGGCTATGTTTGTTGTACAAGAAGTTTGCATGTCACTTTCTGAAGAACGATGTCATTTAAAGGTACAATATGTATGATTTTTGCATTAAACTATTCAAACTCCACTAGCATAATGTAATATGTGTCTTTCTTGTGTACTTACATCACATACTGTATGTGTCCAACAATGTTTGAGTTTGCAGCTTAACGTCCCTACTTATTCCTTCACCTGAATATGGCACAACAAGTCCTCCAAATACGACCACATAGGTTTTAGGCGATTGCGTCATTACTTCTGCACTGAATGTGAAGTCTTATTGGCTCTTGATTGAGTCATGACGTCAGTCTGAACGAGCTCTGCATACATGGTTATTTATTATTCTTACAAATTATTTATACTTTAACAAATATGAAGAATTAAATAGATAAAATATGAACAAGCTAAAGCAATGGAAAGACTGTACTTCTTTATAAGCTGCTGGCGCTAGAGGGCGCTGATCCTTAATACTGTTGGTCGTAATAAGGTGCTTGTACAAACGACCGACTGGGTCATTTTTTGAGGAGGACAGTCTGAAATGGCGACATTTCCACATTTTCATTGGTTTCCGTAGAAATCATAGGTTAGACTTCAACAAAGAGTCGCAAGAGCACCGCACACAGTCAAGGCAAAACCGTCCGTCTCAAAAAAGTGGAGGTTGCAGTCGTATCATCTCAAGCCCTTCGTTGCTGGAAGACTACAACTTCCATCATTTCATGCTCCTTCACAACATTATCAAGCTACGCCTTTGTAATTGACTTCAAGGGGGAAAATGACATATTGTGCCTTTAAAGGAATTATTTATGTTAACTAAAGATATGGGGCTATGTAAAAAACATAAACGGATTACATTTATATTTAGGCATTCATCAGATGCTATGGGGAAGACAATGAAGCGAGTCAACTTAAGGAGACAAAACTCTGTTTTACCTGTATTTTACATTTTGCACTGCATCAAATTACATTTTAGCATTAACAGAAATGTCTGTAAAATAAAGGGAAAATGTACTGGTAATTTTCTGCCAGTACTTTAACTGTTTTTTACTGTATTTTTTACAGTGTAGTTCGCTAGAGATAACTGCTAGAGAGATAGCTCCATACATGTTGAAAGAAGGACAAATAGAAGATTCGTTTTTTATATACAGACAAGTATTCAGTATGTTCGGTCAAGGGTTCATGGAAGAACACTTGACACTTCCTTAAATATTGAATGCTGGATAGATTGAACTGTACAATGGGTACATTTTGAACCTCACAAGTTGAACCGTTATATAAAGGCTTACAAGTTTGATCTCTGTACCCAATGTTCCATTCCACATATTGCCATTGCAATGTTGACAATGGCACTTCTTCTGAGCTTATATCTGCAGAGGGTTCCACTCCTCTGTTGACCTTGTACTCCGAGGCCTCTCTGTATACCCATCTGTACACCGAGACAGGTCGATTCTTCAGATTGGAGATCGTTAAACTAATATCGCAACATGTGGACAATATCCAATGTTGACAATCTCCAATGACGTCATCATTGTGTCCTTGAGCATTGTCAAACAATATCAATACCATACAGCAAGTGTCCCTGATCCTAAGCGTCAACCCCGTGTCTACAGACGAAGTCTTCAATGAAGCTTATTTCATCTGTCACAATAAACTGGATTTACTGTAGGAGCCTCCATGCTGTTCGTATGCAGTACCACAAACGATATATCAGTGTATGAAAGCACAATGTTGGAAATTCATATTGCGGGCAGAGATGAAAATGGCCTCTGAAAGCGTGTGATTCGAATGCAAGTGGTTTTATGTGACGAATCCCTTTGTGTTGCAAGGTTATTGAGGGGCACAGAGGTCGGATCTTATAGCATCATTGAAATTGCTCAGTCTACCAACATCAAGTTGGTTGGGTGTCTATATTACTCTCCTGTGTGTCTCCCGTATTCATCCTTCAAAGTTGCAACGTGTAGAACATTGAAAATAGCAGAGATCATTGTCTTTGTGTCCTTTTGCGGTATCAGTAATGCTTTCCGTGGTCTATAGAGCTCGGTCTGGATAGCTGGTGAGGCGGCACCCAGCACAGCAATAATCCTCCTGACTCATGGTGCGTGTATAAATTATTTCCTTTAATCTACTAAAGCTGCAGTGGCAATGAGCAGAATCACTAATTCTCTCTCATTATAAATCAAGTGACTGCTGTAGAAAGGGTCAGATTGGCTGAGATGCCCTTATACAGTAGCTCCTCATTCTCCTGCCAGCTCAACCACACAGACACATCTGTCTAGTTGTCCTTTTTACCTTTTCCTTTTGCTTTAACATTTGTGATTTATTTAATTTAAGTGTAAAGTGCTTTAAGAAATTGCTAAAATAGTCTACAAATGCAACAACAATAGTACTGAATTTATTATGTATTTGAGAGTAAAATAGTCATTTTAAAACTGTGAGTTCAGATGTAAAAGTCATAAACATTGGGCTATAGTGCAAACCTAAATGTGCATTAAAAAGTTCCGGATGATTAGCTTTTATATGAATCAATATACACAACTCAAACTTTCATACGTTTGCTCTATCTTTGGCTTACATCCACTATTTCTATCACCTGTCTGTGCTTTAATAAATGTGAAACACATATGCTGTCTGGTAAAAACATGTTTAAACTCCAGAACAACTAATGAGGGTCGGCTTTTCACAGAACTGGACATTTTTTCAAATAATTGTTTTTGTTCTCTGTGTTGTGTAATCCCCAAAAGACACAAAACCGAATGCCAGTTTATAAAAAATAGAGAAAGGGAGTTTAGACTAGCAGAGTTAGAATAGTATAACCATTATACTTTTTACTTGTGTCATAACGCATAATTGTGTTAACGATTAGCACACTGTCATGATAAAAGAGAATTTAATGGAGGAAACTGTGCAAATTGGAAAGTCTATGAGAATGCTGAAAAGAAACTGTGATATTTTTTTATTAAAACTGTCTGGGTTACTATACAAACATAATGAAAAAACAGATTTAGAAACACTGTCAAACTAAAGCATACATGGGATGGCCAAAAATGATCTAAGTCTTACATTTCCTGAAATTTTTCAACCCACACAGATCAGATCTGTGGCTAGATCTGCAGTTCAGGGCAGCCAACTTGGGTGCATTTTCTAACAGGGATGGAAGTGTCTTAACAGAGCGGTCTGAAAGACCAGCTGTCCAAACAGATCTAAAGGAGAGGAAAACATTTCAGGACCTTGGACAGTGTCCTAACCAACTATCACACAGAGCAGAGGGGCCAAAAATGGCCTGTGAAGTTTTTCTACACATACCAAACATCAAACTTTAGGAATTGAAAGTTTGAGTATCATGCTATGTCATGCATTCTGATTTCTTTACACTGTTAAACGTGCTGGCTTCTCATTCTTAACATGGTCGATTTGTTAAAATACGAGTTAACGTAGTGTTACTGTACTTGATACACTCCCCCAGGCATAACAACTTTTTTGTAACAGGGATCTTATTCTTTTTACTGGCCATTCTCGCGGAAAAGCATGGCAAGGCGAAGAAAAGAGCCCGCCTACTACCCAACCGACAAGCGAGACCCACTTATCACAAACCCATCACAACTCCCAACTAGTCCCGCCTCTAACAGCTCATGTTTTTCCAGAAATAATCATAAAGCTGTCTCTCTTTTTTAAATTTGATCAAACTAAATACTCTTCGAATACATGATCTATGCATTACTGTTTAGGCACTCAAGATTAATATGAGATTGCCAGAAGCTGCTTGTGATCTTTAAATGAGAACATTTTGAGGTTGTGCAGTTGATATCATATGCTGCCAATAACTTGAATAGGGTCATTTTCCTTCTTCCAAAAAAACTATTTATTATCAACAATACTAGTACAACTGCTTGTCACAGTTTTTTCATTGTTGTATAATTCTAATTGTTGGAAATTCTCTAAGAGGAGGGGGATAGATATTGACATTTTGTGCTTAGAATAAATTACTTTTTTCATTACCCTTTTTAGTTTTTTATTAAATGGCTTGGAGGCTCCACATTTTTAAAATTACTATTAAAAGTGCCAACAAGCATTCGTTTTACACTGTAAAAGGTCAATTTTCGCATTATGGATGCGATATCTGTTGTCAAAAACTGAAATATAAACCCTCAAAAATGTTTTATTACCAATATATTGAAACATTATTATTCTCCTAAAGCCCCGTTGAGTCTAGACACCAGAAAAATATCAGTCTATCCCTACACGTTTTCTATTTAATACACTTTTTTAACACCCAAGTACATTTGTACATTTCCCACGTAATAGATGTGACAAAAATGACACATTTTTTGAGAGACAGCATATACTTTGTATAGAAGTTCAGTGAATTAAAACGTCAAACCAGCAGCAGTAACATCCACAAATGGAGAAGGGATGACTCTTCATCGAAGATAAAATATTATAATATAGTTTCATTTTCTTGTGACTATTAATGGAAATAACAAGTCTGAAAGCAGCACTTACCCAACTATGAAAAGCATGCTTTAAATGTTTTTTTATTCAAACCACCAAATATTGACATGTTGCCTATCATTATAGTGAAGAACTTTGGTAAAAAACTTTTTTTTCATGACATTTGCATGTATTCTCCCAATAGGCCTTCATGAAAGCGACAAGAAATGCACACACACTTACAAAAGCATGATTACACAACTTCTGCCTGAGCAACCTTTATTACGGGTAAAACAACTTCTAAATCGTCCTTCCTTGTTTAAAATATTCGCTCATTACCTGAATAGAGAAAAATTGTTTCCCATGGTTATTTTCACAATACATAATCACTCATTGTTCTCCCACTGTGCAGACAGCGTGAGCGTTAACGCCTGACTGAACTCATGGCTTTGTCTCCAGCATTTTCTCAGCTTGCGCATCCGTGTCATTACAGCGCTCAAACCGAATCAGCGCTACCAAGTGTGAGATGATGTTAAATAGCTATCTGTGTTTCTCGCTACTTCGCGGGACCGCTGCGACTCTCTCCTATTCACTTTCCTGGCGTTTAGATGGCCGCCGTCTCTTAGCCGCCACTTTCATTTTCATTTAACCTGCCATGCGTGCTTCAAATAGCGCAGAAGAAAATAAGGGTGAAGTGAGCGACCGTAAATAATCTTCTGCATGTGATAATTGTGCGGTGCATCCCATTAGTTTTAACATTCCACTGCCACGCCACAGAAGACAACTGAAGAGGCTAAGATTCAAAGGCATGTATTATTGAAGTAATGGCTTGTCTCTAAGGGTTTTTTGTATTTCCCTTAGGTTGTATGCTAAAATGCTTTTAATCCTTCATTTTAGGGCAATGCTGTAAAAAGCAAATGACAGATGAACACAAAGTGACACAGTGTTTAACCTCATTAGTGACTTATCGTTATTGGATTTTAAGCAATGTAAAAAGCTCTGATTGGAGGATGAAAAATCTGATTGTGCGTCACAGCACTTATGATTCAAATTGGTGTGGAGACATGCCCTATTTGCCCTTAAGAAAAAAAACATCAAACCTGCCCTTTTGCAATAACTTCAGGCAAGTTTTTTAGTATTTTCAAGCCTTGTGTGGTGTTTGATGTCATTTAGAGTTTTCTCAACTTCATTGAGTACAGGGGGGAGACCGATCTCTTCATAGTCTCTTGCTAAGGTCACTAACCTAACATCAAATGTACCATAAATGTTTTTTTCTACTGCAAGCTCAAATTGTTAAAAAACTATTTCCTGTCAGCATACGTGCAATGGTGTGAAATATTAATAACTGGCTACTTTTACTAGTGGGTGGCAGTATTCATTTCGTTGACGAAAACTATGACAAAAAAAGATGTTTCAACAATACGTTTTCACTAGGGGTGCACCGATATCATTGTTTAAAGACCGGGACCGATCCGATGTGGGCCGATATCGATGCCTATACCTTTTGTCACGGTTCTGCCTATCTTGTCTGGCTAATTCTTGGTCTTGAGGCAGAACCAAAACAGAATTCCCTGTTTCATGTGGGGAGAGAGATTTTGGACCTTTTGGGCTTCCATACTCTCCCCGAGTCTCGTCTGTGTTTCCCGCCATTTCGTGTCATTAGCTTCCCCTTAGTGTTTCATCTGTTTCACCTGTCCCCTATTAATTATCCTGTCATTGTCTCCCTTTAAGAGTCCTCTTGTTTCATTGTCTTGTGCGGTTCATTGCTTGTACTTGTGCTCTGTTCCTGTATACCGTTGATCTTACCTTGTTCCTGTTTCCCGTGTCAAAGTGAGTGTTAGTTTAGTGTTCTGTTCCAAGTGCTTGTTTTCTTAGTTTTAGTTTAGTAAGTCAGCGTCCTTGTTTTTTGTCAAAGTATATTTATCCCTGTATTGTTTTCCCCCCTCGTGGGTTTTGTTTTGCTTGTTTGTTTAGTTTAGTGTTTATTGTTAATAAATATATTTGTCAAGTCTTCATCCGCCTTGCCTCTGCCTGCACTTGGGTTCTCTGCCATGCCTATCGAGAAGACTCATGACACCTTTTTCACAAGATAGTGAGACACAGCCGAAAAAGCGCTCCACAGCTGAAAGCGCACTTTGGAAAATGAATGATGTTTTTAATGTAGTAGGGATAACTATAGTTGGAGTTTTCATGCTGATATAAAAACAATAAAACCCTTCCCAAAATACAACAGAAAATGTAATGGATTTAGTCTAATGGGAATTGTATTGTATGTACATTCTTATTCTAATTCACAAAAAAAATCGCAGTAAGCCACAGTATCCACAAATTTACAATTTCCTCTATTTAGGAACCATACTCCAATTAAGCTATTTTAGAAAAAATTGACCATACTTTCATTATAGTAGCTAATGTTTATTTTTGTAGTTCAATTTGTAATACAAATGGTAATAAATCATGCAAACACATGGCTTCTACACTTTACTATAAACAAGAACCTTACTTCTTACTGGAAATTTCTGCTAAAACTGGTTAAGGGAACATTCAAATAAAAAAACTGCTCATAAATACATATAAGCCTAGGGGGCTAATGAGGTTAGGCTAAATGATCATAGAGGATTATACACTCACCTAATAGATTATTAGGAACACCTGTTCAATTTCTCATTAATGCAATTATGGTGGTGGTGTAATGGTGTGGGGGATGTTTTCTTGGCACACTTTAGGCCCCTTGGTGCCAATTGGGCATCGTTTAAATGCCATGGCCTACCTGAGCATTGTTTCTGACCATGTCCATCCCTTTATGACCACCATGTACCCATCCTATGATGGCTACTTCCAGCAGAATAATGCACCATGACACAAAGCTTGAATCATTTCAAATTGGTTTCTTGAACATGACAATGTGTTCACTGTACTAGAATGGCCCCCACAGTCACCATATCTCAACCCATCTTTGCATCTTTGGGATGTGGTGGAACGGGAGCTTCGTGCAACCCACAAATCTCTGTCAACTGCAAGATGCTATCCTATCAATATGGGCCAACATTTCTAAAGAATGCTTTCAGCACCTTGTTGAATCAATGCCACGTAGAATTATGACAGTTCTGAAGGTGAAAAGGGGTCAAACACAGTATTAGTATGGTTTTCCTAATAATCCTTTAGGTGAGTGTATATAAACTAAACATATATATCCTTAACATATAAAGCTCCTAATACCACTGATACTGTGAGCTACTGAGGCATAAAGTATGCGATTATAAAACAATGCACCACTTACAAAAAGGAGATTTGCTTTTAATGCTTGAGTACTTTTAAAAGTAAGTACAACTGTACTTTTGCTCAAGTAAGAGTTATGTCTTTACAACTTTGACTTGTAGTAGAGTAATATTTGACCAGAAGTATCTGAACTTTGTCCGCCTCTGTATGTTTGATAAGTGAGTAAAAAAGTAAAGTAAAACTGCAACAATAGGCCTTTTTCTAGTTCTAAAAATAAATCCTAATATACATTTCTCCATCCACATAATAGAGAATCAAATTTACTTATGAGATAGGGAGTGAACTGTAAAATCTTACCAGCACCTGATGCATTAGTCACACACTGATGTGAAAGCCACATTTTCTATAGTGCTTTAGAAAGAATTGACTATAATTCAACATTATAGAGGAAATGATGAAAGCTATCTCAAAGGTCTTTGTGGCTGAGGAAAATTTGACATAGTTATTGTTAAAGGCTGGGCCAGCTTTTAAAGATACTGTACAACCTAGGTTACTCATTGTTATTTCATGAAAGAGCTCAGCAGAATAACTTATTTGACTCTTTAGTTCTGAAGCAGTGAGGTACATGAGAACAAGCACCCTTTAGCCCAAGACTGTTTGCCCATCGAACCTTAGCAGGGCTGAACCTGGTCAGTACCTGGATGGGAGACCACCTTGGAAAGCTACACTGTAAAACTTTGCTGTAGTTCTGCAGCAGGTTTGGCGGTAACTTACTGTAGATTTGATTACTACCTAATATTTTAGTACTGTTTTTAATTTGAGTTAAACTTGTCTTAAATCAAAATTAAAGCACTTTGACTTTTGACATTCAAAATGAGCAAGAAGAGACATGGTCTCAATACTGGCATTAGATTAGAATAAATTAGATTAGATTCAACTTTATTGTCATTACACATATACAAGTACAGTGTAACAAAATTTAGTTTAGGCCTAACCAGAAGTGCAATTAGCAAGTGCAGGATATAGAGTGTGAATAAATACAGAATAAAATATTAGGAAAATACTATACAATGGGAATGTACTATGAAAAAATGACAGTCGGTATGTACTATGAACTATATAAACAGAAGGCTATATACTGTGAACATTAATGTACAGATGGTTATGAACAGATAACAATATAGACTATACAATAGTGCAAGTGACTTGAGTGTGCATTAGTTACAGACATCAGCTATTAAAGTTACAGTGCCGTAGATGAGTTGAGGCGGTTATTAAAGGTAAGGTGCAGTACATGAGTTAATGCAGTTATTGAAGTTATAGTGCAATACATGAGTAGATGCAGTTATACTGATACAGTGCAGTAGATGAGATAGTGCAGTTATTGAAGTTACAGTGCAGTAGATGCGTTAATGCAGTTATCGAAGTTACAGTGCAGTAGATGCATTAATGCGATTATTAAGGTTACAGTGCAGTAGATGCGTTAATGCAGTTATTAAGGTTACAGTGCACTAGATCAGTTAGTGCAGTTATTGAAGTTACAGTGCAGTAGATGCGTTAATGCAGTTATTGAAGTTACAGTGCAGTAGATGCATTAATGCGGTTATTAAGATTACAGTGCAGTAGATGCGTTAATGCAGTTATTAAGGTTACAGTGCAGTAGATGAGTTAGTGCAGTTATTGAAGTTACAGTGCAGTAGATGCGTTAATGCAGTTATTGAAGTTACAGTGCAGTAGATGAGTTAGTGCAGTTATTGAAGTTACAGTGCAGTAGATGCGTTAATGCAGTTATTGAAGTTACAGTGCAGTAGATGCGTTAATGCAGTTATTGAAGTTACAGTGCAGTAGATGCATTAATGCAGTTATTAAGGTTACAGTGCAGTAGATGCGTTAATGCAGTTATTAAGGTTACAGTGCAGTAGATGAGTTAGTGCAGTTATTGAAGTTACAGTGCAGTAGATGAGTTAGTGCAGTTATTGAAGTTACAGTGCAGTAGATGCGTTAATGCGCTTATTAAGGTTACAGTGCAGTAGATGAGTTAATGCAGTTATTGAAGTTACAGTGCAATAGATGAGTAGATGCAGTTAGTTATGCAATAGATGCAGTAATGCAATAGATGAGTTACAGTACAGTAGAGAAGTTGGTGCAGTTATTGAAGTTACAGTGCAGTAGACGAGTTCTACTGTACTCGTCTTTTCCACCGATTACCCCCCTTCCCCCCCTATAGCATTACACTGCAAAAAAATGACTTTTTGTATGTTTTCTAGTAAAAATATTTCAAAGGTAAGTTTATGCTTAATTTTTTATTTACATTAAATCTACAGTTAGTTACTGGCAAACCTGCTGCGAAATTACAGCAAAGTTTTACAGTGTAGGTTGCTGTTAGAAGAGGTGTTAGTGAGACCAGCAGGGGGTACTCACTCTGTGGTCTATACGGATCCTAATACTGGGGTATAGTGATGGGGACACTATACTGTAAAAAGCTCTGTCCTTCGGATGAGATTCCGTCCACTGGCCCTTGTCAATCGTGGCCTCCTAATAATCCCCACCCTGTGAATTGGCTCTATATCTCTCTCCTCTCCCCCTATAGCTGGTGTGAGGTGAGGGCACTGGCGCCGTTGTTCTGCGGCTGCCATCGCATCATCCAAGTGGATGGTGGTGGGTTTAGGAGAGATCCCCCACATATGATTGTAAAGCGCTTGGGTGTACAGCAATACCCAATAAAGCGCTATATAAATGCTTCATCCATCCAAAGACATTTGTACAGTACAACCATGTGCGTATGTGAACTGACATGACTGCACTTACATCATATGACGTGAACAATGTGTGCATAATGTAAATAATGGCACACAGTACAAGGGTTGTGTATGATTTGTTTGACCTGTAAAAAGACACCACTTAATGGTAAAATAGATTTTATTAATAGACTGTTAAAAATATTCAACATTTTATTTTTATTTTCACATTTTCATGAACATTTGCTGTACAAACAGCAATAGAAAGGCTGGCAATGAATGAATGAATGAATCAGTCAATCGATCAATAAGAATGCCAACCTGCCTGGTCAAATAACAACAACAAAACCCGAAGACGTAATATCATTCTGTACATTTCGCACTGATCAAAGCAAATGAGCACTGACCGACATATTTAATAATCATTCCAGCAGGATCTCATGCATCGAGTGAACATGAAGCGCTCACCCCTGAGGACTAAAGCAAACCAAATGATGAAGCGCCCACCAGCGTAGTTTGTCTTTCTGGCTGGAGGGCATAAGTTCAATGTTTTCTGATGTAATGAAAACTTGGCCGTGATGCCTGTAGATGACTCATGCAGGTCGTGTCATTACTTTCCACCTTTACATTAACTGAAGGGTCACTAAAACACTGTCTTTAAGCAAAACACTTACATTTTTAGCAGGTAGCCAGTAGGTGTGTTTTATCAAGTGCCTATCACCACACATTACATTCTCACTGTTTGCTCTATGGGTGTAATCCGCTGAAACGATTAGGAAGGATTGTTATGAGTTGGCACCGTGCCTCTTCAAATCCATAGAGAGAAAGAACATGTAACATTTTTAAGAGGCAGAAGGTAGACACTTCCTCTGATGGCTGAAACAAAACAATATTGAAGGAGAGTATATTTTTGATTGATTATTTGTTCTTTTCTTCTTTCCAATTTGTCTTCATTTATTTATTTATTTCCCTTCTTTCTTTCCATTTCTTTCCTTTTTCCCTCCTATTGTATGAATTTCTTTCTTTCCATCCATCTATATATTCTTACTCTCTATAGCTATATATTTCCAGCTTTCTTTTTTACTTCTATGAAATGATAACCTGCAGACAACCCACATTCTTCCAACAATCTATTTACCGAACATTTAATGGGTATTGCACAAAAAACATGTAAATTGCACTCTAATCATGTCATAGCTTTCATTCCACCAGGAAACCACACCAATGTTTCAAGTTTGTGGCTTTACATCATAAAATAAATCGTATTTGCCTAAGTTATACTTTAATTCACTCCAGTGTTTAGACTACATTCATTTGGCCATTGCGGGCCACCACGTCAAAAATCCTTCCCGCCATGACTACAGTGACGCACTGTTTCCATTTATTCATAATTTGTCCGGCCATTGTTGCCAAATTTGCAACTCTTTTACTAGATTCAGCTACTATTCTGACCCCTTTGTGTGCTATTGTTCTGAAGACACGTGTAACGACAAACCTAGCTTCATTTTGGAAAAACGTCGTCAGTATTGCCCCACTTACATCAGGTTTCGCTTTTTCTGGTGCAGGAAACGCATCTGTGAGTGAGCGGCAGACTGCAGGGTGAAGCCAAAGACACTAAATGGAAAGCCTACAACTTTTAGCCAAAAAAGGGTAACGGCTAATGCTAATGCCCTGGCTTCAGCTCTTTAAGGTGTGTGTTTTGATTTTATCAGATGATGTGTCTTGGTTAGAAAACAACTGACAACAGAAACAGAAGAAATGTAAATGACAACGGCTTAATTGGGCACTAAGGTGGATGTAATGTTCAGAGAGTAAAATCGAAACGGTTTTGAAGTTGCAACTTTTGCTGCTTTCGTGTGCTCTCCGAAATTCGACAATTCCCATTTCAACCAAGAAATAATTAATGGAGTGGTACTCTTTCAATGTAAAAAGATACTTGTTTCAATGCTACTAAATAATTAGGAACATTCATGTTACTAAATACTTGAAATGTTAGTAAATCCAGACGTAACTTTCGGGTCTGTGTTATGAAATATCCCACTTCCGAGGTGTCTTGAGTGCATAATTAAAACTACAGGGGGACGTCACGAATATGTTAATAATTATGTTAACCGTCAAACAATTCTTCAAATACATAAAATAACACTTTCTGTTTTGCGGCATAATCTAATTTAAAAAATACCTATGCATGTCCTCGTGTGTGAATCTAAAAATATGAAATAACATTTAATTGAAATCTTAATTTCAGATAATGCATTTAATAACCCCAAACTTAAGAAAGGTATAGCTTGTAAAACTTTAGCGGGATTGAAAGCATAGTTCACAAAAGTCAATTTTCCACTAGCAGATAATTCTATATGATTCTTACAACTCTAAAGAAGGTTAAAAGCATTTTTATGTAAACAAATGCTGAATGATGAAAGGAGGATTGTGAAGTTTCCATAAGAGTTATTAGAAATGTACCAGTAGTAACTGATGTCTTTTATGATTCTTGTAACGTCCACTTCATCTGTCTACCCCTATATGCATGTTCTGGAGATATAACCGGTAATCAAAGGAAAGGTTTTCTCGCATTGCTATTTCTTTTCTCCACAGCGTTTCACTGTATTTAAAAACCCAGTTTTGCTTGATCCAAAAGCATTCATTTCCTTGCAAACTTTCTTCATTATTTTCCCTTTCTTTTTTTTTTGAGTTGTTAAGGCCAATCATGACCAGCTTCAATAGAAATGAACATGCAGTACATTTATAGACGTTTAGTCTCAAATCTCATTCCCATCAAAAGCAATGTAATCAGGATGCAGGTTTTACTCCATCATTATCTCAGGCATCACGTGGATGTATAGAGCTTCACAGTCTTTAGCATTTCTGCATTTAAATTTGTCTGAAGCGCTGCAACAGCTGTTTGATTTTGTGCATGTTTCTTATCACAGGTTTAATGTGCTGTGACGGATAATGCAAATGTCAATGATGTCTCTTCAGCACGTAATTGCTGATTTATGCTTTAATCACACCCTGTTCCCGTTATATCATGCGCTTTCATGCGAAGATAAAGGCACCCAGATAGAACGGATCCAGTCATAGTTGACTGTCTCTGAAATGTCTTTCTGCCTGAAAGCTCATCTAATTTTCCTCATGCACTTTCAGCATTCACTATAAAAATCTTTGAGTTAATACACAAGACCTCACACTCTGGGCTGATGTTCCACTATATGGACCCTTAAAAAGCAGCAAGTTTGGCTGATGGATTGAGCATATCAGGGAATCGGTATTCACGCTCTCATTCAAATACTTTGCTAATAATTAGGTGATAAATGGGTGCTGTTGGGTCTATTGATATTCTACTTCCTTTTTACAATGCTGCACCTGAGTTGCCATGGCAATGGTGCTCGATGGAAGTGAAGTGCGGCGATACAGCTGCAGGATCTGATACAGGCGTTCTGAAAAAGACCCAGATAATTGAGGTTTGAAAGAAGCAACTGTTTCTGTCAAACCTGATTGTTTTACCGTGGCATTTCAACATCCCCAGTTTCCCTTATCATTGATCTTTTTGGAAAAATTAAATTTCATATCGCCCACAGGTATTTCCTCGACTTTTGGTTCAGAAGCAACCGTCTCTCTACAAATGAAAGAACAAGTGTATTACAGCTTGAACATCAACCGATTCACAAATCTTTATAATATTGGACACTGTGGACTTTCAGAAGGTTTACTTTCTGAAACATACATTCACGTGCTCACCAGTTGATTTAGATTGCATATTAACAATGTCTATGAGCATCATAAGCATCACAAAACTGCGTCATTTCCACTCTATTTCAATACACTGTACATTACATGTTGTGTTTAGTAACATGCTGGGATGGAAATTATATTAAAAAAAAATGATTAAATAGCCTCATTTGTGGTAAATTGTGTGTAATTGATCTAATTTACTTACCGTATATTGAGATGGAATGCCTCATTCTTTCATCAAAAAGTCATATGTTCAAATTTGTGTTTAATGATATAAATTTTCATATTTTCACATTAAAAGAAATCCTAGAGAGGAGCAACGTTATGTCGCTGGTTAAGTTTACTTTTAACCCAGCATTGGGTCAATAGGGGATGATCCCAGCCGTTAGGCTGTAAATCGACCTATGCTGGTATGTATGTAATTTCTTAATTTAACCCAGATACTTGGGTTTTTTTTTTTTTAACCCAATGCCGGGTCAAAAATAGTCTCAGCCTCAGATGTCCACGGACCGTTGGATAAAAGTTTGATGCATACGGCACACTTTTCTGGAAACACTTCAGCACATTCAAAGTCGTCATCTGATTGGTTGAATTTTACAGGATGCGTGTCGCATTCTTTAACAGTCCGTCTAGTAACAACACTAAGCCGTCTGATCTAAGAAGTGAGCTTTTGTGTTTACAACGGTTGCTATAAGAATTCATCAAGTATGAATTCTTAAAAGTATGCGAGGATCACGGCATAAACTTATAATCGTTGTCGCTGTTTTGATACGTTTGTGAATGAACAACGGTCTGTTACTGGGGGACATTTCCATGCCTCTGAACATGAAGCAGCATAAAAATGAAACGTGATTGGCTACTTCACCTGTTAGTTATATGGCCTCTTGGGCAGGCCTTGGCCAAAGAAAGCGTCCAAAGCTTCCAGACCTTCAGTATGAAGAACTGACTGGCAATGCGAGACTAGGTTCAAAATAACCCAGCATTTTCTAGAGTGTAAGAAAGAAATCCCAACATGATTTATTCCTTTCCCTTCTATGGTATTTAATGAGCCTCATTTACATATCGGGTTTCTTGAAAGTTATTTTTTTTCTCTGAAAGTGCCACAACCGATTTAGTGACTTCCCCAATGTTGAATATTGCACTAAGGACATACGTATGTGGGATTCAGGTGTCCACATATTTTTGGCCAAATTTTGGCCAGTTAAGCTCCAATTGGATTGGACACCCACCTCAATAGCAAGATTCTTTTCTTAGACAACACCGGTATAAAACACACAAACATCTTCCTGTAAAATGAATCTTCATTTTCAGCCTGCTGTCAAACACGACACACTGCGCTACGTGATTGAATCCCACGTGCCATCAAAGGACCCATGCAGAAACCTGATGAAACTGTCTTTACAACAGATAACACCACCAAATGTGGTCTCGGTAAGAAAATGAAAAAGAAAGGTGTTCGGGGAAGTGTCACACAGAGACCTGAGGTATCAGCTAGCCTCAAAGACCCATCGTGAAGTCATCAAGGTGAGTGACACCACCCCTCATACCTGCCGCCCCCCACACACTAAAATGACATGTTCTCTCCAAGCCGTGACGAGTGCAGAATATCAAATGCCAATTAAAGTTGGGACAAGAAGTCGGTGGAGTGACATTTAATTTACCCTGGTCGGGACAAAATAGAGAAATGAAGAGTCGCTCAATGATGGGATGGCTGTCTACACAATATAGCAGAAAGAGAAATATTGTGATAGCATTTAGGAATAAACATGCAAGACATTTATTTTTACTTTGAAAAATTGAAAATTCATTTAGCATGTGTGTCATCAAAACTCGTTTTAGTTTCAATTATATCGCCGCTTTCCTTCTGAGACCTTGTACCTCGTATCTGAGACCTCGTATCTCCATATTTTCATTTTTAGTCACTGGGCTTTCCAAATATCTAAACAATAAAAAGCTTAGAAAAGTGCTTGTCAATTTTGCCGATACAGTGTTTAATCATTTGAAAAGTACGGTATCTTTTGAATTTCTTGTAAAACTGTGAATTTGGACATACAAGGTGGTTTCTGAAGGAAAGCAACAAATTGCATAATAAAAGCTTTTTTTAACTTATACTGTATATGCGTTTCCTTAAAAGAGGCATGTTAGTGTAAAATCCTTGATTTGGCTTAAAGGTTGACTTACAGCTAAATAGGTGGCCGCTTTACACCTCAGGAATCTCATTTACACCTTTATTTAGTCTGATCAGCAGCTACAGACGTTAAGAGTATAAAGGGCCGATGTGATATCTGTATTTTTAGATGGTTTAATAAAGTTTTCATTAAAACTCCTCATTTCGCTTTCAAGTTCAGTGGAGGGCGAAAGAAAAGCGGAGATGTTCTCTTCAGAGCCTTCAACTAACTGCTCTCCACTGATCTTGCACCTAAAGTAATCTTCATGAACTTTCAATTTGCATTTCTAGAGATTAGAATTTTAGATTAGAAGCATTAAGTGACGACTGAGGACTCAAGATGATAGTAATGCCTCGTTTTCCGGTCCAAAGCTCTGCTTGCTGTCTGCAATTATGGAAATGTCTTTTATCATAATGTTAATGTCGGGAATAACAGCCCTTTCCACCCCCACGGAGTAGGCTGGCCCAGGGTTCACCCCACATAAAACGCAGCCAAACATAATAACTTGGAGTTTTAAAAATCACGTTCGGATACAGGCTCGACATAATCAATACAAGCTGACAAGTATGCGATATCTCGTCCCGTTTTGCTGGGTTGTGCAGTCGCGTAAATATATATGAAGAATTCTCGGGAGGGCAAATAAACAGTAATGAAATCATGTTGGCTTCAATGAGTTCGTCTTGGTGAATGTGACTCGCCATCGAACGATAGCAAATAATTGGTCTGGGACTACAAGATGTTTCTGAAGAGAAAGTAGAGCAAGAAAACACAGCTTTATAAAAAATCTATAAGGAAGTGTTGAGATCAGAGACTTGAG
The DNA here is from genome assembly GCF_015846415.1 of Triplophysa dalaica. Lineage (NCBI taxonomy): Eukaryota > Metazoa > Chordata > Actinopteri > Cypriniformes > Nemacheilidae > Triplophysa > Triplophysa dalaica. Next base: position 11,821,189 of record NC_079564.1, on the reverse strand, counting down.
AGATGGACAACATGTGAAAATAATTAAAACTCGGTTTTGAAATAATAATTGAATGGAAAGCTATAAATGCATTAGCTGTAGGGCAGAATATAAATTGCCTGAAAGTATAATTTGATCATTTTCTTATACAGTTACTGTCCAAATTATAGCTGTTTTTCGGAAGCGATTTCTAAGCTTACGTTTACATTTAGACATTTAGCAGACGCATTTTTCCAAAGAGACTTACAAATGAGGTAAACAATGGAAGCAAATGGAGCAACGTATGGACAACAAAAAGCATAAGCGCAGTAAAGTATTGTATTAAAGCTTGTACGTACTGTATAGGGCTTTGAAAATACCCTCTCAGATAGTACAGTGTGTTCAAGCTGTTGTTCAGAAAGTGAACATTTTATTTTGTCTTTAACTTTTTTTGTTTAAGGAATCCATTGTGACAATTTAACTAGTGTCAGTCTAACAGTAGTCTTCCTCTTTAGTGCTAGCACATTTTGCGTTTAAGCAGGTATGCCTTGCTAAATAATTGGAGTAATATGGTTCACTTGTGGAACAAAATGACAGCTCTAGGGTAAAATTTTGAAAGAGCTATTATATGCAGAATTGGCTGTAAGGCACGTTCTGTAATTTCTAATGAAAATGTCATTTCTAAATGATAATCGTACACGTTTCTAGTCATAGTTTAGCAATCCCAAGTTTGTTACTTATAGCTCATGGCGGCAATAAAATATTCTATGAAATTGCATAAAATAATGGCATTTTATAGACAACGAAATGCATCAATAGTTTAGAGGTTACTTTGGCCTCTAATGTGTTGTTTATACGCAACATATAGGTTAAGATAACCTATAACACATATTTATTTTAAAACTATTGTATTATATATAATGGGAAACCATGCTGTGTTACGGTGTGTTGTTTATTATAACTGTTGCGACATGGCCCAGGGTTCAATCCACATTTTGAGAAAATTACAGAGCAGTTCTATATAAAAAGTAAATATATTGTGATTTATAAGGTTCTACTTTGGTTCAGGGAGTGTCCAACAACAAGTTTACATACATATACGGGGTAAAAACACTTTAATTTTCCAATAATAGACCTACTCTCAAATGATTCGTTCTGCGATTCATCTTTCTAATCCCCTCCTTTCTGTTAGCCTACTCTGATCTGATTGGTCGGATGGTCTAGTCTGCTGTGATTGGTCTACCGAGTGCTATTTCGCAAATGGAACGTAGGCGAGCATGACACAGAGTGACGCAAATCTTACACGAAACTGATATTAGAATGACAGACGAGTCGTCTGATTCAGAGTCGACATGTTTTTTTCCCAACCCAATACTGAATCGTTGATATTCGTTCACTTTCTGCTTTACAACTTGGAAGACTGCTTACAGTCACACACAGCAAAATTGCACACTGCATGAGGACATTGTTATATTAACTCTTTAAACTCCTTTTGAATGTGTGCTTCATGGTTGGAATGGGGCTTTCTTAACGCGTAATCTTGATTTTTGAGCTCCTTTGGAGTCTTTCTTTGACCATAATTCAAAGATGATTGTTCTGCTTTATTGATTTCCTGTGCTAAATACCTTCAACAGACCTCAGAATATGAATGCTTTTCTTTAGCTCAGAGGCACATGAAGAAGTCCAATATGATCATTCATTCATCCTTAAGGAGATCAAAGGTTATAGCTACATCTGATTCAATTCCCAGATGCTTAGAGCCCATAAGAAAGGTGCCTAGAGTAATCAACACTTTACCTTTTCAAAACATTCATGTCTTTAGTTACCTGACCTCTCTATGGACTTACATTAGAATGCAGAACTGACCTTAAAGGCGGATTTATGGAAGTCTTTTTGTTTTTGAACCTTGGGTATGAAGAACTCGTCTGGTATTCTTTATGAATGTGGTTCAGATGATTGTATGAGAACATGTGTAAGTGTTTTTGAATGACTGTTTTCCAGAGTAATTCTGAGAAGAAGCCAAACAAACCTCTTCAAAAGAGCCTCTTCACGACTGTTGAGGACAACAAGATTGAGACTTTTGTGAAAGTCATATCAGATCTATAAACCTGCTCAAGACTGTACACTATGAACATGTATAGCCTGAACACAAAGTGTAATACACAAAATGTACACTAGGTGCGAAAAGTGATGCCCTAAAGTGTTGAGATGCACCGATATATCGGACAATAACCGGTATCGGTTGAAAAAAGCAAATTTCCATACTATGCGCTGTCGGCCGATAGTTTGGAAACAGCCCATGATCAGGGTCAATATATCCTGTCAATCAAAAGAGGACAGGAAAATGCTATGAATTAGTATTTATAAAATGTAAGAAATATCACCAGTTTGATGTTCAATGTTGATAGTCATTATATGAATTAATAACATTCAGAAAAGAAAGATTAAATAAATATTCAGAATTTGTATAGGCAGATATCCCTGAGAATAATCAGCTACCAGAATTATTTTACATCCCTCTAAAAGTGCAAAATATACTATTGGAGAAACTTTTGTTTGCATATTGCATATGGGCTATATCAATATTTACAAGAGTAAGCAACACACACCACAAACTTACTTTGAATATGTAAATATCTTGAAGTTAAATCATTCACGCACCACAGTGGGGTGAAATTCCCAGACAGAGGAGAGCACGTTGATCCTTAGTGGAGTCTTAAGAGCTCAACCTCATAGCCCACAGCTGGAGTGGAAATGTTACCTTGTGGCCTCATAACACACTGGGATTTTTTTATTTTTGCTAAGTGAGAATATCCAGGTTTTAAAAAGCACTTAGGCTCTTACCACACCTCACGGCGAGTGAGCACATAAGTCTATCTGACAAGGGAATTGCATAAGGATTAGAGAGCGCATGAGCTTAATTCAGTGTCTGTTGCAGAACTCTGAAGCAGGACCTGTTTGAGAGGAAAGCAGGTGTTTTGCTCCAACTTTACTCTCAGTTTGAGGACCATGCTAAGTGCACTTTTCTGAAGAGGCTCAATGAAGTGGATGGTTGTATGTGTAACTCAAATACCTTAATTCAAGTCATTCTTCAGGCAAGTAGCTTACAAACACCTGCTTCTTAGAATGTCTGCATCTCATCATCGTATCTTTATGGTATTTTTTCTTTATTTCTTCTTTTTTCTTTGTCATCAGTCTGTTTTTTCATTTAATTTCGTGGAAAAGATTCACAATAAGTTTCCATTTATTTACATTATTTAACTACTCTAAAATATAAACTAATGAAACAATTACCAATTCTATAGCATTTACTTATAAATGTTCAATTCAACATTTGTTTATTTAACCGCATTTGTCCTGCCTCTAGTTCAAATACCATTTAAAATGAGACCTTAGGAATTAACAAAAATTTACAAAGAATTTTAAAAGACTGTTAGTTCAATAGTAAATGCATACTCATGGTAATAAATGGAAACTGATAGTAGATTTTTACAGATTAATCATACTTTTCTATTTAGTGTTTGTTAACTGTCTCAGCTCTGAACCATCACCGTTGTCTTGACAAAAATGCAAAGGTGCAAAATTTTGTCTCTTTCAAGTTGTTCTGTATTTAAAACATGCAGTAGGCACTATATGCTATTTACCTGTTTATTTACCAGTTGTTGACTATGAAGTATAGTCCAGCGCATCAACACAGTGGGAGTTAAATGCAGTCCTTTATTACCCATTCTCACAGACCAGGGGGCTTCGGCACAGATCGGCCTGCTGCTGTATTCAGTCACTGTCACATTACAAGTAAACAAGACAGATGGCAGTGCCCAGGTATTTCTGGGGGGTAAAAATGCCTGAGTTAAGGACATGTTCTTAAGGATGGGCGAGGAACTAACTTTCCAAACATAAACGAATATCTATTGATGTGCACCAGAAACTCTCAGCCCCTCCAGACATGACACCGCCTGCCGCCGCAATTGAGATAAGAATGGTTTTCCTGGGCAAAAGAGGAGAAGACACCCTGAAGCCACTCGGATTTAGTAATAATAAAATCTCATCTCGGGGCACTCATACATATTTTGCTCAATGATTTGAATTCATTTCCAGATACTAAACAAAAACAGAGTATTCCCTTCCATTTGAAATGGAAAAAAATGGCCTCAGACGTTGACAAAACAAAGCATTGTATGATGTCATAAATGTACACGGGTCAGCAACTGCAAAAATACTGGATGTTTTTTCACTGTAGTGTGATAAATGGTGCTAAACGGTCTCATTATTGGTATATGAAGGTCATCTACTGTATGCTCAACCACTCGTATTTCTTGTTGGCTCGGTCTGTCGCACAGTAAACCAAATCCTCACCCCATCATGGGGAGCAGAGGCCAGGGAGACAAGCATTTGCTGTGTAAACTCACTGAACTGCACAAACACGGGGAGCATCGAGGTCTGGTGTTTGCTGCTAATAGGTTGGCTGTTAAAACAAAAAATGTGTAAAGAACAGGAGGCCTGTTGCTGATAAAAGCTCTGCAGGTTTTTTATCTGTCTCAGGCATTGCTGCAAAAAGCCACTTTTTTGGCCTATACTGTAAACTCTAAAATATATTGGGTTGTTTCAAGCTACGGTTGGGTAAATGTCAGTACATTAGTCAAATTATATTTTTAATGCCTTGCTAAAAATATTTGTAGTACTAGAAGCAGTCAAAATGTGTTTATCACAAAGACAATGTTGCATAATACATTTAATAAAACAAAAGCACCCCATAAAATGCAACACTGAGAATATCCGCCTAATAAAATCTCACAACAAGATTCGTAATTCAACTATTTTGGCAATTTTAGCATACGGTTCTCACTCGGTTTAAATGGCGTGTCGCAGCCAACGGGTTGAGATGTTTTTTACATGACTTGAAAACATATATTTTATATCTGAACTTCTACATCATACAACTCTGGCTAAATGATGCAATCACATCTAACGTTACCTATAAATGCAAGTAAATACATCACCCACTCATTTTAGATATCTTTCACGATGTCCTTATGTTTAACGGATGTGTTTAAGGTTATTCACCGTAGAAGGAATTACTTGTACGGAAAATCTTGTATAATCTGTGGTTGTCCGCAAATCGTTCTTTATTTCTTTTAGTTTGAAAGTGTCTTTTGATTCTGTTGTCAATAGAGAATGTGAAGCTGACGTCACGCCCTATGTTGCATGTTGCAGTGGCGCCGCCATCTTGGGAGGATCATACTCCACTGCTACTATTGTTTTGATACAGTTTGTACCGTTACTTGTTTTGTTTGTTATATTGAGAAATCAAAAGAACTAGGGGCTTTTCCTGAACGACTCTCAGTAATGCTTTTGGAGTTTTTAATGCAGCAAGACCGACCTACCATTACCTAATTTAACAAGAAAACAAAACACTGCATTTGACGCACTAGCAGTGATCCTCCCAAGATGACGCGGCATTCAATATGGCATGACGTAGCTTCACATTCTCTATTCTTAACTTTCTTTTCAGCAAGCTACTGTAGTTAATCTGTTAGCAGTGTATCGTTTACAATTAAAGGGATAGTTCACCCAAAAATAATTCATCATTTATTCAACATCATATCATTGAAAAACATGTGAAACACTTAAGAAGATTTTTGGAAAAAAGGTTTTACCATAATTCCGGGCCAACGTTAGTAATGTATGTCCTTCAGAACAGTTTTGTGTTCTGCAGAGAAAGGAAAAGTCACACAAGCTTGGAATTGCATTCATACGAAAAAGATTGAAATCATTTTTATTTTACTTTAAGTAAACAAACTCAAATCTTCTTAAGCAGGTCAATTAATGTCATACATTTCTGAAAAAAACATATTGTAATGCCTATTGGGAAGTGTCCTGTTACTGTAGCTTTAAATCCATTTTATGGTGATTTGTGTTCCCTTTAGTTGAGTCCTTAACATGATTTACATAAATGTTCGCCCATGAAGAAGATAAGCTCAGCATGATGATTGACTCTGCAAATGAATTGCCATACAGTAAAGCGTTTTATTGTTGTACAGAAATAATAAAATCTATCATAAACAATTAAGTGCAAGGGTGGTTTGCAGTGTGGTAATCTGGTTTCCCAGACAGGGCTTAAACCTAGTCTTAGACTAACTAACATTTAAGAGTCGTCATATCACGGTGATTGTTCTGTCTCAAGATGCCCACAGTAACGTTTATTTTTTTTTAAAGTATGTTTTTTAAAAATAACTGATTTATTATTTTATAACTAAGACCTAGTCCTGGTTTAAACTAATCCTTGTCTTGGAAACCATCCCAAAATGTCCATGCATTTTCATCATGCTGCGTAATGGTTAAAATGATAAAAAAAATATATTTAGCAAAAAACGATTGTTGTCGTTTGAGAAATTAGTTTTTGACCAATTTATTTATTTGTTTTTAAGTATCTTTTTTACCAATAAGCATGAATCAATAGGGTGTTAAATCATGTGCATACAGTTTATTCAACTCCATCTAGCCTCATCTAAGAAATATTTCCAAAGAGGTTTGATAAGTGCTTAGGCCTATTCATATACATCAAACCACCTCCCTTAAAGTCATCTGAAATGAAACAAGCGTTTTAAACAGTGTTGCAATTATTATTATAAATGATTTATCCGTGCACACCATTATTTTTCAAACATTATATTCACTTGTAATCTCAAAACATTAAGCTCCTCTCCCCCTTTAACAACAACTCTTCACCACATGACGTCAGAAACAAAATAGAGGTAGGACTGTACTCAATGTCCAATGGCCAGTCCCTGGTCGCATAAAGCACCTTAAGTTTTCCCTTAAGTGTGACACCTAACGGGTGATTTGTCTTTACCAAAGAGATAAAACAACATGAATTCTTGTACAGCAGAGGCTCACACAAAAATCTGTAATACTTATCTTCTGTTTTTCGACTATTTCGACTACTATTTATTCAATTCGCAGTGAAAAAAGCAATCCACGCCTACAAATTTTCTCCTTTGATATTCCTTTTTCAATCCTAAATGTGTCAGAATACCGAAGTAAAAAGGTTTCAAGGGAACTTTAATGGACTTACTTTTCGTCTCAACATCGTCTCGTCTTTGTCCTGGGAAAATAGTCGTTGACTAATATGATTTGTCATTATTTTCGTTAACCAAATTAACACTACATCAAATCATTACAATGGTGATATTCAACAACATTATACATGATTTTAGTTTATGTGAAAATAAACCCTCAATGTTACAAAATATCTCTTAAAGTTTAAAATACCAATTGATGTCACTGACTGGCTCTGTAAAAAATGAATTTTATTAAAACAATATAGTCTACACCAGAAGTTTGATATATGCCATTGTGTATTGTAAATACATACTTTGTACTACAAAAAAATGACACACGGGAGTGTTATTGAATCAGCGTGTTTTTATTAACCTAATTTGCATAAATTCTAAATGAACCAATTAACTAAAATAATTGTTTTCTCAGCCCAAAGGACTTTAAAGCTGTATGCTCAATACAAGGCAACAAAAGACAGCAATGCAGCCTAAGAAGAGCAGCTACAAAAGTTATTATATTTTGAAAATAGCTAAGCTGCTTTGACCCTGCTAAAATGCACATCTTACTTTTTGTTTCTCCCTAACACTGGTCACCAAAGTCACATGTCTCAGTGTTGTTATCCCCAACCTACCCTTTTGTTTGTTTGTTATTTCTTCCCCTGTAACCGCTCTGCCTCGCTGTCTCATTCCCTTTGTCAAATTCTCAGTCTACGCTGCTTTCTTTCCATTTTTCCCTCCAGAAGGCTGCAAAAACACAACCTCATCCTACCCAGAGATCAACATATGGTGCAGATGGTTGGCTGAATATAAAAAAAGGCAGGAATTTCCCCCTGTGAGGCGAGATTATTCGGGGCAGTCCTGGACTGCCAACAGGAACTCTGTTTTTCGAGCACTTGAAGAAGTTTGGAGCAACTTTCGCTCTGTATTCCGATCAGTCATTTTGTGCCACTTTCTGTGTCGACGGTCTCAGTAAACCATTTTTTTCTGTCTCGGTCTAAATAGACTCTATCAGGGGCACTATGGGCAGCGGAAACACACTGATATATTTACCTTTAAATGGTAATAAGGCAAAGAAAGACACAATGGGACATCAGAATATATTCACTTTTCTATATTATACTGTATATATTCTTTCCCGGTATGATATATTAGCTGCATTGAGGAATTTGCAGAAGTCTCATACTGCTGACAACCCCACACATCAATTTTCCAATGCGCACTACTTGCACGCCCGGTTTGAACGCATTCATAAAGACATTGCCACTGCATCTCATTTCTCAACATCAAGGAGGGCTACAGATAAGTATCTTTGTGATCCCTGTTCTCATCTTGAGAAGAGAGATTAGAAGCAAGGGTCCAGACCAGGGGCCACCAATTACCCAGGAATAGCATCAATCCACGCTACGCTTTGATACTTTAGACAGTCCGACAATTGCAGCGAGACAGAAAGGTGGATGGGAACCACACGTACAGGTGAAAATGTGGTATGAATCATCTGCCAAAGCGTGCTGCGAACGAGACGTCCATCGCACACCTGATCAGGTTATTCACAGGTGAAAAGTTCCGGTTCGGCGGGCGTAAGATAGATACTAAGTCTTACAAGGGTAACAACTGAAATTGTAGCATTGTTGTCAAATTACATTTAATGGCCTAAAAACAAGGGAAAATATATAGCTTGGAGAAATCTATTTGTCAGCCTCCCCATTCATTTCAATGGAAGTCGCTCAGCTGGCGCTATCTGAAAATGTCACAATGTAATGCAGGCTGTTATTGAAGTACGGCCAGTTTAAAACACTGGACTCAAATGCAAAGTGCTTTAATTCAGTTCTCATGTGAAGAGGGGCTTACATTAAAAGCATAGCAGCAAAAAATCTTTTTTAATTTGAACGGCTGAAGAGAGGATGGAAACGGGATGAAAAACTAAACTATTGTTGTTTTGGGCACAGAGCAACTCAGTACAAGTTGGAACAAAAATGTGCTTGTAATAATAGCCCATGATATTTGACTTTAATACAACTCTTATACATTAAAAAGCAAATTTATTTCCTAAAATATGATAACTGATAAATGACAAGTGGAGCTCTCTGAATAAAATATGCAACAGCGATATATTACAGTGTGGCATAATGTATAAAGCATTTTCAGAAGTAGGGTGTAACCATATGCTTAAGATGTTCACCTTCAAACCACATCTGGGTCTGTCACATACAGATATAAAGAAAAAGATAAAAAAAAACGTTGCATTAACCATCAATGCATCTCAGCAGAAAAAATGGTGCGACGGATACAATTGTGTGACAGCTTGACCATCACACAGCCACAATAACATAGAAAATCGTTCTGTTAAATATGTGCAGAGAAAGAATCCCACTTACAACGCAGACGATGTAAGCAATGCTTATCCAACGCCGGTCCAGAAGAACTTCCTGATTCAGTTCTTTAACACTACACAAACTTTTGAACAGAATTACAACCAACAAAACATTTAAAACTGAGTCAAAATATTTAACAGATATCTTTAAGATTCAATTATATACGTAAGAAGTGACTCTGGACCAGTTTTTACATCGGGTAAAGGGGTCTACTCTATAGTGACTTGTCTGTGCACACAAACATATTTTCAAAATATTGTCGTAGCCAATAAAAGTAAGAGCAGATAATAAAGGATTGTTTAAAAAAAATGCTGAAAATGAAAATGTTTGTTTCCAACTCCTTTATTTAAGCAATTTTTTAATGATTTCAGTAATTTCTTGTAGATCTAAAGGTAAACATGCAGTATTTTCTATGCCTATAAGTTAGTTTATAATTCATTTAGCTCCAGAAGACCCTTGCTTTTTCTTTTGTGCCTGCCTAAATATTTATTTACAGTACAACATAATTGTAAGGGGAAAAGTAATATTTAATATAACAAACGTTTTATTCTGTCTGATTTGTTGTTCAAGGCCTGAAATCATTCCTTTATTTCAATTATTACCATTTTCTTGGCAGAGCCTTATTGAGTTCTCCGTAGCTTTGCTATTCAATATAACGATTATAATAACAATATAAATATTAATTAAAGTTGAAGAACTGTGAACTCAATACTATTGATTACATTATATGTAGGGATGTCGTTTTCAGACAATGATGTACTGCAGTCGGGATGTTTGCTTTTAAATCAAGCCAATAAACAAGATGAATGAACACACTAGAGGATGAGTGAATGTGTGGTCAATAAACTATTATTGCACAGCCCTTGTGTGTCATAAAAAAGCCCTCGCCACCTTTATTACATTGATTTAGGAGGACTATTGATATGTCAAATATCTCCGCTCAACCGAGGCAGGATGGTGGAAAGTTCATATGTATGACTGCTCTCAACAACTAGGTTAACTGATCACATTAGATAGTCTCAATGATCTTTTTTAAAGACATACCCATCTCAAAATGCCACGTATGATCAAAACAAACTGTGGTTAGACGGTTGCATGTCGGTCAGGCTCCTTTTTATAGACCTTTTCAAGTTAACTTCCAATTTGTGTTTGGCCAGTGCATAATAATATAACTATTCATATTTTGTTTTATTTATGTTAATATTAATTTGTAGGACTATTATTATTTTACTGTATAATGATGTATGTATTAAGTAAAAAATTTGTTGAATTTTGTTGTTTGTTCATTTTATTAAATAAACAATTTGTTGAATGGGTCCTGTATTTCGCTCACATTTAAAGAAACCGCATGGTGCATTGAAATCTAGCGGTTGAGCTTCATATCGCAGTTTAAATTCAAAATATTGGAGAGACAATTTTAGCCAAGTAACGGTTCTTCTCTGTTTATTTTGATTGTTGTCAGAAACAATGTACAGGCACTCTATTGTTTGTGAAAGTGTACCGGAGGTTAAGGTGGGATCACAAAAGTGTGTATGCGCAGTAACTTTATGCTATTAAGATGAAAACGTCTGCAGGTGGTTGTTGCCATAAAACCCCCAAAAAATGGTATAAGTGCTTTGTGACTAAAGAAAACATGATTTAAAGAGTACATAACTAGGGATTTTTAAGGTCCTACTTTGGTTTATGGAGTGTCCAACAGCAAGTTTATGTACATAGAAGACGTGAAAACATCATAATTTCGTGATAATAGGCAGTTATTCTTACCTTACTTCTTGACTGACTCTCAAATGATTCGTTCCGCAATTCATCTTTCTAATCCCCTCCTTTCCGGTAGCCTAGTCTGATGTGATTGGTCAGATGGTGAAGTCTGCTGTGATAGGTCTACCGCTAATGAGGCTCACGAGCTACAGTTTATGGGGGAAAAGAGTGACGTTTTCGCGGGCAGTCCTAGCAAAATGTAGGCTGGGACTATATGTTGTGACGTACATCCTTGGCGGTTCGCGAATCGGACAAGGGACGACTCGTTTACGTTATTCAAAGTCGACTCCCTGTTTTCCAAGCCAATAACTTTGTTATTCATTCACCTTTGGATTTACAACTTGGCAGAATGCATACTTTCAAACACGGCAGCATTACACACAGCATGATATGTCAAGTTTATGATCTCATTTTATGTACTCTTTAAGCCTGTCAGCTTCATAGTTAACTTTCTCCAAGACGTGTAAAAATACACAATATGTAACAAACAATTAGAGAAAAATTAGCATAAAATATCCGCAAATAACCAAAGCTTTGACATCATCGATTTCTGTCAGAAACTCAGAGAATGAGAGAGAAATTCAACACATTGTCACACGAATTCATAACTATTATATGAAGTTGCTAATTTGTATGAATTTTATTAGTACGTTTAAGAACGATTTGCTTTTGGATCGGTTAGGTTTAGGGGCGGGCCTTCGGAATTGCATTTTTCAAAAAATCTTACCTATTTGTAGGAATCAAATTTATTGAATTTTAATATTTAACAATTAGCCACCTCGTAAAATAGTAACAAATTCTTGTGAAATCAGGTTATTCACAATTCTTCCCATGAAACATATAGTGTATAAAGCTTTCACCCTGAGCCCGTGTGGTAAAATCTCAATGCCTACTCTTTAGTAAGCTCTCTAGAGATTTTTTAGCGCTTCTTTAAATAAAGATGAGCCACCATTACCTGATGCGTTCTTTGTTCTCAATAATTGCATGATGATCTGTAAAATAACTATTTTTTCGTTCTTTTTTTTCGGGTCATTTTTCGACTAGAAAAGTGGCTTCCTTGGAACCTGTCAGAATCCTTTCGCAACGATTTTTGCCTTTTTGCATAAAGATATCCACTTATAAAAGGCTTGAATTGGCTTGAAATGGGCTGTCGGAATGAGAGAAAGGCAGCTCTTAAAAACGGTCCACGATTTAAAAACGAAAAATCCAGTCCATGAAATTCGCCAGATAGCCCCTCACCGAGCTCATGCCAGGTGTCAGGGACAATGCTTGAAGGCGGATCGATATTACGCTTAACTATTACAAAGAAAGATATGTTCTTGAAATTAGAAGGGACCCCCCAATCAGCGGATCAGATAAAGCGGGACAGAGGATCTCTCAGGGCCCATTGATTTGAGACGACTAATGGAAGACTCTGTATGCAGACCGACAACAAGAGAAAAGCTTTAGAGGTTTGTTTATAAATACTTTATTTCACTTGACAGGGGAAATCTACACCTTTAATGAAACTGTCAGGGGTGCTGTGATCGTAATGAGCAATCAGACCTCACTAACGCACACATATAAAGACATACAGACACACACGCGCACACACATACGCAAAGAACATTAATAGCACGAACCATAGGCCATGCCAAATATAATTATGTCCACATTACTCCAGCTTGAGTTCCCTGTAGATCTGGGTTGCTCTCTCTTTCTTTCTCTGTGTCCATTCCTCTCTGCAATGCGGTATTACCACTGCAGTTAAAAGTTATTATATGACTATAAATTGAGCAATTTATTGCTTATTTTAAACCCCAAAGGTGGATAATTCTCTAAACTATATGGTGAAAGCAAAAATGCTTTTCTGAAGCAAATAAAATATATTCACATACTTGGTTTAGGTAATTTGGCATTCGCATCTAAAATGTGAAAACCTCTAGTAAAACAGAGGAAATGTGTGTCTAACATTACAAACTGTTAAAACAATCACATCTAAAATATATATTTGAAAGCATTAAAACGTACAGTATGTTTTCTTTCCTCTGCAACTTCATAGTTGATATATTGGATTTGTTGTTGTTTTTTTGCAATTACAGTACGTGATATCAAATTAAATCTCATTAAAAACATATATTAGACATTAACTAATTTGACATTATTATGCTTTGCTCTGCTTGACGGTATAACAATATCCTGAACACTCTTTGAAATGTTGCCATAAGAAGTTTCTTTTACTTTCTGTGATAAAGTTTCTCCATCATTAGCTAGTAAATGAGAGTCCCGGTATGGGATTGAACTTGGTGACCTGTAACGGTGCTCTCGTGGAGGTTCAGGCAATTTCTCTTACGACCAGTCTTACTCTATATTCTCTTATACAGTATTCTATACAGTATTTTAAACACTGACAATATGTTGATATTGTGTGATTCATTGCACTTATAGACATACAGCTTTTACTGGGATCTACTAGTAAATGTCTGTTAAGGGTTTTGGAAACTTTTTTTCATTAAAATATTTAAAGAAGGGGTAACAGATTTCCGAATTACGCTTTACGAGTCGGGCCGAGTACCAAAACAACCTTGTAGCAAATCAGCAGGAATGTGCAGAGTTTACAGGACGTACGATTTGAGCGCTGACGAAAGCGAAGGATGAGGTTAGGAGTGTGTTTGTTTTGGTGATTTGAACATCAACAGCGGCTAAGAGAATTCTGACACCCTGCCTGACAAAGAAAAATCTATAAAGTCAGCACACTAAAGCCTAAAAAATACCACCATGTTCTTACATCATAAAGATCACATGGGATAATACACCAATAAAACAAAAAAATGTAATGATCAAAATGCAAAGTATACCACAGACACATATAGACATGAAACAGTTGGGTTGTTCTGATAGGTGATAATATTAAAACAAATTTGCTAACCAATACAATGAAACGCAATACAAACAAGAAAACGTGATAAAAACATGATTCTTTAAATTTTTTAAAAAACTAATTTATATGTTTTTGCAAATAAACTCTTAACATATACACATTTTTGAAAGGTAGGTTCACAACATTAATGAAAACATTTTTTTATGTTTACCTTTTACTCAAAGGTTCTTATAGGAGACATTTCTTTACTTTTTGCTGTGTATAGAACTTTTTTCCACTACAATGAACCTTTCGTGAAACAAATAAAAGAATCATATGTTATGGGCCAAAAATGGTTCTGTCTATGAAAATATGAAGAACACACCAAAAGCTGAAAGCTGAAAAAAATGTGTATGTGCCAAAAAGCAAAAATAACAAAATCATTTTGTGTCTTTGCATACAGTACATGACCATTTTGTGCATATAACATTAGATGGAATCTTTAAATGGTAGAAAAAAAAGCTTTTAGGTACATTTACCCTAAAGGGCATTCTGGGAATTGACTGCAATTTATCGGGTCGGGTGCGTGAAAGGGGCTTGTGTCTATCCACACACACGCAGAATGTATGTGTACAATGTACTGTGTACCTGGTGAATCACCCCGATTCTATACAATACTAAACATCCATGTACAAATTACTTTTATAAAAACACAAGTTTTAATCAAACCCTACACAAATCCTTTCACAAAAACTCAATTCAAATTTGCTTCCCCTCATTGTTTTCCCGGAGGTGAAATGGATTAAACCTGATGGACAGACATTCGCGAGAGACGTTTCAGTGTTTACCATCGGATTCCATTTACAATCGGTTTCCTGAGTCAGCTTTTCTGTCACAATGCTGAGTTCAAAAAGACAAAGCCAGCGTCCAGTATTGCTTGTAAGACGTCAAACAACCGTTAACATCAAACACTAGACTCTATTGATTCTGGTACTTCCGCTTTTGTACTTCTGAAAGCGACGTGAACTGATGCCCACCGACCGACTCCAGCATTGATCGCCTAACTTTATGCATGGTGGATTCATAATAATGGCCTTAAATGATTTATTCTGCTCTCCTCGCCCAGTCATTGATGCACAGCTTGGGTTAGGAACCTCACAATATCTTAGTAGGGAGTTCGGCTGAGAACTTTCTCAGTTTCTAAAGAACAGAAAAGTGTAATTTTTTTAAAGTAGAGAGCATATTTTGTACAGTTTTAGAGAGAAATTGGATGCTCACACTTTGAGAACAAACTCATGCCCAAAATAAACATGCTACATTAATTTTGAATGAAAGCGAACAAATGGGAGAGATGTATGATTTTTTTTCATGTTTCATTTTTTTTCAGAAATAATACTGTACAATATTTCATAAGGGACCATACATAGTGCTGATTAGATTCCCTACCTTTTCTGACATGAGCCCTTCGTACAATCTGGAATGTTTTCAGCTAGTTCAAGAATACTCTTATGTTCATAACTGTCTGCTAAATAACAGTTATTGAACTCCGGCATCATTGTGTGAATACAATGGAATAATATAATGGCCCTTAATGGAGACCTTTATTACTTCAATTGCACATTCGTATCATCAAGCTGTCAGTCCGTTCAAGCATATAAGCCCAAAACAACAGAGCGTGACTTTATGCTTCACAAATCTCCATATTTTTAACACCTTTCGCAATAATAGGAAATAACAAGTTTAAACATTCGTGAACAGTCGGCGCTGTCCCTATTTTCTATACTGCGGTGCTTTCAGACTTAAATCTAACTTTTCTTTAAAGGCTAAAAAAATCTTCAAATTGGCTTTACCAGTGCTACGGGCCGTGTTGTTTTGCATAAGCACATATAAGGCCCAGACATACCATGACGGTAGACCCTGGATTAATGGAACCAGAGCGGTGAGACAGAATCCGTTGAGTAATGGGGAGGTTTTCGCGTTCATTTATCAGATCCACGAGTCCTGACGCACAGGACTGAGGAGAGAGCAGCTCCCATGGCGAAACGCATGTAAATGTTCGAGTAAACAATGCGGTGCTTTGCATAAATACAGTTCACCTGTCTAGATCTAAATGCAGAAAGAGGAATAATGAAATGAAGCGATGCTATTTTTCTTGCTTACTTGATGTAATAAGATTATGCAAAAAATGCTCCTTTCTGCTTCCAAAATTGGTTCAGTGTTTAAAAATATCCATAAATGTGGACACATCACATAAATAGGGTACACTTTTGTGTCACCTTAGAAGAAACACATGATGTTTCTTGTGAGAACTATATTATTTTTTATGTAAAGCTAGCTTATTGAAAAAAGGTCTCATTTGTTAACATCTGTGTTTATGTTATTATAAATGTTCATGTATTCTGCATTAAAGGGATAGTTCATCCACCAATAAACAATTATTAATTCATACTCCTGTTTTTGAAAACCAGAGCACAGTATGACTCTTTGGTTTGTGGAACTCAAAAGAAGATATTTTGAGAAATGTCTAAGTGGTTTCGTTCCAAAAAATGCACCAAAAAAATATATTTTTGCTGCCTGTTCAATTTACTTAACTTGCTTAAGTTAAATCAACACAACTTTTGGAAAATATGGTTACAACATGATTGTTTTATGTTAAGTCATATAACTGAATCCATTCATGTTGGGACAACATAAAGGAGATGTGTTGTGTTAACATAAAATAGTTATAATAGGGCAGAGGACTTATATTTCCCAGCATGCTTTGCGTACACTGCATTTTGAGAGTTATTTTCTTAAATAAGTGTTTTATATTATGCATTTTTCAGTAAAAAGAAACACTTGTTAGTGTTAAATGTTCATTTATCTTAAAAGTTTTAAAGAGTTAGTTATATTTTTGAGTTTGGTGGTTACCCTTGTTTAGAAAAGTGTTGCCTTTGGTTAGGTCGTGGGCGGTTACAATAATTGTTTTGCATTTCTGTTGAGTTCTAATTTCTCAATATCATCTTATTGAAGTTAAATGAGATAATGTCTAATAAATGTTACAAATGTATAATATAAAAAATGTTGAACATTTCATTTTATTTTAGTGTTTTTATTTGACCTACAGACTTAGTTGCTCTAAGTTCCAATCATTAAATCAACACAAATGGATAACATTAGCAAAGCTTATTTCTTTTAAATAAATTGAACTTAATCAGGTCATCTTAGATCAAGCTATAGTCATTAAATTCAAGACAATAATTAACATTTATTCAATATAAGTGTGTGATGTACCATTTAATTAACACAGTTATGAGCGATTTACTTAAAACATTATGTTACAATTAATTGTATATTACCTTTTCCATTTAAGCAACTAAGTTGTGTGGGACTGGTTGACATAACTTTATTAATTAAATACAACATTTCATTTCTAAGAGTGTGGAAGTCAATTGGGGCCAACGTTCTTTGGTTACCAACATTCTTTAAAATATATTATTTTGTGTTCCGCAGGGCACTGTAAAAATCCTTTAAAATAAAATATTTCTGGCAGCTGGGTTCTCAGAAACATACAGTAAAACAACAGTTTTAATGTAAAGTTACAAGTTTTTACCGTAAAAAAATTGTGTTTTACAATGAAGAAAGTCATACAGATTTCTAAATAACTTGGGTGAGTAAATCATAACATAATGTATTTTTTTTGTGAACTACCCCTCAAAATATGAATAGTTGCAACTTCTGCTTTTCAAAATTATTACTTAAATCTTAACATATACAACCTTATTGTAAAATGTTACCCAATAACCACAAAAACGAATTTAGGTTTTATGTACAGCCCCCTTAAGTGCAGTCCTATTACACAAACTTCTATATTTGTCCTTAACAGAAGTAATCGTTCCCCAAAATGAAAAACTAAGACAATAAAACAGCTCATAAAATATTTAGTTTGACCTCCTCAAGGTGATGATCAATACTCCCGGAAGATCCTTTCACTGGCTGTATAAAAAGACAACAATTCAATTCTGACCTCACAATGACCTCTAAAGATCTATTCTTCACAATTGGGATATCCAGCATTTTTAAACACTCGCCTTATATACAGTAGGGAAAATCTCAGTACTCCGAATTAAAGGTTTTAATCCCAGACTTTTTTGTAAGCCTTCAAGTACTTGCATAATCATTCAAGATTGCCTTTATTCAGCTAGATTCATTACCAAACGGTTCGGATGTGCAGTAATATCTTTGTGTTTTTACTTCCAGGGTAAAACTGTTTGTGCTCCTTTTGTGATAAAAATGTATCGAGTAAACAGCCACCAAAATTATGTTTGCAGACCACGTCTGGGGCATATGAAGAATGTTATCTTTTGAAGGCCCTATCAGTTCTTCGGAATCTGAAAATTGTGAAGTCTTAACATATTCTGTTGGCAGTGCACAACTCCACAAGGGTAGATATCACATCCCCTCTATTCATAAATGAAATCCAACCCTTGCACCAATGAAATATTCACATCACAAATGTTTGCCATGTTGTGGTGAATTGTTCATGCACACATCTATATATGACTGAGCTCTTACGTCTTAAAATGTGAGTGCTTGTTTAAACACTGTGACAAGTAGGAAACAAACAAACTGAATTATTTTACCTAGGCGGTGCAACGCCACCTGAGGATTGAATCCATTAAATACCTCCGGATATTACAATTAACACTAAACTGAATGCAAACTTCAAGGAAAACACACACAACAAGAGTATGTTATCCAAAGTCATTCAAGCTCTACAGAATTGAACAAGTTGTCTTGAGATTTCGATTTAACTCGAGGGGACGTGCGAAGTGCTACCTTTTGACGGCTTACTCAACTGATGATGTAAGGGTACCGACACATTCCTAATGCATCAGTGACTGAGTAATGCTCGCATCTCGGGGGGCGTGTGCATTGGGTGGGCCTAGCGTTAGCAGCTAATCCATTTCCATGTTCTTGGTTGTGATAGTTCATTAACCGGTCCAGGGATGTGTGGATGCTCGGTGCTTTTATCCCCTCCAAAAGCCTCCCTGGGAGAGGCATCATTTCTCCGAAGCACTAGAGAAAAGACCGATCGTGCGTTAAGCGCCACCGCAACTTTGAAGGAATTAATAGATGGCGTTGCACTGAGAAGGAGATTGCCAAGGTTAATGATACTTAAAAATTAGCTAGATTGATGCGTAATTACAATGATGAATGGACTTAAATGAATAGACTCGAAACTCCTATTAAAATGATCACGTTTCAATGGTTGTTTGGGACAACCGTAGAAGCAGGATGTAAGACGTAACACAACCCCCCCTGCTGTAGGGTCCGATCGAGATGCTCTTCTGTCTCCAGAGACGCCTCATCGAGGGATCAAGTTTACCCTGCTTTTAGTGATGATGTTTTTTTTTAAATAGACTGGAAGCTAATGATGGACCTACGATGGAATTTCTCATCGTAATGCTCAAACCCAATGGTGCTGTATTTATATTACATTCCCCGAGGAGATAATGATGAATGTGAAACACTCGCTGCACGACGTTCCCTTAAGTTCTGTATGTTCTGTGTGGTTGAGAATAAACCGGACCAGGAAATTAGCAAACGGAGAGTTTTTTTTCTTTCATTTTTGTTTTTTTGTATTCTTTTTACATCAAACTTTCCACACTCACATACTGTATACTGTTTTATCAAAGTGTCACCAAAGGTAGTTTGCTTCTTATAAACCTACCATGAAATCAAAAGAGACTTTGATTTTTTATGAAATAACGCTTGAGTGAAGGTCATTTATTTCATTCATGTGCTCATATAATATAATCACAATAACTTTTTCTGCGTGACATATGACTATATTTTTTATGGGCCTATATTGACTGTCCAATGACAAGACTTCCAACGATCAAATCAATTCCTGATGGCCAGTATTAACCCCCCTCCTACATTTTGGTAACACTTTAATAGCATTGATGTTTTTGTTAACCATAGTAAATGTATTTGCCAATATAAACTTATAATGATAAATATAGTTTTTGAACTATTGAAAAGATTCACGTATACATGACAGCGTTATCAAAACGGTCTGTATTTACACGGATCCAGGATTACGGATAAAAACGATGTAGTATGCATGCCAGGCCAGTGGATGGCGATGTTGTTGTTTAGAGAAACAGGACGTGCCTTTACACATACACATGCAAAAAGTGCTTTTTAATGCCGTTGGTCGACTTTTATGTGTGTTTAAAGTTGGGCGAATGTAAATAGTGTGTGTATTGTTTTGGCTATACTCTCGCGACTGAGCACGTAATACACATGCGCATGACATCATCGGAAGGTTCAGTCTTACATCTTATATGGAAACGAAAAAGGTGGCGTTTTCAAAAAGTTGCACTTTTGGACCCGTCTTCAAAAGTTTGCGTTTTCAGTCCCCCAAAACACTGTTTCCGTCTAAACAAAAGGCTAAGACACACACAGGTTTCGTGTAAACACCACCTCAATCTTTGTTAATGTTGTGAATGTCAATACAATTGTTCATGTTAGTTCATGGAGCATCAGCTCAAGTTGATGTTAGCTAAAGCTTAAGTTTTATTTAAAAAAGGTATTTGGAAATGTTAAAATTAACATGAGTTTTGTGATTTAGGTGCAATAAATAATAATCTGAACATACATAAACAATACATGTGTGCGCTGAAAAGAATGACACACTGTAAATGTGAGTGATGCAGTGTCTTCAGTGTATTTCTGTCTGGCCGTGTTTATTCAAATACCACTATGGCTTTGCAATACTGCTGCAGACTCAACCAATAATAAAGTGAAAATGCAATGCATTTTTTATTAAAAAGCTACCTGTCAAGAACACGTCAAGGTTTTCAAATGTTTGAACTGTATATTTCTTTATGTAAACTCTTTTATAACAATGGTCATCTTTTCAGATCATTAGTGAAATGATGTGTGTGTGACTGTGAGATGACAGCAATAACAGATAACCAAGATGAGTGTTCATTAAAACCGACTCACTCACATATCTGTTATGCGTCATGTTTTTTATGTTCATTTTTGATTCTGATGTGAATGAAGTTCAAGTGGGTGGGATGTTAACTTTAATTAGTCCTTTCTCTTCCACCGCTTTGACTGATTCAGGGTGATTGTTGGATGTGTTGCGGGCCAAATGTAAAAGGCGGATAGAAAATAGAGTAGTTAAACCTTCAAAGACACATCTAATGTTGTTCTCATGGTTGGCTGAACCCATTAATGTTGTTCAAACAAGTTTTAAAACTGTGGTTAACACTTTATTATAGGGACCAACTGAACAACCCAATGATCCAGCAGCTAGATTTTTACATATGCTTATTTATTTACGTCATTCACAAATTTAGTTCATTCTAGTGAATATATACATTGTAGAATACGGTGATTTACTACAAAACTGACTTGTATGATTCATGTTATTTTTTATCTGCATAAAAAATAAATAGGGATATTTTTTTTGGAAGCAAGATAGCTCTGTTTTACTTCATTGAGAAAATCCTAGAGAAAAGATTGAATCATGCAGTAGCCTAATGGAGGCATCATAAGTATTTCGCTACTTTTATCACCCAGTGTATTCAGATTTTTATATAAATTAAATTTGTAACTTAGATAGAAACATAATGATCCTGTCACTCAGAAAATGTCTCTTGTTTGAATTTACCACAAGCTTGAGGGCAAACTAAAGTGATAAAACTAACTGACTTGAAAGGTCACTTCGAACAATAGTTTGAACATAATTAATCAAAAAAAAGTTATTTGCCTCTTTTTCAGACACATCTTGGATACAAGCAAATGAGGTTGTGTCCTTTTAATGCCCATTGTGATTCAGTAAATTAGATGAGATGACTCTAATGCAGTGATTAAAACAAGCTTGGCCTGTAAATATAGCTTCTATAGGATATACAGTAAGTTAAACTGTAAGATGCTGTACTGCATGATCTGATGGTCTTCCACTAATATATACAGTACATGTGTACAAAATGTACTACATTAGTATTGTATACATATTTGGCATGCTAGACCATTGAAGGTGTCACATGGCCAGAACACATGTTTTTCTGCGTCTTTGATGTGTTGCCAATGCATGCATTAGTCATGTAAAATTGGAACAAAAGATGCATTCTATCTAAAAGCGAATGCTCACCCAGACCTGCCTGAAACTCCTCATGTAACCACACCCCCTCAAATTAAGTCAGTTTGTGGTATGATTTGACTAAGACCACCCAAATGTATACGCACCAAAGTTTGGCGGTCCGGTCAGTACAATTGCTTTGGAACCGGATGTTCCAAATATGGTAAGTGTTGTGACATATCCGTCACATGCTTGCATTATTCGACCAATCACTACAAACTAGTTAACTGGCCAATCATAGCACACCTCACTTTTCAGAGCGTTGAGTTTTGTTTAAAATCCAAGCATTTCAGAGAGGCGGGGCAAAGAGGAGATACAAACAAGTATGCGGAAAATACAGCATTTTTTAACCCTAAAGCGTGTACACACATCGCATAACATTTAAAACAAACGATAATATTCGTTTTAGCCGTGTCATATGACTCCTTTAAGACTTTGCATTTTTTCCATGAGACTTACTGTTTTGCCATTAGATGATTTAGGATAGTTTGAACAATATATGGGCAACTATGTAACACCGAAAAACATTATATATTGTTCCTTAAAATAGTTGGAATTAGTTTCATATACAACGTAATTGTCATAGCAAAAACAATTCTTTTTCACAACTAAATGTATTTTTTGTCTTATGCTGGACAGCCAAATATAGTCCAGCATAAGAACTCACTTCAATACCATTTAAAAAGTGTCGCGGGGTCAAACTTCAAAAAGCCAACTTGCCAAAAAACATAAAAATAGCAATGTTACAAATTCTAAGAAAATAATGACTACATGGAAGATCCTACATGTTCTAAATGGTTTGTTTTGAAATGTTAAGTTACAACATAAGTTACATTTTTGCGCCTTGTGAGCTTAAAACCTTTAAACATTATTCAGCCCATGGCCTTCCATACTGCCCAAATCTATAAATAACAAATAATTGTTACTGAAGCGTCATTTAGAACAGTAATACCATTTAGTTAATGGGGTTCCAAGTGAGTTCAATTATTAATAAACTAATTATTCTGATTCAGATTGGTCAAGATTTGTTTTCCAACCATGCGTTTCAATCTCTATCAAGTAATGTAATCTCACACAGTTTTATGTTCTCATAGACAGCAAGAATAGACGGATGGGAGATCTTACACAAGTTCTTATATCAACAAGCAATCTAATTAGCTTAAAACTGTGCTGACAACTTAAAGTGCACCAACTGTGTTAAAGATCATACAAAAAACTGAAAGAGAAATGAAATAATGTCTATGAATGTTCAGTCGGTCACAGGGTCAAACTAAGCCTCCCTGGGAATGTGCTTATAATTAGGTGATATTGTTGTAAATAACATGATTCTTAGCAATTAGAATAATTACTTGCCACTTTGCGCTGATTGAATTGATTAAAATGCTACCACACAACCTTTCATTCACTTTCAAGGGACGCCTTTCATTTGAACTCTTCAAGGGAATATTTGTTGCATTTGTTACTTGGGTCAATGACAAATAAGATTTTCAAGAAGAAAAAAAAATATTTTAAGCAAAACAGTTTGAAAATGTATTTTTATGTCCAAAAAAATGTATTGTGTTGATTTATATTGGTTTTACAGTATTTTAGGGAGCATTAATTCATTATTAAACAAGATTTCTGATTTTACCACCCAGAAAATGTCAGGTGGTGCGACCATATATTAATTTAAAATAATATACATTTAATGTATTTAGCACTGAGTATTTTCCCCTCATATATAAGAAATTTAACATAAAATCATGCCAAAATATTTTATTAAGAATTTTATTGAGAAAATTAACATTTATTTCTCAGTTTTGTTCTCTGTTTGTATGTTCGGACGGTCGCACCACCTGACATTTTTGGTCTTTCAAACACCAAAACTCAAAAAATCTATTGAATTTCAATAAAATGAAAAGGGTTTCTTATAAAGGACATATTGTAGATCCATTTGATATATGACATGTATTTATTCAAATTCTTTTTAGGAAAATAATGAATTTGGACACAAAAAATACATGTCACGTCATTGACCCACTTACAAACAAATAGCCATGTACAGTGTTGAAATCCTCTCTTTAAAAGCTGGAATACACTTCAAGATTTTACTCAGATTTTCAGTATGGACTTCTGCGCTAGTCTGCAGATTTTATCGTGTAGTGTGCGATGCCCTGTTTCTCTATGCAAACTTTCAAAAAGTCTGCAAGTGTGTCTAATTTCTGTACAGATTATTAAAGTCGTGTAGTGTATTCCAGCCTTTAGTAAGATTAAAAGGAATCTTCCCTTCACAACATCCACACCATAATGGATCTTTATTTCTTTATTTTGATTTTAATGAAAGGAAATGACTTCGTGTCTGCTTACGTCATTGCTTCTGATCACATCTTCAAAAACTTTATGATTATTTTTTTTCTTCATTCAGCAATAACTTTAACGTAAAATAAAAAAATCCCCAAATACTTCTCGTGTCACAAAGCAGACATTGTATTGTGTATTGTTTAAAGGGGTTAAAAACATCATAAAATGTGACCTTGTTAAACTTCCAAAATCTTTTGTTAAAGATCAGCTTTTATGTTTTTTCAACGAAACCATATTTATATTTTATAAACAACTTAAAAATCTCACTTACATAAATTTTGACATAATTATTTGGGTTTCGTTTTGCAAATGTCAATCTATGTAATCTTACATTCCCTTTATGATTTTATCTTCTTGAAAGTTGAACAAAATCATACCACTTGTACAACATGCATATTTTTTATAAAGGGGGTGATATTTCAATGCCATTTTAATTCAGTGTATTTTCTTTCATGTCACTGAAACAAGTGCATTTTCTCTCTGGCTCTTCCTGCAAAATCTCTTCTAAGTGTGAGGTGTAAAACTCAGAAACCGTACCATTTTCCCCCCTGTGTTGTCAAGGCAGATTTCCCTCGGTTTGTTTGATTCTCCTTACAGCAATAATTCATCTTAAATTCTGCTGCGAGTCCTTTGCGCCCTTCTGTCCGACTGGGGCTGCACTCCAATTACTCATAATGCTTCTGCATGTCCGAAGCTAAGAATTAAACCAGCTCTCTCCTTAAAAATCAATAGTCCTGAAGCAATGTACTGTCCCAACATGATAAATTATGCACTTGATAGTTAATTTGCCAACAGATAGACTATTGGCACAGGTTTTAGCAAATTGGAAGCACATGTGTACAGTTTCTTTTTTAATGCAAATAAAGACGTGTGTTGTAAACGGCTGTCACAATATCAGGAAATCGTGGGCAAAAGAAATCATGATACTTATATTATTGCAATAGCTGTGTGTTGAATGTGTTTACAACGTCTTTAATATGTTTTCTCTCTTTCTGGTCGATGAATCACTTAGAATACGAGTGTAGGGAGGCAGAGAGAGAGAGAGAGAGAGAGAGAGAAGGAGTTTGTATTTGTGTCTCTTTAAATAGCAATAATCATGGTTCTTAGTATCATGTTATTGTCCAGTATATTGTGAAACCCATATTGTGGAATTATGATAATATTAAATATTGATGCAATTGAAAATAATAACTCATATAAAACTTGACAAAATTGTCATTATTTTTTAAATAAAAATGTGGTATTCACAATCCCTTCATCTGCCATTGGTCAAACAAACATGTAGTCCTGCCAAAAATGCAATAAAAAAACGTATATAAAAAAATGCAACGTAAAATAACTGTTTGTTTTCTGTAAAAGTAAACGTTTTTAATGTTTTACCCTTAAATTTGCAGTCTTTTTATGTAATTTGGCATGTTTTCCATATTTCTAAATTATACTGTATAAAACATCAAGTTTTAAATCAACCAGAAATAAACAATAAAAATTACAGTTTTCCCCGCAAAATAATATGTTTTTATTGTAAATTAAAAAAATATTATTACAGGGATTTAGACATTATACGTGAAAAATCTGGAAAAAAGTTTTTTTACAATGTTCAAACGGCTGTACAGTATTTACAGTCTAAACAACTGATAGGATAAACTATTTTGAAACTGCAAAAATGACGCACCGTAAGATACTTTTTAGATCTTCATCATTCTCATCATAAAACTCTAGAAATAAGATGTACACCAATAACACAACATTTATACAACTACCGGCGGCTAATTCCTTCCACGTCCTTTTCACCCAAAAAACAAGTCACAGACTCCCTATAAATCTACTTGAGCATCATTAAAAAATTATATTTGCACATATTTAACATTCATGTCAGCTCTGTGCAACGAAGGCGGCAGGCGTCCTCTGGCTTTGATTTAACTGGAGTGGGCAGGCCAAGTGACCACGAAGCGGGCGGACAGGGGTGAATATTCACAGGCCGTATAATTAACTAATGAGCACGCCCCTGCGAGCCCAGACATGACTGATGGCTTGCCTGATTGGCCAGGATGTCAGTAAGAGGGTAGGTGCGCCCATCTGTTCTATAGGCCAATGCTGATTGACATATCGTTGCCCTGTTTTTCTTTCTTTCTTTCTTTACGATTCAGGTGATTTGGGCAATTGTAGAAAATAAAGCTAAGAAAACATGGAGGGCTAAGGTTTGAGGCACTGCAGATTGTAGGTCAAAGTCTGGTCGGAGGGTTTTTGTGGGAGGGTTTTCTTTTCTGGGTCTGTTTGAATATGTCGCCCATCGGACGAACTCCACATCTGTCGAGCCCAGGGTATAGCTTCAACGTGCGAGAGACGGGCATATTTTTCCTGTGTTGTTGAATTAAATCTGACGTTTGACTACATGGACTGGGGATAAAGACAAAATTAACCATGCTGATATAAACATGGAAGTGACAACATACAGTGCATAGCAAAAGTATTAATCCCCCTTCATTTTAATCACATTTTGTTTTGTTGCTGCCTTTTCTTACACTACTTTCAATGTAAAACCAAGAAATTATGTCAAAAGAACTGCCAGAAGAACTCTGAGACAGTAATGTATCAAGACACAGATCTGGGGAAGACTTTTGAAATAAAATCTGCTGTATTGAAGGTTCACAGAAGCATGTTGCCTCCATTAATCCTTGATGAAATAGATTTGGAACCACCAGATCTCTTACTTCAGCTGACCTCCTGTCCAAACTGAGCCATCGATGGAGAAGGGTCTTGGGTAGAGTGGTGACCAAGAAGCTGATGAAAACTCTGGTTGAGCTCCATTGTAATATATGAGATGGGAGAAATTTACAGAAGATCAAACATCACTGCATCAGTCCACCAATCTGGGCTTTATGGCTGAAGACACATGAAAACTTCAAATATGCAAAAACTTACTTTTCAACAAATATTTCAAACTGTCAGAAACAGGACACGCTGGTCTGATGAATCTCAGTTTCATGTATCAATACCATCTCAACAGTAAGCTGAGGTGGAAACGATATCATGATGTGGGGGTGTTTTTCAGCTGCAGGGACTGGGGCACTTGTCAAAGTAGAAGAAAAGCTCAACGACACAAAATACAGAGATCATGAAAACCATGCCCAGAACATTCAGAACCTCGGACAGGATAGAGGATTCATTTTACAACATGAAAATGATCCTAAGCACACTGGTAAAACAATGCAAGTGTGGCTTATGGACAACTCTGTCTATGTCCTTGGGTGGCCCAGCGAGTGCTTGGGCTTCAACCCAACTGAACATCTCTATAGAAACCTGAAAATGTCTGTCTACTGATGATCTCCATCCAACCTGACAGAACTTGAGAGGATCTGAGAAGAAGAATGGCGGAAAATTGCCAAATGCAGATGCGTAAAGGTGCTTTAACCATCTTCTGAGTTAAGTAATATAATGTAATATAATGTAAAGCTGTCTCAAATCTGTTTTTGTTTTATCATTATTGCGCATGGAGAGTAGATTAGTGTTAAAAAACAATTATTTAATGTAGTTTAAGATAAGGCAGCAGCATAACAAAATGTGAATCATATGAAGGGGGATAAATACTTTTGCAAGGCACTGTACATGCAAAGGTTGAACAGGTCATTTTACATATGTACTGTACTTATAATAAACTGTGACATGCATGCTTAAATGTCTATTCCTGTGGTTCGTAAAATGATGACCGTAACTGACCGTTCATATGACCGTTATCATAACTGATAATTTTAAATATTTTTTAATGAGCTACTGTTGGATCCCAAGGGAAAATGTTGTTGCTCAACATTGACTCTTATTTTCTTCTGTTGTATCAACACAAAACCCCTGAGACATTTCTCAAAATATCCTCTTTTGTGATCCACTGAAGAAAGAGACATAGGTATGAAATGACATGAAGGTGAAAAAAATGAGAGAATTATAAGTTTTGGGGGGGAAAAGTATCAATAAAGAACAACAACCAGAACGAAAATCAACAGCATTATAGGTTTAATCTAGCAGATTTCTAACTTAGCTTAGAAATATAAAATACAATTTGTCAAAGGTGTGACAAAAAAACTGTCCACCCCAGAATTCCAAGTAAGCCTCGAAATGACGGCGAATAAAAAGCCAATTATTTCCACCTGTCACAATTGCTCACCTGTGACATCCCCCAAAAATGGAGGTGTCAGACGAGATATTGTGATGCTTATTCTGCCAACACTATCGGCCATTTGTATGGACAAGCTGGATAATGAGAGAGAGTCTTCCCCTCCTGAAGTCTCCGTCCACTAATCTAATGTGCAAAAATAATTGCTCAATATGCTATGGTCTTTGTTGACTGTTAAATGGCTTAAATTGCCAGGTTGCAGATTTCACATGCGCCTGTTTCATTTTGGGTAAAGTGTAAATATAAAGTGACGAGAGAGAGAGAGAGAGAGTATAATGAGAAATAATGGGCACATTGACATGAAACAGCCATCACATGTCATTTTAATGCCGTTTTAGAGTGAAATTGGAGAAAAAAAGCTACAATTAGGCTTGTTTTTAAGTTATATCAGGATACCAAAATGAAGGATTGTGAAATATTACTTTCGGGATGGTTTACCAGTCTTAATCATTATGATTTTAAATAGGCCTGTACTGTAAATAACATTTGTGATAAATACAATCCCACGACGCACACTAAATCATCAGATGTGAAAAACGCCTCGACGGGCACAAATAAAAAATTCAATGAAGAGAGGAGTCTGCGATCCGATTAGTGGCCTGCTGCGATGTCTCCTCTTATCCGTCATTTCAAATCTCAACGTGCCCCCCAGGCCATGGTGGTCTATGGTTTAGTCCATAATCAATATGAAAGCAGCTGGGAGGGTCCACAGAAGCATTCGTCAGTCGGGGTCTGTGTCGCCTGTTGAAAGACCACGTCCGGCGTTCTAGATGAGGGGGCTGCGGCTCATAAACCTCCCGGTGAGCCCCCCTACCGCCTTCCCACGCAGGCTGAAAGATCCATTCCGGCCAATCTGCAGACTTCAGCGTTCCACGTCCGGTGATGTACAGCCATTTCCCCAGGCTTTAGTTCATAGAATGAAGAGCTATGCTCACCCTCAGAGTCACTAATGAAGATCAAACAGGTTGTGGTGATGGCAACACTGCCCCCCGTGCGCGCGTGCTTTCGCTGCCAAACAAATTATTCTAATGCTGAGAGCATGAAATTGGACCTGCAGGGAGAGATGTGCTTGCTCACCCTCAGTTTGAGCTTAAAGAGGAAGCGCATTTGTGTGTGCATCGTGTTTGTTTTTGTGTGGAACTTCATATTCCTCTGTTGGCTGCATGGACGTGTAAATACATTGGAATTCACTAAACAAATTTACATTTGGAATACACTTCTAGCGACTTTTATTTACATTTGACCTAATTCACATGCACCTTAGAATTGAAACAACGTTCCTAGCATCATGCGTTAGTGTCGGAGCTACAGGAATGCTAGTTACGCTAATCTCTAATTAGTTGTATTTCAAGCAAAATTCTATTGACAGAAATCTATTGACAAAAAAACAATATAATAAACACAACTTTGTCTTCATAGCTGTATAAAGAGCTCACATAATGAAGTGTTGTGTTTTTAGAATGAGCTATGCCTATCTACATACACCTCCGCAGCCCTCTCTGCTTCATATAATGGGAGTCTATGGGGTCCACCTGTCTAAGAGTTCCTAAAGCACATAATTCCAAAAAGCGGCTCCTGGCGACATCTTGACATTTCGTGAAGCGAATCGTTTGATATTTTCATAAAACTGAACGTCATTTTGAATAATATTAGCCATAATGTGCAGTCTCTACACACAATCGCAATCTCCTTCTTGTAGTATTTGGTGGCGGATGGCATACCAGCGTCTGGTACGTTTAGCGCCACCTGCAGAAAGGGAGTGTAGAGGCTGTACAATATGGCTAATATTATTAAAAATGATGTTCAAATTTGTGAAAATATTGAGCGAGTCACTTCACGAAGCGTCAACCAGGAGCCGCTTTTTGGAATTATGTGCTTTAGGAAATCTTAGACAGGTAGACCCCATAGACTCAGAGAGGCAGAGAGGGCTGCGGATTTACCAAACAATCTTCTTTATGGTTCTACTTAAGAAAAAATGTCACCTACATCTCGGATGGCCTGAGGGCGAGTAAACAAATGGCAAATTTGAGTTTTTGGCTGAACTATTCCTTTGAACAACCAACTGCTTTGAACAGAATCAAAAGCAAAACATCACGACAGGAAAGGAACAATAATATTTTGTATAATACTTTCAGAGTTGGCACGTTTTGGCATAAAAAATCCTATTCGACCTCTGCTTTACAATAACAGCGTACATGCTTTAATTATTCTTCATACATGTATGTAATGTCTGCTTCTTTTCTTCTCAAGGCCAGAAGCATTTTAATTCAGCTTTCACTCATGAAATGTAAACAGTTCAGAAAATAAGGTACTTGCAATAACAATATTGTGTATGCTCATGATCACGATACGTTGTAACATGTCTTGTGTACATTAATTACTGCAGCAGAAGTTCATCAAAGGATGGAAAACCGCATCACAAGCGATGATTTATCACCCAGTGTATATGATCATACCTTCTGCATTTTAAAGAGCTTGTTGTGGACTGCAGTGGTGTAGTGGCTGTACAGTCACAGTATTTTGACGTCGTGCCAGTGGTCTGCTGCATCTTCCACAAACACAAGCTCTCAGACCAGCACCACCCCCGCATGTTTGCATTGCATTTATGTGTCTGCATTACCTCCTTACCTTATTTCAGATCTTTTGTCTTTTTCAAATACAATTTGGACTTTTTTGTAACCCTTTAATAAAACAGCCCTTTTGTCAAGGTTTTGATTAAGGTTTTGTGCTATTGAATGCTTTGCCAGAGGTACAATGTTCTTTGACCTGATACTTAAGCCTTAAAACATGTTTTCAAATAGTAGGGTTAAAATTTGCCTGACAACTTTTAATGTTCTATGATTCAATAGTTACTTCATGGATTCTGATTGGAGCTTGTGTTGTGTGCTTGTGTGTGTGCTGTAAATGTGCTGTCTGAGGTCTAAAGACTGAATTATGGGTATACATTATGGATGTGCAGACAGTGATCCTAACAGATGTGTACATATTGTGTGTGTGTGCGTGCGTGCGTGAGTGTATACAGAATTGAGATTATTAATCACAACAATTTTAACGGTATGTCTGTCCAATGGTCAGTGTTTAAACTCCAGCAGTGCGGTGTCAGCAGCTGCTATACACCGCAGACGCATATGGACAGTCGGTTTGGAGAGGATGCTGCGATTTCTGATGTGGCCCAGCTGTTCCCTCCAGATGTCACATAAACCTCATTTCATTAGTTGACTTCCCTGATAAAATGAAAGGAAACAAATGATCTGAATGAATAAATTCAGTGAATTGAGCTTGAAGTCAACGTGACATCAAAATGACTTCAGTTTTTTATATGTGTTCATGGTCTCATTGTGCATTTTATTAATAAACGCACTTTCCTGTAGCTCAGTGGTAAGAGCATTGCGTTAACAACGCAAGGTTGTGGGTTTGATCCCAGGGGATTGCACATACCTAGGTATAAATGTATAGGATAATGCAATGTAAGTTGCTTTGGATAAAAGCGTCTGCCAAATGCATGAATGTAAATGTAATGTAATGTATTACAAATGTACCATCAATTTCCTCAGCCCGATGTCACTTATAGAATATTTCAACCAAATGAAAATACTCTCATCATTTTCTCTCCCTTTTGCATTCCACATGTATGACTTTCTACTTTTGGCAGAAAACAAAAGACGATATATTGAATTATGTTGGTAACCAAACAACATGGGACCACATTGACTTCCCTTGCATGGACACAAAAGACATTTCTCAAAATATCTTATTTTGTTCTGCAGAAAGAGTCATATCCATGTTTTAAACAACATAAGGGGTCATAACTTATTCATATTCACTGACAGACGTTTGGGTGAACTATCCCTTTATTGTTAAAGGGGTCACATGGTGACAACACGTGTATTTCTGTGTCTGTGGTGTGTTGCCCATGCATGTATTAGACAGATAAAAATGCAAAAATTAAAGTGTAGGGTCAGAACCTGTCAGTACAATTGCTCTGGTACATGTTCTAAATATGGTAATAGGCGTTACATTTACGTCACACGCTTGCAGAATTCGACCAATCACTACGCACAGGTTAACTGGCCAATCATAACACACCTCGCTTTTCAGAGCGATGAGCTTTGTTTAAAATCTGTGCGTTACAGTGAGGTGTGGAAAAGACGAGATACAGCGTTATCTTACCTTAAATCGTGTATACACATTGCACTACATCTAATAAAAACTATAATATTCTTTTTAGCCGTGTCATATGACACCTTTAACTGAATTGCTAAATAGTTATTAAGACAATGTTTTAAGCCACAGCTGTGGCAAGACATTTCTAAAATTATTTTTTCTTTTCTATCTATATATGCTCATCTCTGGGGCTGGGATTGATCAAAATACAAGTATCCAAACATAAAAGGAGTGGTACTTAGTGTCTCCCCATAGAAGAGTGATCCAAAAGACACCCAAAAAACATCTCTGGATGTAAAAAGGCAGTGTGACTTGTCGTTATTATGTTCCTGGTGGGGCGTAAATAAAAAAGTGATATGCGCGCGTGATCTCCGGAGGCGGTGTGAGGTAATTATGATACAACTGTGTCGATCTCACCAACACCTCGCACATATAGAAGGTGGGAAATTTTAACAGCGAGAATCTGCACGTGTGCGTGCGTGCGTGAGCACGTATGTGGTTAGGCAAAAAAAAGTAGCCTACTCTCTGTGTTTCCAACACATCAGGTGGTTTGTACAACCATCAAACTTATTGGACGATCTATTTCATGTTCCTCTCCTGTAGTGTGACCCAGCAAGGACGCGGGCGCTCAAGGAGAAAGGATGAAGGGAAAGTTCAAGAATCTGTTTTTGAAGTCGTCTCCTCTGAAGCACTATGGCAAGATTTCAAATCATTGTGAGTGAATAAGGGGCAAAACCTTTCATTCTTTGATCTGAGAGGAAGCACTTTGCAGGGATATTCGCTCGGCTATTCAGTTTGATTTGCTCTTTTCATGCGGACAGGAGGGACTCTGATGCTCCATTTAAACCGCAGGCCTGATGATGTAATATTCTCAGCCAGTAATGATGAGACGAGCTCCCGCACAAAGGACACAAGCAGCTCTGTTTCTGGTCCAGCGGCGGCACTTGTGGAAAAGACAAACACTAGTTTGCATTACGAAAGAGTGAGGGGAGGAATGGGGTATGGGGAAACAGAGAGAGAAAAGGAAAAGGAGAGAATGAGAAACGACCAGACTGCCCTCTAGCGGAGTTCATGTGCTACTATCTGGCGCAGCTCCACTGGATTGACTTCCAACACAGTTGACAGGAGGGAGGGAACAGTTAGCCTATTGCTTCTGGTCACATACTACATGGTGCCTGTCATTTGTCTGCCTGTCACTTTTCTCTTTTTTCTTCGTTGAAAACGTGTCTTTAGCCTATTCTCTCTTGTTTGTGGTTTCTGTGAGTTTTAGGGATAATGGCTGATTTTATACTGGTGAAGATGCATAACAGGTTGCATAAGAGGCGGAAAAAAACAATACAAATTCTAGTGGTTTTATTGCAAATACCATTACACCATCAACTCTTTTCTATTAATACAATTACAAAATATATGTACCCTTTTTAATGGCATTTTTTTGGTTGTCATCTCGCTAATAGAACCCAAAACAACGTTCCATTAAACCATTACCATTGTATCAACTTTTCTAGTTTCAGTTATTTTCAAGCATGGATAGATCAACTAACACATTACAAAATAACCATGTTTTTCCTGTTTCACAGTATGCCAGCCTCTATTGCTACATTAATGGCAAAAACCATTAAGTTCACTCACTCACTCTCTTGCCACCATCTCCGATTCTTCTAATTTTCATAACTTTTTGGAAGCAAACGAATATCAGAGAACCATGAGGAACCCACGTTGACACAATCATGCAAACCCTATATAGAAAGGCCTCCTGTCCAAGCTGAGACACGAAGCAGGAACCTTCTTCTAAAATCACATTACCTCCTATCTAGGGAACATCAGATTTCTTCCTTGTGAATGTCTGCATGCAGGCTGTCAAAATGTGTCTTTGGATTAATTTTGCTACTTGTGTTCACCTGACACAAAACTGCATGCTCATGTCCAATGAGTGATTTTTTGTTCTAAACGCAGTTATAAACTCTTGTATAGTTATTCTCGTTTAGTTTATGTCATAGCACTCACAATCTATAGATTTTGTGTACTGTGGTATGTTTACTTCTTAACCTTTTGTGTGCTTACTGCTTAACCCTTAACTTTTTTCAATAAATAAATATGATTGCAAACAGAATGTAAGCATGAAGCTGCGATACTAGCAAGTGTCCGCTAGAGGTCTATGTTGCTCTATTTTCGTTGTGTCGTCCTCTTCGACCTCGAGAGTTTTTTCTCAAGCCACATTACCTATACTTTATATTAAAATATTACGTCGCATCTTTTTAGCCAATCATTTATTTAACATTTTGCATTTCCTTTTAATTAAATTGCTCATAATCACTTCCTTTTATTGTTTTTGTTGATTTGAACTATAATGTACCAATGTCTGAAAACATTTAACAGCCATTTATCCAATAAACATTGAAATCCACTCTCCTGTAATCAATAATGCACAATAAGTAGGTTTATCAATTGTGATATCTTTATTTCTTAAATATTACTGAACTGTATCAACACACTGCATCTGACTGAAAATTACCCTGTTTAGTAAAGAAACAAAGCATGACTTAGAGATCTGTTAAATTTGTGCCAGGTGTGGGTATTTTGTAAATTAATTATGTTTAAAAATCTCTACCAAATCACAGAAAGTACTTAAAATCCTTTCCAGAAGTAAATGAACTCAAGCTGTAGTACACTGTGCTGTATTGTAGTAGTCACTGCACTCTATGTATAATTTATTTAGGTACCATACATCCAATGCACTTCTAATACATTTTGCTGCGTGCACTAAAAGCAAGCTATTAAGATTTTTTCTCTTTCTTATCTTATTTTGTAGCATTTAATGTTCCGAATTTTAAAATATTCCGTTATATAGTTCGACCAACATGGTTATTATTACATATGTACTGTTATCAGTCCGTTAAAATGAATGTAAATGTTTAGAACATGTTTGAATGTACTGTTTATGAACTTAATTTGGCCTATAACAATCTAAAAATATTTTATTAATTTATTCCCACGTAATTCACCGCAACGTTTTCGCTGGGATTCATAGCCAGTAACATCTTGGCAATAAATACAACACAGACGACGCTTGGTGGGAGGGGCTAGGCTGGAGGCGGAGTCACAGCAGTGCGTTTGAGAAATTAAGGCTCGTGATTGGTTGCTGTCCGTGGTGCTGATGCGGCGAGAGAGTGGCGATTGTCGGTCGGCGGGTTCTCGGTTGTACGGGTCGAAATGGATTTCACTGGATACATATGGACGTAATAGCAGACTTTGGGTTTTAGGCTCGCGGTCGGAGCATGATTCATAGACAGATCACACTGTCTCAGGTGCGTAAAGTCGCTCTTCATAGTCGATGTGTATGTGCAGTTGAAGCAGCCAGTCGTATAAAGATGCTATTGTGTCAAGTATCGTGTGTTCAAGAGTGTGTATGTGTGTGATTTGTGTATTAATGAGAATTCTTCATAGACACTCACACGCGACTGATGCGTTTAGAGGGGATCTCTCTTTCCCTCCTCTGTCATTGTGCTTTTCTGTCTTCCCTCCAATGAAAAGCACATGACACAGGTTAGTGATGTTGACGTAGTGGATTTGAGCTTGATGCTCTTCACGCATCCCTCTATCCATCAGAGTTCAAGTGTAACCAATATACTGTATACTGTATGCTGTCTTATTTTACCATAATGTGCATCAGAAATAGTGGGGAAGCCCTATTGTGGTTTTAATGTCGATCAGTAATTCTCTTTAAAATTATTAATGTAACGAGTGTGCAACTTCTCCTTGGACTAGAATGGCGTTTTTACTCAATTTAATGTTGGTTCTGTCATAGCTTTGGGTAACTTTTCCTTATACTAACAGAACTAGCATTACTGTTCAAAATAACGCTTTAACATTGGCAATTCATACACTTATTGTCCCATCACTGTGCTGGGTGTAAAGCTATCCCACAGACTTCCCTCATGATTTTAAAGCATATGCTGCAGCCAGACATCTCACGCCAAGGATTCAATTTTCTGGGTTCCAGTCAGTGTTGGTAATACGAAGCCTTTCTTACTGACTTCATCCAGGACAGAGGATAACCCAATCAAACATGCTCTTGTCATGTACATTAAGCCACTTTAAAATGTCTGGTTTGGTCATCTGATACCCGTTTCTTCCAGTAATGTGGCAGTAATGTTTAGAGGTGGTTTTAAAAGTGTAGCATGTGTCAGAAGATGCACAGTGTGTCAATCCCTAAATTCCCTACATTCAAACTTTCAGCCAAAACACATTTTTTGCATCATATGCTTGCAGTTTTTGTGCACTGATCTGGTAATATCATGTACATTTAGTAATGTATTCTATTCGTTATGTTTATCCAAAGCGACTGTCTCGAGTTGACAAAAATCCTGACTCAATGCCAAGAATAAGCTACAAATCATTTAAAGGATTAATGTAATGAGAGGGAGAACAAACTCATTTTGTAAGGGGTTTTAACACTGTATTGAAGATGTGAAAGATGTACATTTATAATGCAATGGGTTAAGTCTTTATTGCTTGTGAGGTTAAAGGAGTGTTTGCCAGGATTGCCCATTAGGTTTTTCAGACACAAGATGCTGTTATTTATTTACCCATTGCGTTCTGGGACAGTCATTAGATTGGTAATGTATTCACATACTGTACACAGACATTTTTGCTTTTGGGTGGCAAGATATAGTTTATACAAATGAATTCAAACAACAATTGCAATGACTTTAGACTAAACCTGACCTTATTGTAAAGAGATGTGAAGAATTCATTTGGAAAAAGAGCCAACTAAGTTAAAAAAATCTATAATCATGTTTTATATTGTGCATTCCAAGTAATACAAATCAAACTGCAGTTGGGTTGTTTTGATTAAGTAGGCCTACTAATAATTCTCAATATATAAAAATTTGATTTTTGAAAGTAATATGGTAGAGGTCCTACTTTCATTTAAAACGTTCCATGTCCCTTTAAGAATCTTTGGTTGCAGCGAGGACCTTTGCCATGTGACCATTTACCAGGAAGTAGCTTAGAAGGGTACAGCGAGCATGTTTATTTTTTCTGAGGTAATCCGGGCTGTGACGTCTGGGGTCTATTCTTCTTATGTCTTCATATAGCTGGATTTGATAGTTGCAAATTTGCATGATCTTGGAGTGTTCGGTTCTTCGACACTTATCCTGGACTTGTTGTCTTAGCAACAGGTCCATTAGCTTGTTTCATGTACCTTTAACAGGAATAGATTGCGGCCAAGTAAAGTTGGCTTCATTCACAAAAGCAACTTGTCGCGCGAGGTACAGGATTAATAGAAAGAGCATGCGAATTAAACAATGCAATTTTTTTGCTTTAAGTACAATATTTATTGTAATATAATATAATATAATATACAGTGTATAAAAATTTGAAGGAATGAACCTGACAGGGCTACAACACACATCACCTTTAAAGAGAGGAGACCTGTGATGAAGGTGCAGCCTGATAATGATCTCCAAACCACTACACTAAGACTGAGCTTTATGAGATATACGTTTTGTAATATAATTTCTTAATTATTCTTGCATTTTATTTTTATCTCCATGGATAATAGGCAGGTATCAGTGTCTATCAGTATATAAATCTCCAATCTTTTTAAAACTAAATCTTCAGTTTTAGGTTTAACCTATAAAGACTTAAAAAGTATATACATGGATGCGCCATGTGCCTTTTGTGGAGAGAAATCAATAATTCACAATAAATCGAAATCAATAAAATAGCAAAAGAAAATCACATTTTCCTCGTCTCAGACTCATCAGATGTATGCCTTTCAGATGATGTGGACTCCTGCAACTCGTACCGACTTTATCCAATCAAAGGAATGTTATTGAAACAGA
The DNA here is from genome assembly GCF_015846415.1 of Triplophysa dalaica. Taxonomy (NCBI): domain Eukaryota; kingdom Metazoa; phylum Chordata; class Actinopteri; order Cypriniformes; family Nemacheilidae; genus Triplophysa; species Triplophysa dalaica. Next base: position 11,782,543 of record NC_079564.1, on the reverse strand, counting down.
CAGTCCTCCAGACACGTTCCTCAGTATCCTATGCAGTGAATACTATTGGGTATAAAACACTTTATTTTGTGGGGGGAAAACACAACCTCATTTCAGTTAACCACAAAAAATAATATATAAAAAAGTACTAAGTTAATTGATCATTTATACAACTTCAGTTTACAACTGCTTTAAAATGTAATAAATAAATCGGAAAGTAATCTGTCTGTGCATCATTTGAACTGGAGGAAGGTTTTAAATTTGTCATAATCTTCAAGCACCGGTAAAAAAATATGGACGCAACTACATCCTTTGACGTAACAACCAGCCAATAGCAGCGCTGCTGATCACTGGTTCTTCTTTCAGTATATATGCTGCCTTTCAAAACAGTGCGTGAGCGTGCAATGATCCTAGACAAGTAATCCATATAATAATCATCAACAACAGGTGCGTTCGAAGAACCAAGTTATCCAGATCATGCTTAGCCAGTTTCTTTCAATTGAGACTCTTGGCTAAATTCAAGCCTTCCGTGTAAGGAGTGAATGTGTTATTCATGCTTTTATAACATCAAGGCTAGACTATTGTAACTCTTTATATGTTGGTGTTGATCAGTCATCTCTTCGACGTTTACAGTTAGTCCAAAATGCAGCAGACTTTTGACTGGGACTATATGAGCACATTACCCCAGTGTTAGCTTCATTACACTGGCCTTCCTGTAAGTTTCAGGATTGATTTTAATATTTTATCATTTGTTATTTAGATCTTAAATAGGCTAGAGCCTGTCCATTTATCTGATTTTTGAATGTACACATATTGGATTGTGTCAAAGCTCTTGGGGGTCCCCTAACCAGCTATTAAAAAATTGCCATCGATCTTACTGTTTTTTTTCTAGTTTGCATTGTATGTTTTGATTCAAAAAATCATATTTCTTAAGATTTAGCCTGTTTGATGTCTGTCCTTCTAAGATCTCTTAAATTTATTGATAACAGTAAGATTACAATTTTTTTCAAAATTTATTATAAAATATTTCTTACCAATTTATTGATTATCCTATCCTTTATTTATTTATTTTCTTGTCCTTTGATTTTCGTTCTTTATATTACTGTAATGGAGTGCTGTTCCTATTTTTCGAATATAAATTCATTGGAACGAATTGTGTGAAGCACTTTGGTAAACCATGATTGTTTTTAAATGAGCTATATAAATAAACTTAGCAGGATCAGGTCATCTTTGTTGTTTCATTTGATCTTGGATGTAGTAGCGACATACGGAGAACGTCCTTTGTAGCACCGTGGGTATGTTTAGATTGTTTTTGTGAACCTCTATGATTATTATCATTATTTGGGGACTTTAGTACAGTTTTGTGAAGTTGATTGTTTTCTGTTATACACTATATACAGTACATAACTATTGTGCTAGTGTAATATTATGTTAACTGTTATACTATTCTCAGATCTTAAAAGTTCATATTACAAGTATGCATAATAAGTTATTATTTACTTCAGGTTAAGAATATAATGCCATATAAAACATTCAAAACGTCTACTAACTACATACAATATATAAACTCAGGGATTTAAATCATATCATTTGAGTTGACATATTTCTTCATATAAAGAGCTAACGTTAGCTTATTATAATACTAATTATGCCCATCTACAGTATGTTCCAGTTTCACCATTCCATGCAATGCCAATAAACCTGTGGACAAGGAGCCTACTGTCTTCATTGTCTTGATGTAATGGAAGCGTTAACCTGGCTGTCGAGTTAAAAACAGGACATATACTGGGACAGCACATTGTTTTTGCAGATAAACTCTTCATATACTATAGATCATGTTTAATATTTATAATTCATTTAAATTTGCCTATTTATTATACAGCATATTGTTTTTGGTAAATATATGCAAACAGAGATTTTGTTATAATATTCTAACATCTGCATGTTCCACAAATTAGCACCATACCACAAAATACACAGAAAAGTCAAATAATATATCTACAAACGTGCAAAGGCAACACTCCATATGTAATCTGTGTTAACATCATGGCGTTACGACCGGCTTTGACCAACCATCAAAGCCGGTCATAAAAACAGAACCGCAACAGGGCCTGTACTAATGAAAATAGTTTGTCTTTTAAGAAAGCTGCTCATGATGTCTGCTGATGGGAAAACACATTGCATGCCAGAGGGAGCATGTAACTTCGAAAGCTCTCCTCATGAGTGGAGTTGACCTATATATGCTACAATCCCCCACATGAGCGAGGGTTCTCACGCTTCACTACGCTCCCAGACTCTGGAGGGCTCTTCCAACATGCTTCCATGCTGTATTCATCTGGCAGGCTTCTCACATTGTTCTTTGAAAGGCTACTGTTGCTTTAAGATATTCGTACGCACTTTCGTGTACTAACCATTCTCAAAACAAAAAGCCCAAAGGAGATTCTGTTAGTCCTTGTTGCTGGTATTAAAATCTGGGTTACAGGTTAATATTATTTACACAGCTCTAGATATCCATGTGTATCCCTTTCTATGTGAATTGATCTGTAGTTGTGCAGATGGCTGGGAGAGGATTTATTTTTGTCCTTAGTCTAGTTTATTCGCGCAGATGCCAAGGTCACCAGAGGCTCATGTATACACTTAACATAATAATGTCTTCATTGTCTTTGTATTGTCTTTGTAGTCAAATCCAGCGGGTTGTCTCTGTTTTTGCATGTTCATTTTCATTCAAACTTTCTGTGTCAAGATGAGGCCGATACTGTAAGTGTTATGTAAATAGAGGAGCACTTGCTTTAAAACTAAACTAAATAAAACTGCTCAATTCAGGGAATGGGATTTAAGTCCATTAGGGTAATGACAAACCTGCAGGTCCTTACGCATTTTAACCAGCTCACACCTCCTGGTTAGCATTTAAAGAAACCTATTTAAAGGTCTAATAAAAGAATAAGGTTAGGGGTGAAGAGAGCTGGCACATGATTGCTATTATTATGAGCACTTTATTCTCTATTAGTCCTCATGTTGGAGAATATGCTGAACGGAAGTAGAAAGAAGGTCACGTTGTAAGCCTTAATTACATCATCCAGTGATATCATCACTCTTTTTGTTGGCATGGTAATAGATCAGTGAGAACAATGACGAGCTGCCTGTGGCGAATGGGGTTCATTGAGTTGGTGAACGACAATGTGTTGGTTTGAGTGCGTTTTGGGAGGTGCTGATGGGTTGATTTGGGAAGGTGCATGCGCCGTTGTTGTGCAGATATCAAGTCAAATTTACAGAAATATGCATTTGTCATGTTCAGGTATTTCATCTTTTTTATTATAACTTTTATAATTTGTAAAACAAAATAATTAACAGCATGTTTAGTAGAATAGACATAATGAACTACAGTTAGAAATTGGTTAGAATGGGATTAAAAGCTAGTTTACATAAATTTAAGGTTAATTTTGATATACTTTCGAAAGGGGAAATTGCAAAAGACTGAAAAAATGGGAGGCTAGACCTAAAATCACAAAATTAAAACTCAATTTATTATTTATATACGTATCACTTTTTAAAACCAAAAGTGCTAAACCTTGTGATATTATGAAAGTTACTCAAAAATACAACAACATATTTTAAAATCTCAAACTTACCTCAACAGCAAGAAAAAATGTGATTACAACTTTACTACAAAAATATGTTAATTTACACAAGATGCATTGACATATTTTAATATTATAATATAAAATATATAAATTCAATAATGGCTATGCTTTTCTTTTCAGAAGTTGACGACTTGGCAAAAAAACAACAAGCACTAAAATTTCATAAAGGATTTTTGTTTAATCTTCCCAATATGTTCACTCTCAGGGATAAAAAATGACTATGATTTTAATAATAAAAATTATTTATCTATTATACCCCAAAGCATTTAACATGGATGAGCATAATTGTAGTAGAACACACAGAATGAAGGACTTATTTACATGTGTTGATGTACATGTTTTCTATAAAGAGTCTCTCTCAATGGATTTCTGCCCACGTTGTCAGTGGGTTAGTGGGAATCCCTCAGCTAGATGCACTCAGGCATGTAATGTCTCCTGTACTGCTGGGAATAGGTCTCTATGAGCACCATGGTGGTCCCACATTCATGAAAAACGGCTAGACAAATCATTATCATTACACATGGGTGGTTCCTCACAAGCTCAATCATGAAATTGTAGGGCCTGAAATTGATTCAGTTCAATTCATGACCATTGTATGGTTGTCAGGGTTGCTTAAGACAAAAAAATTATGACAGTCTCGACATGTATACAATGTTCCACATCAACCACATGTTTTATTCAATATTTACACATTCTCTATTATCACATATTTTTACAATCCACAATGCAGTATAACCCCGTAGGGTCTGGAGTGAAGCTCTATACTGCTATCCATTTCTATAATAACATTAATACAGGACAGTGATGCTAGAGGCTGGTGGTTCTTTACTTCTTTGCTTTATCTATTAGTGTTTAATGGAGAAAAATCAATGCTGTTAAATGTGACCTGTCCACAGCATTAAAGCACGATGATACAGCAGCGTCTGCTAGACACATCAGCTGTAGATGGGGCGTAATTCACTTAAGTAGTGAAGAGAGAAATGATTAGGACTGTGATAATAATTTTCGTCTGCTGTCATGGTTGTGTAATGTTAGCATTGAGAGCATTGCCATCTGTGGATCTACAGTAAAATAACATAAAATGTTTAAATAAATGGTTTCTGCCAAAAGAATGATGTGTGGATCCTGGGGGACGTGTTGTGTTGTGATCATTTGTCTCATTTACAAACATCATAAAAGAATAGCAGTGTTATTCAGGCGATTGTTGACTTGCGTTGAATATGATTTTCTGTCATGTTTATGTTTGTATATTTCTCAATTAATAAACTACACCAGATTCGCTTGACTTGCAATCAGTTGATTTTATGACATCACCAGTTTTTTTTTGTAATACGTAGACTTCTTAAACTAAGTAATTCCTGCAAGGTTTTCTGGGTTAAACACAAATCTTGTCAACTAAATCTTATTTTTGCACAGCACTAGGATATGACTTGAAATTTAAATCATTGCAAACTTCAATGTTTTGTGTTAGCGTGACATTGGTCTGGTAGATCTGCTTGCTTGCAATTGGCGTGTAACATTTTTCAGCCTTTCACCGTTTAATAACATTGTCAGGGTCGTGACCATTTAAAAATGTACTTGTATATTTGTCAAAAGAGCTAAAGTTGTTTTGGTGTTGAAAATTTAAATATGATGAAATATTGTATGACTTTCTTTTTTTCTGAGGTACCCAGAAGATATTGCACCTCATTGACTTCCAATATATGGCCACAAAACCACGGAGACGTTTCTCAAAATATCTTTTGTGTTACACAGAAGTCCTATACAAGTTTGGAACCACATGACGTGGTTCATAAGTGGAAGGCGAATCCTGCCAAATTTACATTAATTATTTAAACGATGAAAATGAAAACCAGATTAACAATTTCATTATACACAACTGCGCGCACACTAAGTGCCAAAATGGAATATAAAATTAAGTGATTTTATTTTCGTTTTAATTTTTACACTGACAATGCTTTGTCCCTATCAAATTGAAAAAGAAAATGAAATTTGTTATTTGACATTTCATTTCCACTTATATTTTGAGGCAAGACTGCCAATATGAAAGAAAAATGTGAAAAATAAATTGCAAAAACAGGTTTTAATAAATTCTCACGCAATAATACTGACACAATTAAAATTGATTAACAAAATCAAAGTCAAATTTGCTATATTACACTTGTTACACTGCATACTTTCCTCTCTTTTATATAAACACTTTATGGTTAAAACTGCACCAAAAAAGCAGAGTGCAGACTTGAGTTTGCTGTTGACTAGTGAAAGTTTTTAGGATTTGTGTAATGCTATTTCAGTAACTCCCTGACCTTCTCTTCAGGATTTGATGTGCTTTGAGTGGGCGAATCATAATGCTGCTTCACCTGTGTAGTGTAAAGGTCAGTACTCTCCTGCCATTGGCTCAGCATGAGACTCCCCTTCATCATAATCACCGTTCTCATCACCATTTATCTTCATGACCATCAAGAGAAATACATAATGGATTCTGTAATGTACTAAATGTGAACCTGCTGACTATTTCAATTCTTCCTGGATTTTGTATAGTAATTCAATATAAAATTGCTGACAAACTTTGCTCCTTTCTAAGTTAATGGATCATTTCCTCATGGATAATGATAACTCGATTTCTGTAACGAAATAGTTTTCATTTTGTGTCCTTATTAATGTTTGTATTTAGTTAGTTGAGCTCCAACATGCATTACTGTTCAAAGGTGTGTGTGTGTGTGTGTACGTGTTCTTGGCACTAAATTTTGTGTATATCATTCTCACCACACCTGGCTGATAATGCTCGAGCCGTTCAAACTTAACATGACAAGCAAAATACCAAAACGATTATACCATATTGCCAAAATTGTGAATGTTTGGAATGTTGTCTCCTGGTGACACAGATGTTGTTGATGGTTGATGCAAGGATATGAAAAAAAGTTGTTTGCGTTTAGAAAGGAATGATATGCATCTCATTTTAACACTTATGTTGAATGTTCTTTAAGCAAGTTAAATTTATTTATTGTGCAATACCACGTAAAAGCTTTCTGGTCCCTGATTGGATAGACCTTTGTATCAACATAAAGAATAGATTTATTTATATAATACTGTATATATTTATATTAGCGATGGCTTCAGAAGGAAATCAGTGTTAACCAAACAAGGCTCCATCCATAGAATTTCCTGCATGTTCGGTTAACTTCCATCTTCTGGAATGTGCCACATTTCCTCACTCATTGTACAGTATGTCAATGTCCACAAGCAATGCAAACATCATTCCTGTCCGAACAAAACCCCACCTAAACAGGCCACAAAACATTAGTCACTTTTCTATTGTCAAGCAAAAATGTTCTTGTAGCTAAAACCAATGATCCAGTTAGCCAACAGTGCTTTAAATGTGAAAAGTAGAAAAATGACTAGACTTTCCTAACCATTCGTGAACCATTCGGCCCGACGGTGGATAAGTGACTTGTGGCTGATAATAAAAAGCAAATTCATGATTCATGATTCAAAATATTTTACAGGTGGCTAACATGTATAATATTGTACGATGTAAATCATACACAAACGTATGATTATTAGAAATAAGCAATACCGAAGCCCCTCCCCTAACCCCACCCCTAAACCTAACATTACTGGTTGAAAACAAATCGTTCTAAAATGTATGCATAAGATCGTATAACTTATTATTAATAAACCTCCTTGTAAATTACGTACAAATTCCCTTGAGATTGTGTTGCAGAAATACTGGACTTTGCATAGATACAAACATTACAAAGACATTATGATTTGCAGGTGTTTCCATTGTTAAATAATTTAAGCAATCGAGCAAGGTTTTCAAATTCATTTTTGGAGACTTTTTCATCTTAAATATTAAGCTGTAATACATTTATAAATATGTACACACAGTATTTATAAAGATATACCTTAATATATGAAGCATAGTTGTTACATGACGTTACATGAACATGCTATTTAATAATCTGACTAATGTTCTACAGAACCTGTACCAGAGCCGGTTTCTGGGCCTGGCGGCTATGGCCTCACCGTCACGAGCCTCCCAGAACCGGCGGCGGTGCAAGGATGTGGCGCACTTCGGCTTTATTCACCCCAATCCTGCTCTTGGTCTGCCACGGTCCACAAGTGATACAGATTTGGTGTCTTTGCAAAGCCGCTCCACCCTGACAGTCAGCACCTCCCTCTATTGCATCGGCCAATCAGAGGACATTACCATCTGCTGGGACATCACAGAGGAAGTGGATGCTGGCGATTGGATTGGCATGTACATTATCGGTGAGAATATGTGGATAGCGATGTTTTAAGTGACTTATTTATAGAGAGCACAGCATCCAGTAACTGATACTAGTAGTATGTGTTTTATGGTGGACTGTGGTCATGTATTTTGCATTTATTTGTTCTGGAGCCCAATTTACTGCCTTTTGGCATTATGAGCTACATTGTCTTTCCTCCTTTATAGATGAGGTTCTGTCAGAAAACTTTCTGGATTATAAAAGCCGTGGCGTGAGTGGCTCCCACAAAGGGCAGATTGTGTGGAGAATCGATACCAGCTTGTACTTTATGGAGGGTAAGTATTCCCTACCTGTTCATTCAGAAGCACTCAAAATGCTTCCCCTGGCATTCATGTGCCCTTCAAAATTCATCTGGGGTTTCTTTGAATTTACTCTAATCCGGGTGCATTTGAAAATGCTTTGTCCAAGTAAAAATGCTTTTCATCCACGCTAGAACCATTTTCCAAAAGGTGCTCGTACATTCATTTGACACGGTGGCTCATTACTGTAGGATGAATTTGTACGATAATATTGGTTTGTTTCAGTACTATTTGCTTAAGACGGAAACAGTGTTTTCAAATACATTCTTCAGCAAAAAAAGCCAACTCAGTGTGAACAGAATTCCAAAACAGAGAGAAAATAAGAGTTTTCAAACAAAACGTCTTGGTGTGGTCATTGGATAAAAGGTCTACAAGAAGCCTAATTTCGGAATAGACACATAGTTCAGTCAAAGATGGACACAAGACAAATGGCTCCTATAGCCTTTAGAACTAAAAGATTTTCAGGTGTAACAGCTCTGGATTTTTTTTCTTGTAAATCTAGCTGTGCAGGGATGTTTTGCACCATCCATACTTTTTCATGACTGTATTTTTTCATTGTAGAAATGTGCCTCGATTCTATTCTGGTGTGCTGTTCACGGCATGATTTTAAAAATCTGGTTTCTTATAAAAGCATCTTGCTATATCTCAGACCATATTAAGTTTTGAAGCTTTTAAAATATCTCGCTGCCTGCTCGACAAACTCCATGACCAGCCCCTTCTCTCTTGTGATATTTTGCTCACTGCTTCACTGCATTTTCAGACATGAAATACTGTATAGCTGTAGCTTCACTATTAAAGTCACGAAATTGAAAGTCTGATGGATCTGCGTGTTATTCAAGAATTCACCCCCAAATATCTACGTCAGTTTGTGGTATGATTTGTATAATGTAATGTATACACTAGTAAGGTGGGCGTACCTACCAGTACCTGATGTTACAAATATGGTAAGAGGCATCACACGCTTGCAGTATTCGACCAATCACTACGCACTGGTTAACTGGCCAATCATAGCACACTGAGGCGGGACAAAGAGGAGATACAAACATGCACGGTATGTGGAAAACACAGTGCTTTTGAACCTTAATTCGTGTATACACATTATATCTTAAACAAACGATAATACTCGTTTTAGCCGTGTCATATGACCCCGTTAATGCAGTGATGATCTTATGCCCACTCATCGAAATATGTTTTGTCAAGGTGTATTATCTGTTAGTCTGTGTGAATGGGAACAGTTAGGAAATTGCTCTACATTATTCAGGTGTGGCAAGCCAGGTGTGGGCAACTAAAGAAAGTATTTGAACTAAATATGTATAAATTAGGAACTTAAGAAAGTATACATATTTAGCTCAGCCAGCTCACCTGCAGGGACAAAGTCCATCCATGTCAAGTTTTAATCTTTGAGATTAACACACACACACACAGACTGTATTTGTGACATCACATCATTCCTTCAGAATCATTAAATGTGACAATACCACATGTGACATATCTACTGTATTATATTTTGTTTCTTAATATAAGGCACTTGAGTGCCTTTAGTGAAATATGAACGCAAAATATGAAAGTTGCTCCTCGGGAGTATGACATGTTATTCACACACACACAGACACACGCACACGCACTGTCACGGTCCTGTCCTTCCAGTCCTGAGTATTCGGGCATTGGGGACAGAGCCGTGACAATATCATGTCTTGTGTGTGTTTCGTCTTGTGTGGAGACACATGGCGGTTTGTTTTGACATTTCGCCACGTGTCTTCCGTGTAGCTCCGCCCCCTCGTCTCTCTCTCTAGCGTCCCATTAGTGTTTCATCTCCCTCACCTGTCCTTGGCTCTTCCCGCTAGTCGCACTCATTGTTAAGTCTTGTCACCTGCCCGTTCGATCCCTTTGTCATCGCTCCTCATTAGTGGACTTATTATTTAGATTATCCTGAATTTTGTTTTGCCCCCTCGTGGGAAGTTTTCTGTTTGTCAGTATTGTTTAGTTTCTTGTTTGCCCCATCGTGGGTTTATTTTGTGCCTTAATAATATTGTTTAACCCCTTCACTTCTGCCTGCGTCTGGGTTCTGTCCGACCGGACGTGACACACACATCAGCTTTCTTAGCACTAGTCCTGGTGTGATATAACGACTCGAAAATGGTTTTCACAAAAACACCCAAAACAAAAGCATGTCTTTTTGACTTAGTAGGTGTAAGTAAACAATGCATTGACCTACATCTGATTCTGTTGTTTTTTCTTTGTCTCAATTACACAGCTGAGACGAAGATTTGTTTCAAATATTACCATGGATTGAGTGGAGCCCTCCGTGCCACCACCCCCAGTGTGACGGTGCGAAACCCCTCTGCATCTGTGAGTAAACGCACACACTCACACAGATACAGCCACCTCCCACTGGTTTGTTCATGTCTTAACACATTGTGACAGAAAATATCAAATGGATCAGAAGATGAGTCTGGGAAGAGACACCCTATGACCTCAGAGAAGAATTGCATTTTAAATTTGCTTTAAATATAGTCCCCATGTTCCAAACCTGCATAAATGTCTTTGATCTGCTAAACACAAAGGAAGATATTTGTGAGAATGTCAGTAACCAAACAGATCTCATCCCCCATTAACTGCCATTGTTGGGAAAATAAATGCTATGAGAATCAATGGCAGCCACCAAAGTTTGGTAATCAACATTCTTCAAAATATCTTTTCTGGTCTACAGAAGAAAGAAAGACATACAGGTTTGATATGACAAGGGGTGAGTAAATGATGATAGAATTTTCATTTTTGGGTGAACTGTCCCTTTAATAGATTTTCTGACACTTTAGGAGACATTAAGGCAGCTCACTAGATTTGTTTACAGCGTTGCTCAAGAAATCTGCTCGGATGGATTCGAAGTTTGGCATATAATGATGTTTTAGAATCCGTGAATTATTGGACAATTGGAGGATCTGCCCTTTGTCTTGTATTCTGACCGTGCGTAATTGTATAATGGTTTGCCCTTCTCACTGCATTCATAAATTTGATTAAGACATTGAATGGATGTAAAGGTCACCCCACTCGAGCACAAGAGACAATCATTAAGCTGTAAATTCCTGTTATTTGCTGAAATTCCTCTATGACCTTAAACCTTCCATCTGCAAGACAGACTGAAGATGTGCTTATGTGTTCATTAAAAATCTCTACACACTTTTATTTTGCCCATACTTTTAATAGTCAAGATTTTTTACCACTCCTAAATAACCCTTTGTTAGCACTAAACCAAAGTCAGAGATTGAGTTTCCGCAGCCCCGCTGCCTTTGTGCTGGCGTGGTCTCCAGAAATGCTGAGAGCCAGTAAACTTGATCTCAACCCCAGTGCCCTTTCTCAGGGCGTTCAGTTTAAAAATAACCTCGGCGGAAGCAGGGGCGGAAAATCCTCGGGTCAGGTAAAGCGTATGGTTTCGTTTGATAGCGGACATTCAGATGCATTGATGGATAGCAAAAGGAGACAAACGAGTCTTTACGGGCGTGCGCCGTTAGCCAGGGCTCTGTTTCTGAATTATCACTCGGGCCGTGCTGAGTTTGGAATGATGTCGCCTAGTCGAACCAGGAGGAGGAAAAAGGAGGATTTTGTCACCTGGATACCTGAGTGGGTAAAGGTAGACGCCGTCCTTTGATTTGATTTGAATAGTTATGACAGAATCTTTACAAGAGTGGTGAACTACTAGAGATGGGAAGAGAGTTACATTTCAGTACTTATTTTCCTGTAAATTTGTCATTTTTAACTGTTCTACTTCAAATCGAAGCCATGGTGATGCAGGTAACATGTTGGCATCATATTTATCAATTGCATTAATTTATTTTTAGTTCGGAAAATTAGCCATAATAGTACAAATGTAAAACCCATGTTTTTGTTGGATTGAATATGATTTGTATTCGCATACATATATTTGTATATCGTTACATTATGGTTCCAATTAAGATTTATTCTTGGTCACATCGTTACTAAAGTAAGACCAAGGTTATTTTTAGTAACGGGAGATTTATTTAAGTTTATTTGTTTTGCAGATTTATTGCAGTTTATTTGTTTTCTAGGCATTCATTTGTTTCTGCATATTTGCATGTCTTTAGCAGCTTGTCTTTGTTGCTGGAACAGTCAGGTTTTATAGTGGTGCTGGCAAATAACAATTTATTTGTATAGAATAGAATAGAATAGAATAGAAAAATTGTTGTTAAAATCAACAAAATCTAGTTTCAACAAAATTTCAACAAATTTCAACAAAAATCAACAAAATTAGTTTTAACTCAAATTGTGGTGCCCCTTTTATTTATTTTACACAAAATGGCACAATGTGTTAATAATAAAAAAAGTGATATTTCACCATAAATTGAAAACGTTGTCATCATTTATTCACCCTCTTATCATTTTAAACCTGCATTACTTTATTGTGGAACACATAAGATATTATGAAAAATGTTGGGAAGTGAACAACTGCGGGTCCCGTTTACTTCTATTGGAAACACATGAAACCAATGCAAGTCAATTGGAACCTCCATTCCAACATTCTTTAAAATATCTTCTATTGTGGTCTGTAGAAACAAAGTCACACAGGTTTGAAATCAAATGTGTTTATGCAGCAAAATATTTGCTCTCTCTTTTGTAAACATAATCACAGACAACAAATATATACTGTTGTCTGTATAATCTGTTCGTTCCCCTTGTCTAGGGGTGGAAAGGGGTTTTAACGAAAATAATTGAATAAAATAATGTTGGCACACTTCAATTCCTCTGTCCCAGAGTCTAAACACAACACTCAACTTGGAGGCAAATAAAGAAAGGTTTTTATTTACAAAACACTGTAACAATTTGGAAACATGATTCATTCAATGAAGCATCTCATCAGGGGCCTGTTTCAAAAAGGAGGTTCAACACCGAGTTAAAATGTGAAATCTGAGTTCTTTAACACCGAGATGCGAAACTTTGTGTTTTCGGTTTCAGAAACGCTGATTTAAGTAAGTTCTATCAACTCTGGGTAGACTTACCTTGAGTTAAGCAGTTGCACCATGATGAATGGATCTCCGATATTATGTTTCACCATGGCAATGGCACCAAAAAAAAGCAAGATGGCGGCAGAAAGGGCTTGAGACTGAGGCACACTTTCCGCTCTGCATAGACTGGATTTACTAATGTACTTTAATGCGTATAAGTTTTGATGTTTTCATGTAAAGAAAATGGTACAGTTTAAATAATAATGTACAGAGAAATGACAAAATTCCACAGAGTTTTCACTAAATCTCTTTTCTAAATCTTCAGAACCAGCACAAAACAAAGAGTATGGCTGCATCCAAATACTCCCACTTGCGGTCTTTGCACTGACCACATGTCTACTTTCATGACGTATTTCCTGTTTATGGCCCAAGTGTTCTAGTGGGTGTAATGATCCAGAGTGAGCATGTAGTATTTCTATCCCGATGGGACACACTTAGCAAGTCCAAACATATAACGTTAACTAATGTGGTGTTTCTAATTATGAGATAAGAAGCAGTTTTACAAAATACATAACTTTGGAGTTTTCACCGATAAAATATCTAATTATATAGTCAAGTCAAGTCAGATTTATTTTTATAGTGCTTTATTTGTATTGGATCAAAGCAGCTGTATCCAAAAAATAAAAATAAATGAAAGACATCTTTGCTAAACATAGATAAAATAAAGATAAAACCATAAAAAGTAGTATAACATACTCTGGAAAGCTAAGATCTTGTGATGCACGAGCAAAAAGTCTCTCAAAAGACGGAGGGAAAACACAAGCTCAAGGCATACACAAAACAACTATACGTCCTGCGATTTAACACATCATATCTGGTACAGTTTCAGTCACAATATAGTTTTATTGTAGCTGTGGCCTCAAGGTCAGTGTCAATGTTGGTTAATCTTCCATTTAGACAGGTCCTCAGTCAAGCTTTATACACCTCCATTGGGATTTGTTTTATTTGGGAACAGTGTAGACCAGCGATTCCCAAACTCTTTCATTCCAGGACCCACCTAGACTGGTACAATCTATTTTGAGAACCACCAAAATATTTTTATATGGAAATATGGGGAGAAAAGAAACATTCATCCTCAATAAGTAGAAAAGTTTCATGGACAAATATCAAAGCTTTTGTTATTGCCAGTCATTAACGTGACTAAACAGTTTTTTTTTGAGCGTCATTTAAAAGCCAAGTGACTTTCCACGACCCACCTCTTGCCTTTGTGCGACCCACAGTTTGAAAACCCCTGGTTTAGACGTTTAGCCCTGTGTTTCTGAAGGTAATCTGTCGCTCTTTTAGCAGTTGGAGGGAGAAATTTGAAGAAAGAATATCTTTTCTGCAGTTTGTCCCTCATCACAAAGATCCTGAGCTAGGAAGAGGACAGTTTGGTGGTGGCAGATCTATGCAGTATTGTTCACTTTGTCCTTTAGTATCAAATCGCTGTATTGATGTAGTCAGCAGAATGTACTTGGAGGCTGATTCCTTGTTGGCAGGGAGAGGAAGCAATGGTGGAAGACTCCAAGAGAAATCAACACAGGTACCTGAAAAACATGGTACTGCTCTGAGTCTTTTATAGGATACTGAGTACTTCTCACTTTAACTTTCATTTAAGTATCAAAGTTGTCTTCACATAAAAAAAGAAAATCACAGATGAATTGCTTTAATATCCAGGCTATTTCTTATAATGAGATTAAATAGGGAGCAATTTGGAAACTTTTGCTTAATTCTCAGATATTTCACTTGAAAAAATTCTCACAAATGTCTCAAAGTTCCGCAAGAGATCTCACAAACTGAGCTCAAGTCTACAATCAAATGTCAATATTATTGAAGGTTTCAATATGAAATGTACACAAATCCCAATTATTTCACCTCCACATTTCAGAGCCGTGAGCTCTTTGTATATTTAAACATTTTCATTCAGTTTTAATTTCTCCTCGCAACTTTAGGAGAAACATCTGAGACAGCTAAATGAAGCACAACTGAGACTCCATCAAATCTTCTAAACTACAAAAGAGCAAATTAGGAGCAATAACAAAATAACTAAGAAATATTTCAAACTGAATGTTATTTGGTCACCGTGGAGTGTTTCTAAATCAAATTGTTGACATTTGTTGATATACATTTTATAGACATTCATACACAAATCTTATAAACTCTAAGGAAGAATCGGGAAGCTGGAGACTTTATAACATTCTCCATTTGCTCACTATTTAATCCTGTTGCTCTAGGAATCGAGAGATGGTTTGAGACGAGACCTCATTTGTGAAACTTTTTTCCTGTGGGTATGAGAGGAAATGAAAGTACTTCATGTGTCACAGAGAGAAAAGAGTGTAGTTGAGTGAGATATGATGGATGTTCAGGCACTTTTTAGATGTGGCTTAGTTAGTTTTGTGCATCGCGTAATTTCAAAGTAATGCAATATGTGTGATGCAAGTCATTTGGGATTCTGCATTAAAATGGCTTCCGCAGGCATGCTTTTGTGTTTTGAAGTATTCTCCTTTAGTGTTTTGCGGGTGTTTTTGTGCATGTTTTTGAAGCTATATATTCAAACAGTGTTTAAGCAGCCTTCTGTTTATCTCTCTCTCCCTCTCTATGTCTCTGTATGTGTGTCTATTCTGTCTATTAGCTGCTTTTACCTTTAGCATCAATCCTCCATGTATCATCATCGTGCAAATCTGAGTATCTATCTTCCCTGTCAGCAGAGTGTTTATCCAAGTGCTGGGTGTGCATTGATGACTATGCAGCATCTCTTCTTCTGGACGCGGTTAGCTCCTCTTTCACCGGTACACTAGTACAAGGGCAGTGATGCACCATATGGCATCTCCCTTAAAGAAATAGTTCATCAAAAATGTGACGTTTTCTCATCATGAACTCACCTCATGTCATCCCAGGGATATTTTTGAACAATATGCCAGCTCTTGTCTTTCAAATGCCATTCATTTTTTGAAACTCAAAATAGTAAATCCATTATAAAAGTATTCCAGCGGGTTAATGACTGTTATTGAATACATCTGAGACTACATTGAATGATAAATGAAACACAATTAAGAACTTCATCAAATCTTCAGAGTTAGCAAACTTTAAGCAATGATAAATAATAACTGAATATCTGAATATTATTTGGTCTTTGTTGAGTTTTCTATATAAAATATGCTGACATGTTTTTTTTTTTTTTTGTAAAATCATCTTCTGAAATATGAGAATGTTTTCCGAAATATCTTTCTTGAACTATTCCTTTAACTGTTGGTTGCTTTATGAGAAAAACATGTTTACTAAACAAACAAATCTGTGTGTCAGGCTCAGTACCCCACCCTGATGTGACGGCCATGCATTGACCCTGTTGAATTGATGGAGAGTTGAGAATTAAGAGGCCTCCCGCTGATCTTTTTAATGTGTGTGTGTTTGTGAGTAATCTGTGCAGACCGCTGCATGGAGCCAGCATCCATATATGAAGGGCAGCTTTTCTATTTGACAGTCAATACGACAGGATTTGTGTTTCATTTAGGTGCCAACTGGGTCCAAGCACCTGCTCTTCTTTTGTTTCTGTATCTATTTTTATTGCATCAGTTTTGTAGAGTCGGTCTCGTATGTGTGGTTGCTTATGAAGCTGCTCAGTTATTAACAATCTGTGCTTCTGGAGTTATTGATGTTGTACAATATATAAATATGTTTTCATTAGGAAAATCACATGGATCAGATCACTTGCACAAACTCAGGGAGATTAATGAAATATGCCGGTGTTTCTTATCAGCTGTGGACCACCTGCACTTTTTTTCTCTTCTGAGAAGTACCGTCCCCCGAGGACTCACTTTCTCTCGACGTCTTCCCCTGCTCTTCCTGGAGTCTGAATCAATGCAGTTCTAATAAATGCATGCTATTGATCTGCACCATATGCTCAGGCTTCTGTAATGGGCTTTAAGCGGAGCATAACAGCCCATGCTTTGAGTAAGGGGTTAGATAAGGAAGGGGGTGTGGCCTTTATGAAGTCACTTCCTGTTTTCAGCTGCCAGTCTCATATTTCCTTCTCACACTTCATGTTTCTCATTCATGTGATTTTTCTGTTTTTTCAGCTGATTGGTCAATTGCTCATTTTGTTGGTTGTCTTTGGTAGGCATTGAAGCCTGTCATCAGTCAGGATGTTCCTCAGACTTTGGGCAGCAGGAGGTTGATCAGCTTCTCTCTGTCAGGTAAGTCTGTACTGTCTTATTCAATGTCTTCTGCATTAATATAAGGGTTTATTGGAGACATTAAGCCATTGAACTGGTACTAATAACTAGTTAAGCATTTTAGATGTTGATGTATTTCAAAAGATTTTTTAATGTTTTTATGAAAGTATATTCATTATTTGTGACCCTGGACTACAAAACTATTCTTTAGAAGCACGGGAACATTTTAAGTAAACAGTAAAAATACATTGTATGGGTCAATTTATTTCTTTATTTTTCTTTTATGGCAAAGATCATTAGAATATTAAAGAAAGATTGTGTTTATATTTTGATATTTTGCTTACTTTATACCATAAATATATAAAAACTTTATTTTTGTGAGTGGATCCAACAAAATCTTTACTAAAGATGCCTACAAACCAGAAAAATGCCTACAAACTTTATTCGCTCCCGCCACTCAAGTTTGATATCTATGTAAATCTTCGAATTTCTGCTTTCGGGTTCAACTATTCTCCTCAACATCATTGTATACTTTAATTCCTGATACTATTTTAAAATGTGGAAACTACCAACTGACTCTTAATTCTGCGTTGTAAGATATATGTCCAAAAGCCTTTACTGTCTCATACTTTTCCCATAGCTTACAGATAAATCTTGTATTCCTTTAGGCTTCGGATGATTCTCTAGGTCCTCTGTGCTTCATAAAAAAAACTTTATCTATTTTTAGTTTTTGTTTGTAGCACTGAGAAACAATTCCCCTTGAACCCTCTGCATTTACACTCATATCACATATAAGTAGTGCAAACTTTTTCTTTAAATCATTGTTCCTTTTTTAACAAACAAGCAGGTCCTAAAACATGCAGATCTTTTAAATATTGTGCATGGTTTCTATATTCCTTTTAACTTGTAACTTTTATTTGTCTTCGCTCCTAATTGTTAATATCATATGGATTTGAAATATTCTTTCTAAAGGATCAAATAATGCACTAAATAAATAGTATGTCTCCTGTTATCTAGCTTCTCTTTTTCCTCTGAACTATATTAAAAGTTGCAATCCTCAAAGCATTGACTGTAAGAGCAGGCCTCCCCATAGCTCTATGTATATTTTATTCATAACCACATCTCCTGTCGTGACTCTGCAGTCTGTCTGGGAACGCTGTTACAGTACAAGCATATTCACATTAGTGGCTGTACAGAAGGTATGCAGCCAGAGAATCACCTCTGGGAGAGGAAAAGTGTGCTCTATTCCCCCAAGAGAGCAGAAAACAGGATTGCTTTCAGCATCATGGACAAATGACCTAAAGATGCTGATTTAAAAGGGTTGCAGATATGAATGGCGTAGCTTGAGTGGCTGTTTTACAAGAAATCCATTTAAATCCATAAAATTACTCACTAATGTCCTTTTTAAAGATTAGATCAGGTGGATACCTCAACTATTTTCCTACCATTGACTATTTTTTTTGGTCATTTATGAAACAACGCTTCCCTGTCGTGTACCAGTTCATCACTTACTGTCTGTCGTTGCTCGCTCTCGCTGTGAACACAAGGTTTTTTTCGGATGCACTTATACTTCTCTAGATGTCCTAATGTCTATAAATATGAAGACATTCTACATTAGACATGAGTGTTGCTTGTGTCCATGCATACAACTGATTGTTTTTTACTATATGTTCATACATGCATAAATTTTAGGGGGTTAGAATCATGACAGTTGAACGAAAAAGATTCTGCTCCAATATTACCCCCCTAAGAATATGTTGTAACAGGTAGTGTGTGTGGCCTTGAACTTTTAGCATGTCTATGTAAATATGAAGATATTATACATGAGCCACAGAGTGTTGGTTGTGTGCATGCATAAAACTCATTGATTTTGACTATATGTGCATCCATGCATAAGTCTGAGGGGGGTAGAATCGTGGCAGTTGGGCAAAACAGATCCTGCCCCAACATTACCCCCCCTTCCCCCCAAAATATTATCCAGTGACGTGTAACGAAGTGTGTACGGCCTCAAAATCTTACCGTATCTATGAAAATATGAAGAAGTTCTGCATGACCCATATAGTGTTGCATGTGTCCATGCATCAAACTAATTGTTGTTGACTACATTTGCATCCATGCATGAGGGAAAGGGGGTAGAATCGTGGCAGGTGGCTGAAAAGATCTGGCACAAATATTACCCCTTAATACTACCCACAATTTTTTAACACATTAAAACTCAACAAAAAAAAACATCTACAGGAATTATTTGTGACCAAAAAATCCTAATGTAAATTATATTTGCGGATACAGAGAGTCACGACTCCAGAAACATTGCCAGTATGCACATCTGTTGAAGCACAATGAACACATGCTTTATATACGCTATAAACTTGCCACTTGTGAAATTCTTAGTGATAGGAATAATTTGAATAGGATTAGACCTGAAGTCAGAAGATTATTAGATTATAACATCACATCTCACCTAGGACTGTCTTTGTCTGCCTGTCTGGATACTGAGAAAGCTAATTAGCTCCTGCGAGATTCATAGACCTTTTACCATTATTTGTATATGCCCTGGCTCATACATTATAACTTTAGCCTTTAAGCCTCACACATCCCTTGTTGCTGTATTAATGATGTTTTAATATTAAAGCAAGAGAATTCATGAAATAAGAAAATATGCAGTTGTATCAAAGTAAAACAGTATTTAACATAATGGTGTAAACTGGGACCTTTTGGTCTGTACTGGGAGGTGTTGAACAGCCTTCAGCCACATGATGAGTAATGGTATCATTTCCTTTTTTCTTATGTTTGCAGCTATTTTGGGTCCCATTGAGTTTAATGAAGGGCAGAAGTCCTTTAACTTTAGAAGCCAACAGAAAGCCATAATTCAAAAAGGAATAAAATTACATTTAGCAGAAAAACAAGATGTCTGTCTGAAATAGATTTAAATGAAAATAATAAATGTGCAAGCTCTGTTGTAGATCGCTGTGGAATGTAGGATATTCTTGTTTAAAGTTATGTAAGAAAAACAAGTACTGTTATACACATTAGATCTAGAAACCAGATGAAATCTCGATTCCCTGTTTAGTTTGACCATAGATTGCAGGTTGGGATGTCTTCACAAGTTCCTCCTGTTCTTTTCTATCTTGCAGACATTCAGGCAGTGGGGCTAAAGAAAGGGATGTTTTTTAATCCTGATCCGTACCTGAAAATCTCCATCCAGCCCGGAAAGCACAGCATCTTCCCCGCTCTGCCCCACCACGGTCAGGAGAAACGATCGGGCATCATCAGCAATACAGTAAACCCCATCTGGAAAAGAGAGGTGAGTCTGCCCAAAACCTCAATGCTTTTGATGTTCCGTCATATGTCAGATCATTTTTTAGATGTCACAGCGTTTGATGTAATGGATCATTTAAAGGCCTTCTGACATTTCAAGACATAAAATCACCTGAGTTTGGGATGGAATTTGAGATGTTATTGTGACATTTCACGACTTTATTTCTGAAGCTCAGATGGCTTTAAGCTGCAACAGAAAACGAAAAATCTGCAGGAGGCTGGAGCTTTTTTCTCTCTATGATGTTGGTTTTTGCAAATAAAATTGCAATGAATTGTTTATCAGCATTTTTTACCCACAGTTTTCATCCCACCCTAAACTTCTGCTTCATTTCTGGAAACATATCATTGTACAAAACAGGGGTGGCACCACACTTCCAACTGGTAGTTGGACGAAATGTGCACTGCTTAAATTTTTTACATTTGTGTTATAGCCACAACATTTCTTGTATATCATGACTGGACGAACACATTTTATTGCTCTTCATAGTACAGTATATGCTTTCGTTTTTTGACCCCTCGATTTCCAAAACAATATTCACAGGCTTGTTTTTTGTTAAACATTTTTTTTAAATGTGTTGAGTTTTGCAATCGTTATTATATATTTTATCCAACTACTTATTTCAAATAAGATGGACCAACAAAGCTTATTATTGTTATTATTGAGGTAATGTATCTAACAGTGTCTTATTTTATTAACTTAGATCAGAATGTTCAAACAAATAAAAACACTTCTTTATGAAAAGTTCCCTTAACATTAAGGAATTTACAGGAGAATAAACATCTGACATGTTTAAATATCTAGAGATTCAAAAAAGCTGTAATCTTGTGGAAAAAAAAATTAGTTGAGGGGTTGAATTGCAACAGGAAATATTTTGATTCTTACTATTGTTTTAGCTTATTTTAATAATTGTTTGCCTTGTATTTGTGCAAATAGTTTAAGTAATCTCTGAAGTTTGCTGATCCCAGACTTCTGGTTGAAAGCTATATTGACACGATACCCATATAGCCTACTGGGCAAGTTTCTATGTTTTCACACAGTTGAAATAAAATATCAATATTTATAAAGGTCTTTCTCATATGTTGGTGAGCAACTGTCTTGTTCTGCTGTGTCTTACAGTTAGCTTTTACATGCACGTACACACATGCATACCTGTAAATGTGGTTTACAAGGACTCTCCGTAGACATAATGATTTTTTTACCATACAAACTGTATTTTCAAAGATCACAGAAAACACTAGCCATTTAGTCTTTAAAAAATCATCATTTGTTACGTCTTTCAGAGATTTAGTTTACAAGGACACAGGAACCATGTTTACGTTGTGTACGCAGATATGTGTCTTCGTAAAGCATGTATACAAGCACGAACACTGATGGCTGTGTCAGATGGTTAATCCTTACAACATCTTCTGGACCCTCGGGGGAAGCTCATTTACACATGATCAAAGCTCTCCTAATAACCTGAAGATAAGCCTTGTTAGCTTCACCTCCCTTGGTGTTTCCCGACAAGTCTTAAATGAGCTACTCATCTCTTTTACATTGCGTTTGCATATTTCACGTCAATGTATAAATAGCTATATTGATTGCCTATTGACAATAAGATTAGTGCTAATGCTGTCAGAGCTTAAATTGCATAATGCTACCATCAAGCCAGAATGCTTGTATTACAAGATCAGTGGATCAACACCAAAATTTTCAGACCAAACTGGTAAATGTTAGACAGTGTGATTGTAAATGTTAAGTATTGTTTAATCTGCACAAGCTTGGCTATAAGCACATTCTTTGAACTTAATTCTGTTGCAGAAATCTAAAAATAGAGCAGCTAAAAAACGCTCGTCCATACTACATACTAGATATTCCATCCATTCAATCAGAGTCCCTTCACTTCAGAGTCGGTAGCTCTTGTGAAATACACAGCACATGTCAGGCAGTTGGCAGAAAGTCAGTGAGGCGAAATACTGGCCCGTTTCTCTTTACACGCGTGGCTGACTTGGAAGAAAGCCATTGTAGTGCAAAACGTGAGCCACAGAAGGTTTTCAACGTCACTGGGGGTTAATGGCACCATTATAAACTCTGCTGGATGAACATGACCTGCTGTGTTGTTGGGATTTTTCCCAGAATTCTTTGCTGCTGCAAAATGTCCTTAGAAAATCTTTGAAGCACGATTGAATTAAGTGCAAATTATTGATGAATTGACATGACAACATCCTTTTCATTTCTTTTAAGTGCTATTCCTCCTCTTTCATATATACTGTTTAAAAAGGTTGAAGAAATCTGAAGAAAAAGGTTGGCAATTGTGATGATGAATTGTAAAACGCAATGCAGAAAAGCAAGTATATGCAAAAATGTGACGCATCACCAAATGTGAAATGAAGTAATATGGATCCCACCTATGGAAAGGCCATTTGTTTCATTTCATCTCCTTTTAAAGAACTCAGCAGCGTTTTAGTGTCAAGAATAAAGAGAAAAATGATGAGAGTAGCAAAGTCTTGGCATTACAAAACTCAAGTTTGAAATGATTCATGTGAAGCTTGAAACAAATGTAGCATTCGATTAAAATAGAAGTATAACTGGGTTAAACTGGATCAGTTGTAGGGGTTTAACGATACAGTCGGCTCACGATCCGGATACATATCTCGATACAATACACATCTCGATATTTTGAACAGATTAAAAATTCAAATAACATTTATTTTAATAATAATAACAATTTCAGTGACTTATTTTGTTGTACATACAACTTCATAAAGAATTTAAAAATGTTAAGGTTTAACTGAAATTAGAATTAAGATCGATGTCAATTTTGACTGCACATTTTGATTTAGTTTTAGTCGTAGTCTTTTGACTAAAATGCTATTCAGTTTTAGTCATCCTAATTCATCATAGTTTTAGACTATTTTTAGTCGACGATATCTACATTATATCAGTTTACTAAACTCTATCTGGATTAACTCATTTTATGTTCCATACAAAGATTTAACTGTTTTGACATAATTTGCTTTACCTTGGAATTAAATGAAACCTTTATTTTTCAGAAAACTTGAGTAACTACTGGATATGCATTGTTGTAACAGAGAATTTTAGACAATGAAAGACATGAAACTATTCATTCGGTCTCATTTTGACTCAATTGATTCATTCATTCAGTACAATGAAACGCTCTGACAGAGCTCACAAACTCGAGCACTATTGGCTCGTGTCTCTTTGAAGCTGCGCTGTCTCAGCTTGACACCGTAATAAATTAGAAAAATATTAAAAAAATACATATTACATAAACTGTATTACATTCCTTCGATCATGCAGATCCCATAATTGTTTTTTAGCATGTCATTCGATCTTTTAATATACAGTACGTCTCACTACATCGCTTCTCTGATCGGAACAGCACTGGTTTCTTTTGGGTTGCACGTTTTGCGGATAAATGAACATTGCCATGTAAAAACAGTTGTGCTGCCTTTGTAATGAGTTTCGGTGTCTTGCCTGCAGTCACGCTTCACGTTTGCTGTGTTTAACGGCGATTGTGAAGGAAAATATGTCGCTTTGTAAGCCCCTTGGAGACACAGATTGTGTCTTGTGGAGAGAGTTCTCTCTCTACTACATATGTGAGATAAGCACACGTTATGCGGTGGCACAGAGTAGGTAGTGTCTTGACCGATGAACGAATAGAATTAAACACACCTTCCAGCCAATCAGTTCTCACTGAACTGCATGAATAGTTCTTTTCAACAAAGTTCAATGTTTGAAAGTAAGAGATGATGATAAATCTCATATTCCATCTGAATAGAAGCTCCATTCATTTCAGTAGATTGTGAAGTGCCTGTGTTTGCAATTGATTGCCATCTAGTGGTACGGCTGTGAATTGCAACCAATGGTTCACTTTACCCCTCCCTTTCGAAGCACTACGTGGGCTGACACAGAACAAAGTTTTGCTTCTTTGTTTTAGGAGCTCTGTAGAGCAATTTTTCCATTTAGAGCTAGCTTATGCTAAGGTAAAAAAAAACATACACCTCTGAACACAAGGTTACGTATATTATGTTGCTTTTCTGTCAATAAATCCTCCAAAAGATTACACACTGGACCTTTAAGCAGTAGCACTAATCTGGATTTGCAGTGCATTTAATTCCTCTAAAATGTGTGATTCAGAGACATGCCGTCTCATTTCCCCTGATGTTTATTTTGCCTGATTGCATTTCTATTTATAGGCTGTAACAAGAGTGAGAGTTACGCCTTTAGCAGAACACTGTGCCAGCTAGTTGGCTGATTCATAGCAGCAGACAGTAAAGGGTGAGGGCTGAACGACTATCTCATTCTATCTGATTTATTAAGATTCAGCATTTTACCGGCCTGTCTCACAGAACTTTATCTTGTGTATCACCTCCTGCCCTGACAGTCATAGATTTTGCAGTTTGATTCGGACTCTTGGCATGTCTGGAAGAACATGCTTTCTTTATAGCACCATGTCTAAAATGCACGGTAATACCATGGTACTGTGCTTTTCATAAGGGCTGATTATTTTTGAAAGGTAAAATGAAATCTCTTCTTTCTATGTAGTCTCTCTGCCTCCTTCTATAACATGCAGCTGTTTGCTGGCTTCTGTATTTTCTCCTAATTGCATGAGCTATTACTGCTAAATTACTGCTGCACTATTGTGCTTAAACATGAAACTCCTGATCATCTAAAGCAATCACCTTCACATTTGCACAGAAGCAGCAGACTCAGTGGATTTGATTTGGGGGTCGTCTAATGACTTTGTAATGGCTGAAGGTGTCAAGTGTGGGCTTGTTGTTGTGCTGATTAAACGGTTGCTTTTAAACATCTTGCATGGCTTCTTGAAAGAAAACCCTGATGGTTTGGTTAACACACGGGCAGATCGGAAAAGCCAGTGTTCTGGCTTTCGTAGACAGACGTCGTCAATGTTGCGGTTTTTAGGTGGACGGCAGCCAGAGGGATGCGGTCCCCCTGAACGGAGAAGAGATTCTGTGTACCTCCAAGATTATAATAATAACTGAATCCTGCCAAGTGTTGAGCTTTTGAAAGTGAAAGCATCATGCTGTTACCTGTTTCATGCACTTTACTGTTTTTTCCATCCTCATTTGTTTTCAAGTGATTTTCTCATTTCCATGGATTGAGTTGTAGTTTGTGAACAAACAAAGCAAACACAAATTACCAACTGTGCATTGAAAAGGTGTAATTACACAGAACAGGGTATATTTTTCTTGTATTCTCCAGAGGCGCAAGCTGCAATTTCCAATTAAAAGGAGTGCTGAGAGTCCCAAAGCTTGTAGGGCAGATAGTGGTGATGCGTTTACAATGCAGTACATTATTATGAGAAAGGGGAAAGAAAGATTTTTGACACGTTACATAACATATTAGTTTATTATGTTCAGAGGAAACCAGACAGAATGGCAGTGCTTGGCAACTGTTGATGCAGAAATGCAGTCTGAAGTGAACCCCACAAATATTTGGTTGTTTTTACATTCACAGCGTTTTAACTTTGTGTCCTTGCCGACGGATGTATTGGAAATTGAGGTGAAAGATAAATTCGCCAAGAGCAGACCCATCATTAAACGTTTCCTGGGGAAGCTGGTGGTGCCCGTCCAGAGGCTTCTGGAGAAAAATGCTATTGGGTAGGTCATCAAAGTCACCTGTGTGCTACACTTATTATGCAATGTTTAGCTTGGATGTGAGTGAACGAATTTTACTTAAATTATTGTGATTTTTGTATATTGTTTTTCCTGCAGAGCTTCAGTTTTATGTACTTGAAAACATAAGTAGCCTTTAAATGTTTCATTTATTCAGATGTGAAAATGTGTACGAGTGAAAACCGTGTGGGTGGTCACTTGGTTTTGGTTTGCCTTTTTATTTATTTCTTGGTTATGTGCGCATTACTTGCCATATACAGTATGTATCTACAGTATGTTAATGTTTCTTGTGTGTAAACAGGGATCATGTGGTGAGTTACACTTTAGGCCGACAGCTTCCAACAGATCATGTCAGTGGCCAGCTGCAGTTTCGCTTTGAGATAACCTCATCTATGCATCCAGGTCTGCTTTATCTCACTCTTTCGTAAAAAAATAACTTTACAATATGGAAATTGCTTATCCATTGCTCTTGTAGGTCTGGTGATTTGTAAGAAATATTATTATAAAATGTTTAATATGTATAATTATTTCTGTTGGTGTTATTATTAAAAAAATATGGAAATTGCTTTTTCATTAGTGTTGCAATAGGTCTACATATTTTAAAAGAAATCTAATATAGTACAGTTTCAGAGCTTGGGTAGCTATAAGCAAGGCTGGGCAAGAAATTAACTACATTTTTTTTATTAAAAAGTATTATTATATGTTGTAAATGTAAAAACGGTCAATATAAATCTTCATTTTTAAAGGCCAAGACTGGAATTATATAACATAAATATTAGATGTAAATTTTTTATCTGCATTATCCCATGGCAGTCCAAGTAAAAGTGATGTCAACCAAACTAAACATCCAAAATAACTTATAGGCAGAGGGGCTTCTCTAAGTGTTCTAATGGGTTCACCCTTGCAGGACACTTTTAGATTATTTCTGTCAACTTTTAGGTACTCGTGAAATGGTGTGTGGAAAGGTGCTTATTATTTCAAAGGGTGTCCATATATACAGTATATTTATATCATGGCATGCCTGTGTACTTAATGTGGTTTGCTTATCTGTTTAAGATGATGAGGAGGTGTCGCTCAATGCAATGCCACTCTACGATTTGGTACCCGACCAGCAGGCAGATCATGAGCCAGATGATGACCTCCCACATGACGATCTACCTGTGGAGGATACATTGACTTTGGTTCCAGAGATCTCCTCTGAATGTGCGGAAGAGGTCGAGACCCCGGATCCTTCGCTACCCACCTCCCCAGCTGAACCAAGTAATGACTCGCAACTAGAAGAAGAAGGTCAAGAGAACACTGTAGCAGATGATCATGCAACAGAGTGTGGAGATGGGATGGAAGGAGAGGCAGTACTGAACGATGTCGCTCAAGTACAAACTGAAGAACAGGAGTCTGAAAGAACAGATCAAGAGCTTGTGGAGATGCAGGAGCAAACTTTGACCGAGACGTTACTGGAGGTCCCAGAGAATCCGGGTATTGAAGATACAGGTGGAGGTGACACGGGACCCCATGGTGATTTGGATGTAGAGCTTGTGGATGCTGAAGAATGCACAAATCCTGAGCAAGAGGACACAAGGACAGACGAAGGCGGGAACGAGGAGGAACCCTGCTCGTCACGGATAAGGAGCGCCTTGTATCGCAAAAGTCGTCCTTGCTCGCTTCCCGTGTCCGAGTTGGAGACAGTCATTGCCTCTGCGTGTGGTGACCCTGAAACTCCAAGGTCTCACTACATCCGCATTCATAATCTGCTGCACAGCTTGCCTTCCGCCCAATGTCTCCACGACAGTCCAGATGAAGATGACGTACCTGAATCTTCTGAGGAGCTTACCGTCAAACCAGAGGAAGACAAGGAGAATGGAGTGGTAGCTGAGGATGAGGTGTCTGAAGCTCAATCTCCATCTATCGTACCCGAATGCCTTGGACCGTGTTGCAGACGTAACCTGCCGCGTAGCCTCTCAATCGAGCGTTTGTCTGAACTCAACCAGCTTATAGAGGGCGAAAGGCCTTCACCATCCCCTCTGCGATTGGACAGTGAGGATGGGGAGGTTGGGGGTGGGAGCCGAAGGGGTCCCCGAGAAAGCGAATGTGAACTGTGTGATAATTCGTGCTACAGTACGTCCTGTTATAGCACGTCTTGTTACAGTACGTCTTGTTACAGTAACTCAGGTAATGAGGGGCGTAACCATCTCTGCAGTCATACACGCCTCTCTTCAGTGGACAGCACCCGTCTGTCGGAGAGCACCGTTTTCTCCTCGCAGGAGGAGGAGGATGAAGAGAACAGCGCCTTTGAGTCGATCTCAGACTCGATGCAGAGCCCAGATATGAGGGAGTTGGGAGAAGGGTCATCTCAGTGGAGGGGGTCGTCATCTGAGGAAAGTCCAATGAGGGAGGGGCAGGGGGAGGAGTCACCTGTAGCTGGGCCCAGCGTTAGGCCATCAGGTAAGGAAATTTGACCTTATTATGCAGCGCTGTTGGGGATACTTCACCCAAAAATTAAAATTCGGTCATCATTTACTCACATTCGAGTTGTTCCAAATCTGTATAAATTTCTTTGTTCTGATGAACACAGAGAAACATATTTGGAAGAATGCTTATAACCAAACAGAGCTTGTCCCCCATTAATTTCAATAGTAGGAAACATTTATTGATCATTTTTTGGTTCTGTTGAACACAAAAGAAGACATTTTGATAAATGTAGGACAGCAAACATTTCTTTGGCAGTTTGTATTTTTTCCTACTATGGTAGTCAATGGGGGGGGTAAATCTGTCTGGTTATAAGCATTCTTCCAAATATCTTTCTCTGTGTCCATCAGAACAAAGAAATGAATACAGATTTGAAACAACTTGAAGGTGAGTAAATGATGAGAGAATTGTCATTTTTGAGTGAAGTATCCTTCTAACCTATAGGGGTATTGCTTGTAGCTATTGTTATCTTTATGAGGTGTATATTAGCAGGGATTTCCATTTAGCATCAAGTTAAAGGTCCAGTGTGTAATATTTTGGAGGATCTATTGACAGAAATGCAATGTAATATACATATGTCTTCAGATGTGTTATGGAATTCACCATGTTGTTTCTACAGTAGCCCTAAATGGACTGACTGCTCTTCAGAGCACATTTCGTGCATATGTTATCTTTTTCAGCAAAGTGATGACATATTTTTTCCTGTGAATGCTAGCATGTTACTGCCTTTATAAAAAATGTATGCATTATACATTGATAAGCATTTGGCCCAAGAATAGAGTTTAATGGTGTGCTATATAACATTTGAAATCCATTTTAGTAACATTCAGATCAACTTCAACCCTCGTGTGGTGGTTTGTCTAATTTCCGTCGGTCTAATTTTTGTAACAAATAATTAACTATATATAAATAACAAACTAATTTCGTGGGTCTAATGGACCCACAGAATTATTCTGTTTTCAAATCAATTAAGCCATAAAACATGTACACATAATTGAAAGTTGTTTTACCCTACATAAAAGCAGCATAGATAACATACTGTATATTGATTATAGCTATTTGACTATTACAGCAGTTGAATTACATTTATGAAAAGGAAAAATGAAAAGGCTTAAAAAACTTATGTAGCATGATAGAATTATATTTCTTAATAGATTATTCCTTAAAACATTCAGAAGCAAGCATAACACTAAAGCTTGTCAACTGGATTTCATGTTCTTACATAGGCAGTATCACCGCACAATAAGCCTACATCATTTACAAGAAAAAGTTGATTTCCTTGGAGTTTTTACAGATCTGTTTGTTATATATAAGCAAATAAATATGCTTATTTGACCAGAGATGAGTTTAGTAGCTAACCATTGTTGAAACTCAGGGACAATAATAAAATGTTCCTCCTGTTAAAGAATAGTTAATCTAAAAATGAAAATTCTGAAAAATGAAAAATGTCATTATAAACCTGTATGACTTTCTTTCTTGTGCAGAACACAAGAGAATATATTGTGAGTTAAAACAGTAAAAGGATTTTGATTGCTTTAAAGGGATAATTCTGCCATCATTTATTCACCCTTAAGTTTTTCAAAACCTCTATATGACTCGTTCTTCTGTGGAACACAAAAGAAGATATTTTGAGAAATCTCAATACAATGATATTCAATGGGGGCCAATGGTGTTTAGTTACCAGCATTCTTCCATTTAATGAAGAAAACGTTACCTGGTTTGAAATCATTTTGAGATGTTGTATGTAACATGAGTTCACTTAAATCGGGCCACTTTTTCACATTGACATGACTGAATTTACAATACTATTAATAGAATATATTGTACAGTCATGGGCCTGTATATATTGTTTTCCTTGGTTTGTTTCGTAGGTCATTGTCATTTGCAATGCAATCATCATGCTATCACTCAGTTTCCTGCTTTGCGACCTGACCCCTACCATTACCCAAGTGTTGACGAACCATTACCATCAAGTAAGCCCTCCTGAGTCACCGACCCTTGCTTTTGCCACTGACCTGCTGCCTCCTTTCGCATGAGAATGTTTGTTTATGTTGATCTGAGTGTTAGAACAGAGTGTGTAAATTCATGTGTGTTATATTTCAATTTTGGGACATTTTATGGAAACTGAAACAGAGTCATAATTTCAAAGTCAAGATGCATTCAAGCTATTTAAAAAGGCAACATAATAGTTGTATAGTTTACATAATATTATTGACATCATAAATTATAAATGAGTATTTACAGTAGCTGGCACAACAGATAATGAACAGAAATGTACAATAAAACAACTTTTTAGATGCTTTATGAAGAGGATAAATTCAGGGACTTCTTTATAAAACATTTGTTTACCTGCACCGCTCAGTACATGTGCACTTAACAGTAGGAATAAACAGATTATTTTTACGATCACATTTGAAAGATGGAACAATTTAGCAAAGCATGCTTGATCGTTGTTGTTTTTGTGTGCTTGTTTGCCTAATTTTGTGTGTATGAATCAGTGAAAAGGCACTATTCATGGTTTTTAAACCAATAAAGTCACTCCATTTCATCTCTTTTTAAATGCTCACTCACATCATTGCTGCCCTGTTGTCTTCACCAGTAAGCTTGCATTTGATTTCAGCATCTCTACAACAATATTTGCTTTCCATTTTCTCACAACATTGATTCTTCCATCCATCCATCCATTTTCTACCGCTTATCCGAACTACCTCGGGTCACGGGGAGCCTGCGCCTATCTCAGGAGTCATCGGGCATCAATGCAGGATACACCCTGGATGGAGTACATTGGTTCTTCATTTAGCTTAATGGGCCGCTATATTACATGTAAATCAACAACTGTATTTCCAATTGTGACCTGAGCACCGCAACATGAGGTGTTGGGTATTTGTTACATACTGTATCCCTAGCGATTGCTTTTGCAAATGAGCTAATGAAGACTTTTCTTATTCGTGAAAAACAGAAGTCAGAAGCATTGATCTGTACAGACTTCGATTTCTCAAGAGGGATTTCCAGCGAACTCAAAGCAGAATCGACTTAAATGAGCTTGTATCTCAAGAGATAAATGATAGTCTGAGCTGATCTCTCAAGAGGTTTCTTCGCGGTTGCCATAGTGACAGGGCACAGTCTGAGTATGCATAATAATGTTCCAGTCCTTGTTAAATTGCTGTTAGTGAAAACAATAGATGTGTTTTAGTTTTGTGAAACATTTAGGCCAATGCATCTTGCATTCCAACACAAAAAAATATTTGTTAAATATTACAAAATTGAACTCTCCTACTTCGCCCCACTGACTGACGTTGAAGTCACCAGACTTCTCTCCAGCCACCCCATCACTTGTCCCCTCGACCAGATCCCCTCCCATCTCATTCAGGCCATATACAGCACACTCACACCAGCACTTACACACATCATCGACACCTCTGTGCTCACCGGCACATTTCCATCCACATTCAAGCAGCCTTATTCACGTGCCTACTTAAGAAACCCATATTGGACCCCTCTACTACCGACAGTTACAGACCTGCCTCTCTCCTCCCATTTAGTGCCAGTTTTCATCCCGGTGTCTTTCTTCCTATCCAGTGAATAAACTACTGGAGAACAAGCAGTCTGGCTTCAAAACAAACCGCTCCAGTGAGACTGCACTGCTATCGGTTGCAGAAGCAGTGCAGATAGCTAAGGCGGAATCTAAATCCTCTGTCCTGATTCTGCAAGACTTATCTGCAGCGTTCGACACTGTCAATCACCAGATACTGCTAGCAACCCTGTCATCACTAAGAATCTCAGGCACCCTGGCTGATCCATCAGGGTGTCATGAAGGGGCTGGCTGTCCACTGCTCACCACATGATCACTGGGGTCCCTCAGGGATCGATGCTTGGACCACTCTTTTTCTTCATCTACACTACATCCTTGGGACCCATCATACGGGCACACGGCTTATCCTATCACTGTTAAACTGACCACACCCAGATTTACATCTCATTTCACCCTGACGATACTACTGTAGCAGCTCGCATTAAAGCTTAGAAGAAATCTCAGCTTTGATGAAAGAGCATTCCCGCCAGCTGAACCCTGCCAAGACAGGACTACTTGTATTTCCGACACACCCCACGATGCTGTTAAACTGACCACACCCAGATTTACATCTCATTTCACCCTGACGATACTACTGTAGCAGCTCGCATTACAGCTTAGAAGAAATCTCAGCTTTGATGAAAGAGCATTCCCGCCAGCTGAACCCTGCCAAGACAGGACTACTTGTATTTCCGACACACCCCACGATGCTGTTAAACTGACCACACCCAGATTTACATCTCATTTCACCCTGACGATACTACTGTAGCAGCTCGCATTACAGTTTAGAAGAAATCTCAGCTTTGATGAAAGAGCATTACCGCCAGCTGAACCCTGCCAAGACAGGACTAATTGTATTTACGACACACCTCACGATGCAACACTATCTCACCATCCAACTTGGCAATCCACAATAACTCCTTCCAAAACAGCCAGGAAACTCGGAGTAATGATTGATGACCAGCTGTCCTTCAATGATTACATTGCAAAGACAAACGCGCTCATGCCATGCCGATATGCCTTATTTAACATTAGAATGGATAGACCCTATCTCTCTGAGAATAAGGCACCTATCCTTGTCCAGACCCTTGTAATTTCAAGAATGGACTACTGCAATGCTCTCCTTGCTGGTCTTCCTGCAAAGACTATCAAACCACTCAAGCTGGTTCAGAATGCAGCAGCACGCCTCATCTTCCAAGAGCCTAAAAGGGGTCATGTGACAGCCCTTTTCATCTCACTCCACTGGCAACCAATTGAAGACCGTATCAGATTCAAGTCACTAATGTTTGCGTACAGGACTATCTCTGGATCTGCACTCATACTTTCACACCCTCTTACACTCCTACAACCCATCAAGAACCCTGCGTTCAGCAAACAAGCGGCATCTTGTATTGCTTGCTCATAAGCAAAGTAAATCGCTTTCCCGCTAATTCTCCTTCACAACTCCTTCCTGGTGGAACGTTCTTCCTAACTCTGTCCAGTCAACCACATTAAAAACGACTTAAAAGCCATCTCTTCTGTGAATACTTGACAGGCAAATGAAAAAAAAAAATTCTCTCTAAAGGTATCGTTTTGGTTTTCATGGAAACTAGTAACTTGGTAGTAGCACCTATTGTATTATTGCTCCTGTATGACATAATGCTTTTTGCTCCCTGAACTCTCTGTAAGTCACTTTGGATAAAAGCATCTGCTAAATGACTAAATGTAAAATACTATACAGTCAGTTTGCATGGATGTTTAGCAAAGCATTTACACAACCTGTCTGAATGGAATCTGAAAAGCATTGTTTAAAACCCTCTACAGATTCCGGTTTTCTGATTTTGCATGTGTATTGATGCTCAGGGTTGGTGCAATGTCACGCTTGTGAAAACCCTGCTGAGGTTTGGGATTCACTTTAATATAGGAAAATATACAGAATGCTAAAAATAGCCTCACAAACCTTCTCGAAGGGAAAGCTGACAACAGCAAATACTTCATTGTGAGCTGAAAGGATTTCCTCCAAGTGATCCTCAAATAATTGTCACCAGCTCGGGAAACCTGTTACCTACAATACAAAATCATATTTTTCTAAATACTGTCCTTATAAGCATTATTTTTTGTCATTTAATGCAGTGTAATAATACAAGTAAAGTATACACAAATCAAATCCCTTTATTGTCACTCAACCATATACACAAGTACAACAGTAGGTGAAAAACTTGATACATACGTTGTATTGACACGGTGCCAAAGAAAAACATGATATACCGTTTGGGTAAGTGATACCAGGTAAACACGGTTGTGTTGTGAGTTTTAAAGCAAATGCTCACTTGAACTGTGTAACAGTATCATACTGAAAAAGGCAACCAGTCTGTTAGTCCACTTTCACAACTGTATAATGAAGACAAATGGATGGATGAAATGGGATTTGTAGCACACATTGACAACTGTTCACTGATTTATGCGCAAGTCTGCTATTTACAGGTCTAGTTATTAATATGGTTTGGGAAAACGTCTGGTGTGCTGTTGTTCAGAAACATGTTCAGGCAAACACGAGGTCTCCGTAGAATCACTGTGGAGACCCATAAATCAAATTCTACACCCCTCCGAGTGTAGTAGCTAGGAAAGGCCCAAAGTACAGCATAATTTCAGCATCAGACAGCCTGCCTCAGGGACGCCTACAGTCCATTCAAACGGCACAGGAAACTGGAAATGGCTTACTAGATCTAGTATGCTCTGTTCTGATTGTTTCTTTTGTTCACTGTTTGGAGAAACGGCAGAAATGCCAACAGATGGGTTTAAGTGAACAAAATGAAAAGCTTATGAGATGTGATGCGAAAGCCTAAAAATGTACAAATACATATATTGCGGGTAAATGATCCCTAAATATGTGTACTGTATGACAGATTGAGGAATTCGATTGACAAAATAGATTTTTTGAGTAATTTATTCAATGATCAACATGTGTGCGTGTGCATGCATGCGTGTGTAAAAGAGCATGGCTTGTTGGGCTCATGTTACAACATATACATGATTTTCAATGAAAACAGATGCATGCTGAACTTCCGCATGCATTATATGCAACATGTTATATATATATTGTGGTTTACTATATAATGTAATATTTGCATAACATTAGCATTACTTTATAACGTTTTATTTTCTTTCTTCAGTCTAAATTATAATGTTACTATTGGTCTCATAATTGCATTGTTGTTTATTTGGCACAGACTGGGAAGCCAGGATAGACAGTCACGGCCGTGTTTTCTATGTTGACCATGTTAACCGCACCACCATGTGGCAGAGGCCGAGCCATGCTGCCAAGAGCAGAGGTATTCAGAGATCTAGCTCTTCACACCAGATGGAGCAGCTCAACAGGAGGTATGAAGAGACCCAGATTAACACTCACATACATTTATCTTCACTTTTCAATGACATTGTGTTTGCTTGCATGGTTATGAGATATGGGGAGTGAATTTATGAAAGTTCAGCCCTGTTTTGTAAATTGTATATATCTTTCTTTTTTGCCTTATTGCAGGGAGACAACACAGTAATGTAGTTCAGTAAAGAAGTGACAATGTTTATTATAATGGAAACTTGCTAGGCTACCTAAACGTGTGCTGGTGAAATGATTGGTTCTCCTGCACTATTGAATGATGTTTGTATTATGGTGCCACCTAGAGGACACAGCGGTTAGAGCACTGTATGTAAAAAAGTTGCAAGCCTAAATAATTGTGAAAAAGATTAAGATTAATTTTGGGTCGATGAAAATATTGAACCCCTTACCTGGTCTTTGATTAATTTTTTATTTCATTGTTGGTCACAAATAATACTCAAAATAAAATCGAATTACAAATTATAAAACAAGTCCTAAAGAAAGTCATGTATGTGAATGATATTTGAAGATCAAGGCACACATAAAGCTTCTCTGACCACATTTGTGTAGAAAAAAAGGAATGGAAAAAAATATTTTCTGTTGTTTTTCAATTCTTATTTCCTATCTAAATATTTATTTAAAACATACACTTTAGGGGATACTGACATTTACAGTCTTTCTAAAAACAGACAATAACAGGCACCTTACTGTATCTCCAACTAGACAAAAACAAGAAGCAAACTATATGGTTCATGGACATAATAAAATAAACTGTTTGCTATTAAAACATATATAGACGTGTCAAGCTATTTTTATTATGTCAAGCAATTTCATGGGAATTTTAATATAGACCGAACTTTAAGTTTAAATTGGCGTAGTTCTGCAGTATGTGCTTGGATGACTCTTTTGAAGAAGGGATTAATGTTTAATGTTTTAAATCCACTGGGGCTTCTTTTGTCTTTCTTTCGCTCTCTCTCTCTC
Source organism: Triplophysa dalaica (assembly GCF_015846415.1). Taxonomy (NCBI): domain Eukaryota; kingdom Metazoa; phylum Chordata; class Actinopteri; order Cypriniformes; family Nemacheilidae; genus Triplophysa; species Triplophysa dalaica. The sequence continues at coordinate 11,745,832 of NC_079564.1, read as the reverse complement.
TCTCTTAAAATCATTATAAAGGAGTGAATTGTGGTGAATTAAAGGTGAATTATGAGAATTTAAGAGTGTTCAATTATCATTGATGATATTGATGTAAGATTAAAGACCATGTTCTAAGACAATTTGAAAACTTCTGTTTAAACGGTTTGTGTCATGTAAAGTTGTATTAGCAGGACATTGATCAATGATCATTTCTCCATGCAGGTATCAGAACATTCAGAGAACCATGGCCACAGATGATGAACCGGCTGGTCGTGTGTCCGACAGAAACAACACTGCAGACACAGACGGTGAATCCACGGCACAGCCTTCAGGTTTGAGATGGTGGTTTTGATTTGAGGAGGTTTTAATGTTGTATGCAAATTGCAGATCAGTGTAGTTAGAAAGCTGCCTGAAAGATTAAATCGATAATTTTCAACAACAACAAAATTTGTGAACAATGAAACAATTTTCTTTATATTAAATCAAGCTACATTTGCATCAAAATGGCATTTTCCCTCAGAGATGACAATCCAGATCTCTCACATGATGATATGTTTAACTGTGGTGTTTTTAGATCAGAGAAGAGACAGTTCTTCATCTCTGGTCAACATACAGAACGTCACCCTGCTTCTTCAGTGTCCAGCTGTGAAGTTTATCACTCACCCAGAATTCTTCACTGTCCTCCATGCTAACTATGTAAGTCACAGTGAGAAGAATCCAACGAAGGGTTTTCATATGTCTTCATGTTATATAATTGTGAGTCGCTTATTTGTCACAAAGATACAGTATGTTGCAGACTAATGATAAAGTTTTTGTAACCAACAAAACTTTATGAATCGTCTTAATGTTTCTTGAAGCATGCAAGCATAATATTATTTAATATGAATATCATTTTACTGTAGGGCTTTATTCTTTATTGGTGTTCCTGTGGCTGAATTGGTCGAACATTATGTTAACAGAACAAATGTCTCGAGTGGTTTCCGCTGGAAACACACATACTGATATATTACTAAAATGCACTTTAGTTGAAGGGGTGATATTGATTCATCTATTTGCAGATTCTTTCTTTGTCCTAAAAGCAAAGCATCAGATCTCAATTAGTCAAAGCTGAGATAGTGGATATGTGAGAGAATGATTTTTGTTTGTTTAAAAAAACATGTGTCTGTATGTGCTTTCCTACCCGTATTCTACAAGTTAACACTTTTACAAAGACCCTTAAAAATATAAAGCATTGATTGAATGTTCACGCTTGTGCTGAACTCTTGTCCTCAGGGGGCATACAGAATGTTTACGAGCAGCACCTGCCTGAAGCACATGATCCTGAAAATACGCAGAGACGCACGCAACTTTGAGCGATATCAACACAACCGCGACCTTGTCACTTTCCTCAACAAATTCGCTGACACTCATCTGGAGCTCCCCAGAGGTTGGGAGATCAAAACAGACCCGCAGGGCAAGGTGAGCACTTTCAAGCAGCTTACAACAAGACATATTTTGTAAAACCATGTTATAAAATATTTTTCGTTATGCTTTCTGGAATACTTTTATTGGAGGCGTTTAGTTACTGAGATCGAAACGGACAAAGTGATTAATTTCATTTTTTTTGTGTGTTATGAGTAGTCGTTCTTCGTGGACCACAACAGTCGTGCGACGACTTTTATCGACCCCAGAATTCCCCTTCAGAACGGCCGACTGCCCAACCACCTCACGCACAGACAACATTTACAGAGACTGCGCAGCTATAGTGCTGGAGAGGTACACAAAGACACAAACAGCTTTTAGGTTAGCATTCAGCTTTTCAGTCTTTTGCATTATGATTATAATTATGTGTGACATTATGTCAGGCTTCAGAGGTGTCCCGCAGCAGAGGAGCATCGCTGGTCAGCCGGCCCGGAAATGGTCTTGTAGCTGCCATCAGGAGTCAAAACCAGCCTGATTCAGTGCCTCTAGGTTAGTAAACGCAGACTAGCTTTGTTTTTCTGATTATGATGACCAAATATATATTAGATAAAGGTAAGGATTGGTAGGAGGAATAGCAAATACTTATATAAGCAACAAAGCTTTTTGCAAATTTCATTAAACGTAGCACCCATATTTTGATATGTTATTTTAAGTATTGGCTTTACAAGTGATTTCATCTTTCAACTTACTATTTACTACCCATGAATGTTTTTACTCCGTCTCTTCAGATTAAAGCAGTTAAAGTAATTTTAGAAAGTATTTTTTTTTCAAAGTAATTGACAAAATGTATAATAGGAGGCTTAGTTAAAATGACGATTTTGGGTGAAAATTTAAGGCAGCAACATTTTTTACAGTAAAAAGTCATTGTTGTTGGTTTTTGTTTTGCTTTATTATACAATATTTTGTATTTGTGTTCAAGACTTTGGCTACTCTGCTGAATAAAACAATAGAACCAATCAATTGGTACCGATAGAACAACATTCAATCCAATTGGAATAATGCCCAAAACACACAACATGAAGGCATTTTATAATGGTTTATTAAAAAAAGCTAATCTTTTACAATCGTTTTTTTAATGGAAACCATTAGAATTTCTCTCAGCAGGGTTATCATTCAACTTTCTGTATTCTTGCTTCAGGTTACAATGACAAGATTGTGGCCTTCCTTCGTCAACCAAACATATTAGACATGCTGCAGGAACGGCAACCCAGTCTAGCCAGGAATCATACGCTCAGGTGAGGCCATGCATTTGCTTGCGTGATGTACAGAATGGAAAAAAGTATTTTGTTTGTCAACGAAACAACACACTCTGACAACACCAGCTGAACCTGTTGCTATCTGGGAGTTTGCTATGATTGTATTTACCTTTGCTCTTATGCTGTACAAATATTGAACTTTCTCCATCTTCATTTGCCTAATAAGACATTTTTAAGTGTTGCATACTAAGAATGTTTAAAATGTCTAAAGAGCAATGTTTTTGACAGTGAATCAGCATTTAAGTTTGTATTGGTAAGTCAGGCATTAAGTCGGGGACTGTTTCACGGATGTAGCGAGTTTATTGTTATCTTAAAAGCATTCCTCAATTCACCCTATTATAAATCCATCCAACAAAGGAGAAGTGCATTACTGTTACATTTAAGAGCAATTGACAGCCCATGAGATCAAACCTTTCAACCGCCTTTCAGGATAGAAAACAAAAACAATGAGAATCGAAACCTGATATCACTTGAACGAATAGCTTTGATGGTGTTTTTTCTGTCAGGGAGAAAATCCATTACATTAGGACCGAGGGCCCACAAGGTGTTGAAAAGCTGTCTTGTGATGCAGACGTGGTTATGCTGTTAAGGTATGTTGACAACTAGTCATCTTCTGTTCTCAAGGTAACCGTAAGTGAGTTTGATGCTGTTTGTTGTCGTAACAATGTGTGTTTTGTTTTGTCTTATTTTTTATTTAACATGTTTTCTGTATTCTGAGTCTTAAAGGTACAGTTTGTAAGTATTTTGCAGTTAAATAACCCTAAACCCCTAGACCAATGTTATATATATTTTTCAGCTGAGTACTTACAATATCTCAAATGTTTCCAACTGCTTTTAAATCCTGAGAAAATCGCCATTCTAAACAGTGGACCGGGGACACTTAGTCGCTTGTCAAGTGTCATAACCACGTTACCCTTGGTTACCGCCTTTACTGATGTAGCAACCGCGTGACACTGTCAGGCAGATGCGGAAGTACTTTGTACCATCTGTCCGTCTAGCATTATTGCATATGATGTGGTTACGTTCAAAATATTTTTTACTATGATTGATTTCAACACTTAAAACTCTGCAGTGTTACAACACCATCGAATTGGACAATTACTGTAACATCTATGACTAACAATTTAGTTTTAAACCTTACATTACTCGGGTCTAATTCATTATGATGAAATAAAATGATATCATCAAACGCAACAATTATAAAACTTTATTTCTTTTCCGCTTCCGCTAACATGATTTCTCGTTCCCGTCTGATTGATGTATCAGCGGTACTATCATCAGTGGAGTTGAAGACAACATATCCCGTCATTCCACGCTTCTACACAGCGCCATCAAGCCACACGATTGTTGTTGTTTCGATCGTGCGCCCTCTAGTGGCGATTTCTACAAACTGTACCTTTAAGTTACTAGTTTTCTCACTGCAAAAAATGACGTTCTTACTTAGTCTTTTTTTCTTGTTTTCCAGTAAAATTGTCTACAAATTCTTGAAAAAAGATGCATTTTCTTGGTGAGCAAAGTGACCTAAGAAAATAAGTCTTGATTTTAGTAAAAAATATGAAATTTCAGTGAATTTGTGCTTAAAACAAGCAAATAAATCTGCCAATGGGGTAAGAAAAATAATCTTGAATTAAGGTTTACCTTTTTCTTAGTCACTTAATTCAAGATTATTTTTCTTACCCCATTGGCAGAATTATTTGCTTGTTTTAGGTGAAAATTCACTGAAATTTCATATTTTTTGACTAAAAACAATACTTATTTTCTTAGGTCAGTTTGCTCAACAAGAAAATGCATCTTGTTTCAAGAATTTGTAGACATTTTTACTGGAAAACAAGAAAAAAAGACTAAGTAAGAACGTAATTTTTTTGCAGTGCTTAAGTAACAACATAGATTGGTGTAAGAAGCATACCTAAATTTTAAGTAATTATTTGCTCCAAATCTTCACTCCACTATTGCAAAAAAAGTCTCGCATTTATTTATATTCATTTGTGGAATGTTTCAAGCAGTGATGTCATTAAATTTTGTGTAACTCTTTCCCGATGTGTTGAGCAACATGAGAATATTAATATTATTTTTCTTTGTCATGCAGTCTATTTGAGGAAGACATCATGTCCTTTATTCCCTCTCACTCCTTCCACCCGGGTATCAGCTTCTCTCCACGCTGCTCCCCTGGCTCCTCACCACAAAGCTCACCTGGTACGATCACATTTCTCCAAGTGCTGTAAAATCACTTATTGCTTAAAAACAAGGCTTGTGTCATTGAATTATTTTTATGGTTTTGCTAAAAATAAGTTAGATCTTTAAAAAGGACGAACAGACATTATCTTTAAGAACTTACCGCAGTAGTCTTATAAACCATTACTTATTCAGTTTCTTAATAATAAACATTCACATGTTGACTTCTCAGACCGTCTTTCATTTCAATTTCCATTTGTGGAAACGTGAGCTGGTCCCTCGTGTATAGCGGTGCGTGCCAATACGCAGCAACTCTATTTTCTTAACACAGCAGGAGCAGTCATTCCCCACATCAGTATTTGTGGTTGCAGTTCAGCCTCTCTCATGCTGAAACAAATCCCTGGTACTTTTGGGCATCCCCCTTGGCGGGACATTTTTTGTCAACTCAATCGTTCACACACGCACTGCGGGAAGACGTGACTCAAATCTGCTTAATTTTATGACGGTTATGTCCCGCTGTGCTGCGCAGAACGTGCTAGCACAAGTTTAATGAGCCTGTAGGATTTGACAAGCAATGTTGATGAAAAAGCACAATTATTATAGCGTGACATACCCTGCACCATCTCTAGTGCTGTTTTCACATGAAGGGCTCTAGATATTTTCAACATATTTAACCAAGTTAACACTAAATATCTTTGCAATGCGTGAATAAAACCTCATTACATTTTGTATATTCATTCCTTGATTTCATTCGCATTTGTGTTTTTTGACAGGATTGCAAAGGGCCAGAGCGCCCGCTCCGTACCGCAGAGACTTTGAGGCGAAACTTCGCAATTTTTACAGGAAGTTGGAGGCAAAAGGCTATGGCCAGGGGCCAGGAAAAATTAAGTAAGTGTGTCTTTGTGTGTGTGTGTTTTCTTTCGGTGAAATATGTGTGGTAGGGAGAAAAATAGGCCCCATGGATCTCCCTTTTGCACACGGACGCAGGGATTTTTTTGCATTTAATAATTTTATTTATCTGATGCTCATTTAGGTTTTGCATGTTTTGCATTTTGTTGATACTGTGAATTCAAGACCGCAGTGTTGCTAGCAACGTGCTCTTGCAATTTCCCATTTCTTTTTCTTGGTAACATAAAAATGTAGTTCCCGCATATGTAAATAATTTACTGTTAAACTCTATATTTTACAGCTCTAAGAGTCTGTTCACTTTATGATATGACATTGATGATTTATTTTCTGGTGTTGTAGGCTGATTGTCAGAAGGGATCATTTATTGGAAGGTACGTTTAATCAAGTGATGGCTTATTCTCGCAAGGAGCTCCAGAGGAACAAGCTCTACATCACTTTTGTGGGAGAGGAGGGGTAAGTCAACTGTGTGTTTGTGCATCTTTATAGGAATAGTTTCTTATATACATTCAGTTCAATTGAAGTTTATTAATATGGCACATTTTTACAATGTTGCATCATTTCAAAGCAATTTTACATGACAACACAGAATAGAGGAAAATTATTAAACAGAAAACGCATGAAATATATAAACCTGCTATTATAATTTTAAAGGGATACTTCACCCAAAAGTGAAAATTCTTTCATCATTTACTCATTTTCGAGTTGTTCCAAATCTCAATACATTTATTTATACCAAGCAGATCTTGCCCCCCATTTACTCCCATTGTAGGAAAAAATACAATGGTGGTCAAAAGTGCAAAAGTGCAGAACTGTTTGCTGTCCTACATTCTTCAAAATGTCTTCTTTTGAGTTCAACAGAACAAAAAATAATAAAGTTATTTTCCTACAATGGGAGTAAATGGGGGGGCAAGATCTATTTGGTTATAAGCAGTCTTCCAAATATCTTTCTCTGTATTCATCAGAACAAATAAATGTATTGAGATTTGGAACAACTCGAAAGTGAGTAAATGATGACTTTCATTTTTGGTTGAAGTATCCCTTTAACAGTTGTTAAGTTAACACCGTGTTGTTTTTATGTTCTTCAGTTTAGACTACAGCGGCCCATCGCGGGAATTCTTCTTCCTGTTGTCTCAGGAGCTTTTTAATCCATACTACGGTCTGTTTGAATACTCGGCCAACGACACGTATACCGTGCAGATCAGTCCCATGTCTGCATTTGTGGAGAACCATTTAGAATGGTAAGAATTTTTCTCTGTCACTATCATTCTCTCTTTGTCCCTCATTATCGCTCCTTAGACTTGGAATGTTTTTGAAGTTCAGCTTTTGTTCTCTGGTTGATGTGGTGTGTGGTTGAAGAATTACATGCCGGTTGGTCAACTGTAAAGAAAAGCATGTAGTGGTGGTCACGCTATGTCTTTGTTTTGTCTCTCATTATGGCATTTTGACTGACGGGAGAAAGGCGCTTTAGTTGGGTAAATTATAGCATTATGAGACTAAATACAAAGGCAAATTCTTAAGGTTTGTCTTGAACCTTTGTTCAATGTCAATGTTTAAATTCACAACTTTTTTAAGGATTCAAAAAAAACATACTTAATTTATACCAAACATTGCTTCTCTACCTAAGCACAAACAATTCTATGAATAATGCAAAAGCAGGAGATTTATTTCATTCAAAGTCGCACTTCAAAACAGTAGTATGATTTTTCTTCTTTTGATGTTTCCTCGCAGGTTCCGATTCAGTGGGCGAATATTGGGTCTGGCCTTGATCCACCAGTATCTGTTAGATGCTTTCTTCACCCGGCCGTTCTACAAGGCCCTGCTTAGATTGTGCGTCTCAATGGGTCATTGAAAGTACGATAAAGTAACCAGAACGTGAAATCTGATTGTAAGTCTGTTGTGTTGTATGTCTTTCTATAGAGTGACAGATCTGAGTGATTTGGAATACCTGGACGAGGAGTTTCACCAGAGCTTACAGTGGATGAAAGACAATGATATCACGGATATCCTGGACCTGACCTTCACAGTGAATGAGGAGGTCTTTGGACAGGTGCTTCTGGATACTACCCTCTCCCAACCATTGGTCAAACAAACACGTAGTCCAACCCCAAACTCATACCATTGGTCAACCAACACAGCACAACAGAGCCACATTACTGTTACCGTTATCAGCACAAAGGTTTTGGTTTTATACCCAGGCCAGAAAACACACATCCTTATAACAAATATATGTATAGCTTGAATGCACATGTAGGTCAAACTACAAATCACATTAAGATGTCATAATAAATTCATAAATTCATAAAAATATAAGACATGGATATGCAGACTTGCATTTATTTCAGAAACATTTTAATAATATTGTAAACATGAAGTCTATTGCTTCTTATATCTTTGACAGGCATTGACCATTTTTGACCTCTTGACAGGTGACAGAAAGGGAACTGAAGTCGGGTGGCACTAATATCCAGGTTACGGAGAAGAACAAGAAGGAGTACATTGAGCGCATGGCCAGATGGAGAGTGGAGAGAGGGGTAGTGCAGCAGGCCGAAGCCCTTGTGAGAGGTTTCTATGAGGTGTGTATAGACATATATGTATAGTATTATAGTAATATAAATATATATAAATTCATAATAGTTATCAAATTCATGCCAACCCCCTTTGTTTGTGTTTTTTAATGTAGGTTGTAGACTCTCGCCTGGTTTCAGTGTTTGATGCTCGTGAGCTGGAGCTGGTCATCGCAGGGACGGCCGAAATCGATTTGAATGACTGGAGGTCCAACACAGAATATAGAGGAGGTAAGATAAATCTAAACATCCATCTAATGATATATCAACATTATTGTCTTAAGACATTTTTCATTGGGAGGGTTCATATTTCTGTCTAAACTTCCTAGCCCCATTTAAAATACAAGTGGAACGTAGTGCAAACATCAAGAGCTGTATGTTCTGCAGTGAAATGCTTGAACTGTACTTTCCCCTTATCCAAAAGTAGGCTTAAACTCTTCTTTTGTTCTATTTGAAGTGGTTTCATACAGTTTTGCTTGAAATTCTCTTATATGATTTGCAATTGAGATTTTGTGGGATCAATAAGATCTCATCTCACCACGTATGCCAAAACAAGTATCCCATCTGTTGGGATCGCTGTTCATTACATAGAACAGAGCTGTTGACATTGAAAGCAAAAAGGGTGAATTTCATTAAGCGGCTTGGTTGTTTCATAGTGTCAAGATGACCTTACTTGAAACTGGAAGCGTTGTTTACTTTTCTTGCAAAGCCTATGATATGTCAACATAAGCTTATCTGCAATCAGATGAAGGGGCTCTAAACTAGGCTGCATTTTCTTCCCGCTCTCCTCGCCTATATCAAAAATAAAATTTCTGTCACACACCTACTATGACTTTCTTTTGTGGAATGCAAACGTTGCTCATTTCTCCATCACCCTCCAGGTTACCATGACGGGCACATAGTGATGCGATGGTTCTGGGCTGCTGTGGAGCGCTTCAATAATGAACAGAGGCTTCGTCTGCTGCAGTTTGTGACTGGCACATCCAGTGTTCCCTACGAGGGTTTCGCAGCACTGCGCGGTAGCAACGGCCTGAGGCGCTTCTGCATTGAAAAGTGGGGAAAGATCACCTCTCTGCCAAGGTATACTGCAGAGATAACACACACAGATGTTAATAAATAATAATAATAATGACTAGATTCTGAAGAAAATGTAAGTGATGCTTGCCATGGCAAAACTCAGACGTTAACATCAAGTTTTAACATCAAGTTACCATGATTAAACATGATGTTTACATGTATTAGCATGATGCTAACAAACTGCATGTTACCAAAGTTAACACAATTAAACAGCATATTTCCGATTAATAATCAAGCATGACACAAACTGTAATGTTAAATTGCTTAAATAGCCTAAAAAACACCTACTGCTCCTTCACACAGGCTGGCAAGCGCCTCACGAGCACCTCACAAGCTGTCTGTATGATTTTGAAAACATATTAATTGTTGTGTAAACTCAAGCATTATATATGCGATACTAACACATGACAACATTAAAAGGTTATCCCATCTTTCGGGGATTTAAATCCCATTGTTTTCACAGCCATGGCTGCGCGGTTCAGTATTTGAGCATTCTAGTCAACTGTGAGCAACAACAGTGGACCGTTCCGATTAGCATGTTGTTAAAACGACTTGCATGTTGCTAGCGTGATGCTAAATCTATTAGCATGTTGCTAATAATAATGAATTCATTAACAACCCTACTAAGTTGATGATAAATCAAAATACTCATGTGAACAAGATCAACCAACTTTTAATCCATTTTCCAATTTATTTTAAATGCAAAAGTCAATTTTTAGGAGTAGATTCGATGCATTTAGAGTTACAGAAAGGCTTGGGATCTCAAAACCTGTAGTAATTTCTGTAGTAATTTTCAATATCATGGATATAATATCTTCGGAAGGAAGTGTGTTTTTAGGAACACTAAACACTGGAATAGGTTGTTTTTCCAGGGCGTCAAATTGGTTGGTCAAACACTGGGATTGAAATTGAAGTGCGTTTAGAGACTGATCTTTAATTGTATATACCATAGCGGTCGAATATGAGAGTTACGACACTTCATCTCGCCGCTGTGTGGTCAAGCGTGGTTCATGGAGCCCTAAATAGTTCCAAACAAATCCATGGTTCCAACCTATTTAAATGGCTTTTCGCCGGACAGATAACAGCAGCTGTATTTGCATACATTTTGCTTAACGTTAGCACATTGTGTACACTGATTACTATGTTGACTACATTTATAGCAGCATTTTATCTTGGGAGTATACAAATTTAAATCTTTGTTTCATTTTAACATATAATTTCAACTGCAAACTCGATAAAGTGTAAAACATGCAGTTGTTGCCCCAACTGTACAGCAAATGCGTTTAGGAGACACTGAAATGAATGGGCTTGGAACTATCGGATGCTCCACATGTGGTAGTCAGAAAAAAATTATATATTAAGTTCACTCAAGCAGTGTCAACAGGTTCTTGTCTAAATACTGAATTAATATTTTGTTTAGCAGCCTTGGATCTGACTGTTAGACACACTTAGGACAGATCTGTTTCCTGTGTTCACCTTGAAATTTCGTTGCACCCTGTACTCCTGGCTAACAGGAGGGACCAGGGATCAAAGCCTGACGGCGTCAGCGCTAAACCACAAGCTCATATTTCTCTGTCAGGGTGAGAACGACTGTGAATTTGTCATTTTGTGTGCACAGCGTCAGCAGCTCAGCTAAATAAGGACAATGTGATGGAAAGGATACAGATGCCTCACTCAGCTTCAGAATTTCACATGGTCTGCCGCAATGAATGTGGGGAGCGCTTTTGCTTTTCTGTTTTAGTGCTTAACAGAACTTCAGATTCATTATTTCCAACTTGCTCATTTTTAGTGCAAGTTGGGTAACGTGTTGCTCATAAAAAGGGGATGCACATTAGCATCTTTCAAATGTGACATCTGATGGTATTGTGGATTGGACAGACATGCACATTTACACATCAAATGTGCCATTGGGACAGGACCTAAAAATGTATTTCAATCAATACTAAAAAGTTTCATTAAAAATAGTTATATTTAAAAAAAACAGGATTGTGTGCTATGTACTGTATTGTTTTGTTTATTTTAGCATCACATTGTTGCATCACATTTGTTTCAATCCATGGTCACACTTGACTTTTCGCTGCATTGACTTCCATTTATACGCATGTGATTGCGACAGACCGGAAACGAAAACCTGTCCGAAGATATTTCGCATTTTCAAGTTTTGTGAACTCTGACCTCGTGAGTGCGTGAGACCAACAGAAGATCCAAATGTCACAGCGTGACCTCTCGGTACAGGAATGTAAAAGGTGGAGGAATCGTTCCCGCCCATTTCGCAGCACCGTCTGAACGAATTTCGCATGCTCAACATTTAATCTGCACACGCCATTAGGATGCTGCCTGAGTAGACTGTAAACAGCAAGGTACAGGACATGTCGGACAACAGACTTGACCTTTGGCCCCATTTTTTTTGTCTCTTGCAGGGCGCACACATGCTTCAACCGCCTAGACCTTCCTCCTTACCCATCATACACCATGCTGTACGAGAAACTCCTAACCGCCGTGGAGGAGACCAGTACCTTTGGTCTGGAGTGAAGGAATGCAGGACATCTACAGTATATAACTTCATTTTTTAAATGCGATTACATTTTCAAAAACTAAATCCACAAGAGACTTTTTAGAGATTTGTACAGAAATTGTATCTGCGCAATTCTGTGATTTAATGATTTAACTTTTTGTTCAAAAAGACTTGAAATAGCATGTTTCTGCACTAAAATTATGTTAAACATATAAGATGCATATTGAACCATTCAGTCATCGGGGGAATATGATGGAATATGAATTGTGATGTATGCAATCTAACTCCAGCCTATTGTATTGAACTAAATGAATTCATATTTGTCTTCAACATCCCTCTATTGGAGCACTTTTCCACCATCGCACCGGATCGTTCTCATTGCTTAATGGTTCCACTCCGTGCCGATCCATGCCAGCCAGTACGTAAGTGGTTTCATTTTCCACATCAGGGCTGATAACAGACATTTTAAGAATGTAAACACTAACATGTCACACGCTGCCTTGGTAGCACAAGAGACTGAGCTATAACGCCTCTGTGTGCATTCATTAGCACGATTCAGAGCCGAGAACAGTTTGTAATCGTGCCGTGTTGAAACCAGGCTCACGTGGAAACATAACTGTAACCGTTTCAGACTGTGCTTAGAAAGGATGGTGGAAAAGCGCTCTTGGTTTGGCATCTCTTCAGGCTGTTGCTACGCACATCTGCTGTACAGTAACATCTTATTCAGATGTACACTTGTGTCCCAACCCAAGACTATACATTATGTACTCGCCCATAGTGGATATATTGTACATTGGAAGCTATTACAGTTTCCGTTGAAGGAAATGACAATTTTGAGTTGCCGCACATTGAGCCCACTGAAAGTGTCTATCATTCAACACTCAAACAAGTTTTTCACAGTACAGTACTCATAGTGTCTCATTGATTTTTGTTTTGTGTGAACACGGTACCTGCACTTTATACACTGCTCACTTGGTTTATGTTCGGAATGGAATACTAGCATACTGCTGTATCCTGCTCAGTATATTTTTAATAGTATTTGATACAGTACACAATATGCAGCGACAAACGTTTGAACAGTAGTATGCTACGGTATCCTAGTTGTTAAACTCATTAGGTAGCATGTTTAACTGAGATATCCAATGTGCATCCAATCACAGAGTGAATTTAACGATATTTGAAAATAGTATACTTTTAAACATAAAGATGTTCATATAACCAAACAAAATGTAACAATACACGTCAATATATTTACTCATTTGGCAGATGCTTTTATCAAAAGCCACTTACAAATAGGAGAGCATATAAACATTTTGTCAACATGCTTAACAGTACCGTTCGTTTACAAGCCATGCTACAAGGAGGATTAAAGCTGGAGTAAGCAAGGGAGAGAATTAATTTTTTGGAGACACAAGACAGAATGTTATTGGTTAGTCAAATAATGCGGAACAGGTATGTTTTGAAGGATGCTGCAGTTCGGGTGGAGGCTGGCAGTTCATTCCACCACAGGGAGAACGAATATATCATTCTATGCATTGAAAATGTGCATTCTATGCAGAGTATACACACTGTTTACTGAAGAAATAGAACAGGTAGTATGCTAGTATGCTATTTTGAACATTGTGACTCTACTTTGAGGATTGCGCTCTAAAAACGGCTGGGTTATTTTCAACATAACGTTGGGTCAAAAAGGGATAGACCCAACCCATTGGGTTGTAAATGAACCTAGGCTGGGTTTTGTTAACCCAGTTGTGTCGATATAAACATTTTCTGGGTTCATTTAACTAATCGGCTGGGTTTGTCCCTTTTTGGCCCAATTATTTAGAGGACGATGCACTCAAACCTGATTTTTCATAGATGTAGCAGATGTCACGTACCTCACTTTCTCTGATGCACTAATATGGTGAGTGCTTCAGTTTAAGATTAGGTAGTACACATGGACACACTTGACAAAGGTTATGAATTCGACTTCACACTAAAACAAAATTAGCAACACAAAGCTCATCTGTACTGCCCAATGCGACTGGTCAAGATAGAAATAACTCATGATTTTTTTTTACCAATAATTTAGTTTCTTTCTAAGGTATTTTCTAACATTCTTAATGCTTCTTAATTCCAGTCTACATTAATGGACGTTGCCACAATTTTCTTTTTGTAAATAAGGAGTCCACATTCATGAATGGGATCTCCAGCGGGTTAAAATGATCGCAGTTATTGCATGATTTATTTTTCCTCAGTTGCAACAGTTATGCATACATAATAACCACTGACAACAACAACCAAAATGTAAGACGACATCCCGTTGTTAATTTACTTGTTGTGAAATATATTATGTGGTATTTTAATGTATCTGTGAATGCTATTTTCTTTGATGTCACATTCCATTGGATAAACACAGCTCAACCACTCTGATACTGTAATTCCAGACATAGAAAGTGAGATAGTCTATGGGTGGTCCAAGCTACCGTGAGGCGTTTTGCCATTTTAACAGGTCCTTAATACAGTAGCGAACAACCATTTTAATGCATGCAGGCTCTGACGGTGTGTATCATTGTAGTTTTGCATTGATATTGTCCTAAACAATATAACTGACCTGTGAGGGGGTGAAATTGAATTAAAATGTGTTTAAATATGTGATCTTCTTGGCTTTGAATTTTGTTTGGAATATTGTACACTACTTGTAATTAATGGATTAAAATGCACATAATTGTTTTAATGATTATTTACAGAAATGGTAAAATGACTGAAAATCTGACCACTTGCTGTTGTATTCTGTTCAGTTATGTGTTCTGATTATGTATTTATATAATTTTAATTTGCATTTTTGTATTTTCTATAATTTTTTGTACACGGCTATGAGTTTGAAATACTGTAAGTAATGAGACTCCATCTGAAAACCCTTTACTTGCAATGAAATGAAATTGTTATTGAAAATATGTAAATAGAATCAAATAACTGTAGGTCAGGGTAATATTTCTGACCTGTTCTACATGAGTAGACTTGGCTGTGTAGGTCATTCTGCAATTTGGCTTCCTTTGGCCTACATTACTGTACATAAATGTCAATAAATAATCTGTTTGTAATATCTTGCATTACATGTTTCAGTGCACACATACTGTACACACCCATGGCTATAAAAATCATTTCAAAGAGGCAAGCACATCAAGTTGTGGGCAAAATACATATTTTATACGAACTATTGCTGCCCTTGTACACACACATTTAAAAAATACACAAATATCCTCGTCCTTACACTGTTGAAACACTAGGGGGCAGTTTGCATGTTTTGCGAACAGAGTAATACAAATGATGTCTCCTATTTTGAGGTCACGTTCTTATTACTGCCAAATAGCGCAATATATACAGTCTCAAAGTTAAACATGTGGGTACAGGGTTAAGGTAAATTTGAGTGAGTTCAATTACGTTAAAGACAAAAATGTATAAGGGATTTACACGCTTTTAAATTTATGTAGGATGTGTGTGAGGTTTTGTTTTATTTAGGGGACCAAACAACCCCGAAATTATAGTCAAATCAGATGTAGTAAACATTGTGGGAACTAGCCTATAATCCTTAAAAATGGTAAAATAATGTGAATATTAAATAATATTAGTTAAAATGTAAACACAAGAATATTAATATATTATGTAGGTTTAGTCTTCCATCAACGAAAAAAAAATTTTGTATACAGTATAGAAAGTTATATGCGTTACAAGAGGAACATCTCTCCACCCACTATTGAATGCTCGAATGTGATTGGTGAATAGCCGTGTCATTCACATTGGTTACCACAGTAACTGAAGTCAAAGGAGCCGCTTAGCTTCAGTTGAACCGCTCTGTAGTCAACTCAAGCACACGAGCAGTGCAGCGCTCCTCTCATCACTCTGAACATTAAAAACTCAACAATTTTGCTCTCTGATGAGGATTTTCAGTCGAAGATGAGAGTATCAATATTATTATTTTTAGATACGTTCCCATGTTCCCATTTTTAGGGGAACATTCGGTCAGTTTTAATTGAGTGAGGTAGACGTAGGATTTGTTTGTCCGAGTCACCTGTTGGACTGGGTTTGCAGGTAAAACAGGTACAGGTGAGAAATTGAACAAACTAAGTTTCAAAACAGCCGTTATGATTCCCGTATCTCCTCGCACTGCCGAGTCCAGTCGAATTCGGTGTGAATCCGGTCAGAACCGCAACGGGTTACTGCGCGAGATCAGAACCGCCATCAGGCGCGAGCCGTTCACTGAGTCCTATGACATCATCCCGTGCAAAGAGCTGGGCAGGTATGGTACACACTCATACACTTCAACATTATAAAGATTATCCGTACATGTGTGTTTGTATACGTTGTTGTTTCATTAGGTGTTGTGTTCTCAGTATGTCATCAATATTTTGTTTTACTTATACATTGGCAAGTATTTGGTATAAAAATAATACAATCAAACACTCAATAAATTGTCATTCCTCCAATTTTAGTAAATGCTATGATCAGTTTAGACAAAGTAAAACCACAACATGTTTATGTGACACCAAACAATGTGATTTATTTGATCAGATTTACTTCATTCGCACATATTTTGCATTGTCTTTTAACATGTATAACATTAAATGTCTGTCCGTTTTTTAATGTGTACATTCATGTTACCATGAGCTCTTTTGTGCTTATGTACAACAATATTCATCCTTCTATTCATCAACAATATTTGTCAGTGCTGATGCTTTGTTTTAAATCCAATGCAGTTGTGCTGTATAAATAAATGATTTACCTATAGAAATATCATCGTTTTTGAAAGATATTAATGAAACACCCAATAAATGTAGGCATGCAGAGCAGTAATGTTTAGGCTGGATCACATGATCATAAAACAGAGTTATTTAATGGCCCGTTGCTTGCTTTGATGCCAGGGCTTAGTGCTTTTTAAAACGGTGAGTAAGCTATACAGAGCTCTATATTGTGGGTGGGTGTTCCTTGTGCCAAGTCGCTGTAGGAGTTCAGCTCTGATTTCGCTTGACTTTCCTTCTTTTGTACCAAGAATATGCATGGAAAGCACAAAACTGCATGGCTTGCAATGATTTTGGGTTGTGTGTTAAATGTAGATCTATGCAATACATTCAACATGATAGCTGTTGACTTTGGATATCTCCAATATTAACAAAGTACATCTCTATTTAAAAGATGGACCTTTTTCACAAGACTGCAGGATGCGTTATATGGTCATCAGGATCGTAAATCATCCAATGGTTTTATATTTTCTTTTATAAAATAACACATGTTCAAAACACTATACTTTGCATTAGAGATGTAACAATATTATCGATATTGTGTTATCGCAAAAACAAAAGTTGTCTCAATATTATCGTTGTCACATGACTTTATGAAACGATAGGTCTTCCGGGTCTAATATAGAGAATGTTAGAACAAATAATGGCAGTTACCTTTGGCAAGGTCCATCTGGTGCAATATTTTATTTTATAAATGGGATTGTTAGGTCATTTTACCTATCCCATACTATAACTCATACCTCGAAGCAACATTTATGATTAGAGGATAAAGAAAAGAGGATGTAAATGGCATGTTTCCGAGTCATAATTTGTCATTGTAAATATTGCAATAAATACCCTACTGTGGATGTTAAATCGAGGCATTCTTTCACAGTGAGATTTTGATATTGTTACATACCTACTTTTTACTATATTACCTTTGCATCAAATTACAAAAAAAAATATTTTACGGTTATGCAAGGATGTTTCTTATACAGCGTCTATGGAAGTCACATCAAATTTGACATCCTTCTTTCTTACTGTTATCAGACTCTCTCTATATATATATTTTTTAAGTAGTGAAAACAATATTGTTTAGTTTTTCTTTTGCTATTTGAGGAAATGACAATGCAAACAATATATTTGTGGCCTATTGTCCTATTCACTGCTATAGAAGTTTAACCAACTATGACGACTTGCGCTGCTGAGAAACCCGGAACCGTGAAAAAAAACTCTGAAGTCAAGTATGAAAAACCATAAATCACAGAAGGATTATTTTATTTTTACATTTTGTTCTAGCATTAACCCCTAACCAAATGATCTGATCGCCCACTTTATTGTATTAGTCACTTGCCGAACTCTTAAAGATATCAGCAGGCTTTCTGATCCGTCTGTTTGCAAACACATCAACATTAATGGACTAAAAGCGCAACCGTCTGGATGTCTGCCACTACCAGGCGTGCTGCTCAAGCCAAGCAATTTCACCTGAGTAGAATGTAGTAAGAGAAGCAGGAGTCCAGAAGGGTTTTATGTTTCCCAAAGGTACATTTGAAAGGCTTAAGATCTTAGGGATGTGATTGGCCGCTCCAGCTGTTTTTATTTTGATGGTTGTGCACATGTGGAAAAGCTTTTTCACAGTCTTCAGTGTTGAATTTCAGAGGATGCTTATAGGATTGTATAATGTTGTATTTTACTCTGTTTCACAGAAGAACCATGTTAGCCCAGATGGTGCCATTTGTATAGCCATATATATATTTATATTTGTGTGGGTTAAACTGTTTCGCCTAGAGTCAGACCTGGAATTTTTTGGACAATATAATATAATTCACTCTAAATGCGAGTTGACATCTTGAAATTGAAAATTGAAATTGAAATTCATACTTGAATATGAAGATAAAAAATAAGTTCCTCGTTGCTGCTTATCAACACAACAATTTCCACCTTCTGATTAAAAATTTTTTTATACTAACCGGAAGTATATCGACCCAGCAATCGGCATCTGATAGCCACGCCTTCCTTCCGCTTTATAAGTGAAACTGCGACCGTTGAATGCGTCAAGTATCAAAAGTTGCACACTTTATGCATCATCTGGGTACTTAAAGTGCACTTATTTTTCAAGAATTTTCAATGTGAATGCATTAATCACAGTATTTACACTACAAAATGGCGTAGAATTGTGCGTAAGTGTGCGATTTGGGATGCAACTAGAGTATGAGGTGATCGTGAAATCGGAGCAGTCCTGCGGTTTATAGATGCTCTACTGTGGATAATTGCAGGGCCGCTACACTGCATTCCTTAGCCACTGCACTTTGGGAACACCCAGTCCTGATGGATCAGAACCAGTACTTTACCATTGTATGTGGAAACAGGCCAAGAGCTTTAGATCAACAAATGCCTTGGCTGTGCGTGTATGAGAACACATGCCCACTGCACATTAGGCATTAGATATTTGATGGGAAGAGGTATATGTAAAATGAGAAGTATAATTTCCATTCAAACAGCGACACTTTATCCTCTTGCATCTGACGCGCCAAGTTTCTTAATACTGTGTCACAGATTGTTAAATGACACCGTGCCTTTTACAGTTTTCTGCTGTTTGAAAGAACAAACTTTAAACTTCTAAGGTTATGTCCTTATGAATGTTGTTTTATAAATATTTTCGGAATATTTCAGTGGTGTTTTCATGTAAGTACTGTTACCGAAAAGACCTTGCATCGTGGAGGCAAATTTAAGGGTTCATCCCAGTATGAAAATACTGTCTTCATTTACTCAACCTCAAGTTGTTTCAAATCCGTATACATTCCTTTGTTCTGATGAACGCAGATAACGATATTTGGAAGAATGCTTGTATCCAAAGAGATCTTTGCCACCATTGACTTCCATAGTAGGACAAGTGTCTTTGTAAATTTCCTTGTTCTGTTAAACACAAAAGAAGAAATTTTGAAAAATTTATGAAAACAAACAACTCTGGGTCACTTTTTACTACCATTGTAATTTGTCCTACAATGGTAGTCAATGGTGGCCAAGAACTGTTTCGTTACAAGCATTCCTCCAAATATCTTTCTCTGCCCTCGTCGGAAGAAAGAAATTTAAACCGATTAAACAGAACAACTCGTTGATGAACAAATGATGACAGAATTTTTATTTTTAGGTGAACTGTCCCTCGGGTCTTTAAGGTAACGGTAGTTGCATTGCTATGCGGTTGCTAAAGTTGTTGTGGTTTATAGCACATTGCATTGTGATTATTCTGTAGGTGACTTTTGGGTAAAAACATCAAAAGTGATGTTTTGGCTGCTTAATCTGTATAGCTATTGATCTATCCCTTCTTTCTAAGTAGGTATATGTGATTTTTTTATTTATTGTCTGTCAGGCTGTGTTTACATTTGACTTTAAAGTTGACAATGATGCTTTTTTAGCAAAAAACAGCTTGCAGCATTGTGTTTACAAATAGCAGCCTGCAATGTTCAAAGATAGCATTTGTGCACGAAGGCAGCTTGTAGAGACAGGCTTCATAGGCAGCGTAACGGAATTCTATTTGAATTATAAACAGAGAGCTTCTTTGCAATAACCAATCACATATTTCAAAACGACAATACCTATTTCTCGCTGTTAATGCAATCAAAAGTTATTGAAAGTGAAAATTAAACTTACATTAATTCAAAACTATTCTCCAACGGGCATTTCAGACGGCATTTTAATTTTGCAAGCTTGAGCCTTCATGACCAATCTGTTTCCTTGAATGTCTCTGTCATTAGATAGCTGTGATAAGGGTGCATGATGTACTGTAGGGCGTTTTTTTTTTAACCTCAAATGACGCTCTAAGCAGTAGAAATAGTGGCTGTCTTTGGTGTTTAAAAAATGGCTCAAGACTTTTTTGAAAACACGGTTTACTCCATAGGATTATAATGTAAAACAAAGACTAGCAGCATAAAAAAAGGACCCAAGTGTGAACACAACCTCACCTGGTTAATAGTAAGAGCATACCTCTCTTTCATAAGCCACATGATTTAAGATAATTCTACAATGGTGCTGGACAAGTAAAAGGCTGAAGTTTAACCTTTGGGTTACAAAATCTTAACCCTAAGGGCAAAAAACGTATGTGCGTAGACCGACACACTTCGGGACAAAGACTTGAGATGTTTTAAACCTAATGCAACAGTAAATGTAGCGTATGCTTTAGCATGAATCAAATTCGATCAGTACATTAATGCACAGCTGGAACTTTTAGATCACGAAGATTAAAGATTTCTGATTGAAGATACTAAAGGAAACTACTGTGTCGAATTATCACAAAGTATTTTTAATATGTGTTTAATAAAGAAAATTCCCAGACGGCTGTTTGCGTACCATCTCTATCTTTTAATTAAAAGTTGCACATTTGGGAGGGATGTGTTTACAGCGTACTGATGGATGACACCACAGTCTCACTGTTGCCTTAAACAGCGTGTCATCAGCTAAGAATTTCTCACCCCTTATAAAGCTCACAGGCCTTCTGTTAGGCCACCATCCCCACTTGAGTTCTGAGTGATCGGCGGATGTGTGCAGTGTGTCTCTCCCCAAGACTTTCCCATCACTTTTATAAGAGCAGTTTCCTCTATTCTTTCCCAGAGAATCTCTGATAGCAGAGCGGGATGCCATGACATCATTGCCATTGCCATTCTTGTTGTATGAGATCCCAATGAAAACATCTGCCATGGAAACGGGGTGGCAGATGGGGGTTGTCGTCTGCATCATCTGAAAGGCCAAGTTTGAACCCCTTTAGTTGGTCGAAAAGAGGCAATGATGATCTAAGGCAAAGTGCCAGTGCAAATATCCTGTCTCTTAACAATCCGTATGTTGATTTAACTGAAAGGCCATTTCACGCATCTACAAGAGTTACAATATCTCAGACTTTTTGCTCTACAAATAAATAAAACAGAAGGTCTTTCACTTTTTAGTGAGTCAATAAACGAAAAGATTGAATAGCTGGGAAACAAATTCCAATTGAAAATAAGTTTAAATGAAATGAGGTCAGAAAACAGCATTTGTTTGTCTCTGTAAGGGCATGGCAAGCAAACCAGATCTGTTTTCTGTAAATTACCACTGTTTAACAAAGAGCAGGGTGCTGAAAGAACGTAGTCATGTCTGAAAAACGGCATACTGGTTTACGGATGATGTAATGTCCTTTCCCAAGATATTTAGAAAATATCTCCCGTTGTGCCCGTGGACCATGCAAACAGGCGCCCCTCGCTCTGTTCTGAGGTCACATGTCAGAGTTCATTATTCGCCCATGTCACAGACACAAAGTAAACAAACCTCCGCTTTCACACCAGAAGCCTTTTATCACCCTTCTGTGAACGTGTGTGCACTGTTGGGAGCTTTTAGTCATACCTTATTTTTGTTCCCCACTTTTAAGTGCTTTTGCTGCCGTCTTACAGCCGTGACTGACTAATTGCCCCGGCTCTCTCTATGGCTCATGCTGATTAATGCTGAAAACAGCACTTTCCCCCAAGATGCTTTAATAACAGTGGGACCATAAGCAAAAGCTGGCATTTAGTTGAAGCGGACACTTGCTCACTTCGCAGAATATAAAGTGCTGCTGCCATCATGTAACATACTCATTAAATATACAGTAGTGTTTAATGGCATAAAGAACACTAGGAAAAACTACAGTTTTAGTCCTTTTAAGGTCCTCTGTGGGGTACAAGCCTGTGTGTACGGATGTATTCTTACCTTTGTAATAGTTGTGGACTGTTTAATGGGTCCAGATGGCGTGTGTTTTGTCTTTGCAGTACATGACCTTTGTATAATCTTAAAACAGGTAGATGGTCAAGTATCCCAAGAGGGTTTGAAGGGCTCTTGTAAAATATGTACGTATTATATATACATATATGTATTTTTATTATATAATATTAACTGCACTGTAAACTTTTCACCTAAATATAAAATCTGGCCAAATTGACTCACTATCCAGGATGTTTTTTTTTTCAATAACAACAATAAAGATTTTTAAGTAATAAAGATTTTGAAACTGTGGTACTTGATAATTATTAAAATGCAAGTCCAAAGGT